>NC_142353.1:38270000-38615000 GCF_059441175.1 Urocampus carinirostris
TCGCGGGGATGCTGGAGCCCATCCCAGCAATCATCGGGCAGTGGACACCCTGGACTGGTTGCCAGCCAATCGCAGGGCGGACAGTGTTTTATATTTATGTATTAGATGTCGCCGTAATGTGTGGTGCAACCAAAAATCAGTCCAAGGAGACTGAAAGTGAGCAAAATAACCTAATTTATTCAAAGAAACAAGGTAATAAAAAATAGGGGAAACGAAATTAAAAAAAAACGGATGCAATAATAGGAAAACGGGAATGAAAACAAAAGTATAGGAAAATAAAGCAAAAATGGACAATGGAGAAAAATAAAGAAAAAGAGGAATGCAAGAAAATAATAGAATTAAAGAGAAAAAAAGACAAAAACGAAAAAAAACAGTCTCTTTCTCTCTCTCTTTTATTTTTTGTCTTGTTTCTTTTTTCGTTTTTTATATCTTCTTTTTCATCCCTATTCTTTTCATTTTCTCCTTGTTATTTTTTCACTTTTTTGAGTTTCATTTTTTGTCTTGTCACTTTTCCCCCATTTTTCTTTTATTTGCTTTTTAGTTTCTCTTTTGTTTTTCTTTTTCTATTTCCCTACTCTTCAAATGTAATAGGGTGTGTTTTGGTCAATTCGAATCTATTTTCTCTTCTCTCGTTATACTTTTAGCACTCGTTTTTGGTAACACAGCAGCATGCAGCAACATATAGAGGGAAAATGCTACACACTGTCCCTTTAACTTTCATATTGAGGCGGGGGCCTCAAACTATCATCTGGGGGCCGAAATTAGCCCCAGTGTCGCCGGGTTGAGACCTCTGGTCGAAGGTGAAAGAAAACCAGGGCCAAATGAGCACGGCATAGCAGCAAGATTCCAGACAAACGTGGCAGCGACCTATAACGTGTTAAAAATCTATAAACGTCTTGACCTTTGAATATTTATAGAAATTATATTAGTATGATAGTTCATGTATTCAAATAAATGTTTTTTTTTGAATGAAAGGTTTTTGTACCACTAAGAGCCAATCACTATTACAAGCTGTCCCTTTAAATGTGAATAAAGTCTTGATTTTAAATCATTTAGAACTTGATTTTAACCTACTTTATTATATTTTTCATGTATCAGTTTATTTGGGTCTTTCCTTGCTCCACATGCTTGAATCTACAGTACACTCTCCTCTACACAACACCAATTAGTCCCATAATTTCAGATTGGGAAACTTTATTTATCATAATAACCCAAAATTAGTCATTACCCATTATGGGGCATGCTTCATAGTTTCATGTCTTTTAACTACAATAAAAACAAGAACCAAAAACAATTTTCCATAAATTAAAAAAAGTCAACTTTTTTACCATCGAAAGGACATCTCAGACCTTTCTTTGTCCGATGTGTACACTCAAGTGTTGAAACAGATCGGAATTATTCGTCAAATCCTGACCACAATCTAAACAATTCAAAGAGTTTCCCCCTTTGTGGGATTTGATGTGTTTAACCACATTTAACTTTTGAGTAAACGTTTCCCCACAAATGAAGCACCTATAGGGATTTTCGTCCATGTGTGTTATAATATGTGATTCCATATCCCTTTTGTTCGCAAAGGATTGACCGCAAAACGAGCAAGGAAACAGTTTTTCCCCCGTGTGCGTACGCATGTGTTTGATCAAGTTAGACTTTTGAGAAAATTCTTTTCTACAAAAAAAGCAGGGAAAGGGTTTCTCCCCCGTATGTGTTCTCATGTGTATGATCAGATCAGAGTTTTGAGAACACGCTTTTCCACAAACAGAGCAGGAAAAGGGTTTTTCCCCGGTGTGCGTTCTCATGTGATTGAGAAAATGACCTTTGTGAGAGAATGCTTTCCCGCAAACAGAGCAACGTTTGTCCAAGTGCTTTTGACAAACCCGGCAGCAGTCAACTTCGTCTTTCCCTTTCCGAAAATATTTTTTGACAAAGATTAAACCACAAACTGAGCAGGTGACGTCATGTTTGAGGCATTTTTTGGCATTCTTTCCGGGAATTGATTTCTTCTTGGAGCTTTTTAACTGTTGAGGCTTCCATTCGCAGTTTGCGCGGCTGTCTTTGTCATCGCTTTCTGACAGAGGAGCCAAGTCTTCATCTGGTTGGGGCCCTACAGACACGTGGCTACTTGGACATTCATCATTTAGGTGTGAGCACTCGGATGGTTCCTCTTTGTCGTCTTCTCTCTCTGCACCAGAAGGTGGGAACTCGTCGACGTCAAACTCCTCTTCTTCCGTTTTGACGTTCGGAAGCTGCAGCTCTTTTTCTTCTTCTTTGACGAAGGGCAGCTGAGGATTCTTCTTCTCCAAACTGGAATTCTGACCATGGTCCTTGAGAGGGTCTTCATTGTGGATATTTTGCGAGGGCTGAATGTCTGCAAGGCACAATGACAGTTCAGGTTTTGTAATTCAAACAAGTGGTGAATACCTGTCAACGTATATCTCCCCAACATCTTCCGTATTATATACGATTTAAGAACATTTTCAAATTATTATATACAATTGAACTAAATTGTGACAATTCCTGTTACAAAGTAAAACCATTTGTAGATCAGATTTGGTTTGGGAAATCCGGCCCTTCTACGTGAAATGAGCAACACTAAATGAATGAAAGTGGGGAAAGAACTGAGAAAGATGTGTTGTTTATTTGATAAATAAAATAAACTTGGTTATATACATCATCTTTGTTTTTATGCTACATCAGTGGTCCCCAAACTACGGCCTGCGGGTCGGATATGGCCCATCTCCACCTTCCCTGCTGATCAATACCTGAGAGCATTTTGATGCTAATTTTTTTAACTTAAAATAAAAATGACCTGGGTTCACGGCGGGGGGTTTGGGGTTTTTAAGGGTTATTGTTCTATCTTCGTTATTCATTATCCATTATCGGTCAGTTCATAAAACGCTACAAAGCCTAGGAGCCGGTACACTTACTCTCAGCCGAAAGGCCAAGCTAAGGTCCTAGCCCTAAAGCCTTGCTGCAATCATTGCGAAGTTAAAAACTATAGAAATGATCCCTAAGAGTATGGGGGGTTTGGGGTTTTTAAGGGTTATTGTTCTATCTTCGTTATTTATTATCCATTATCCGTTATCGGTCAGTTCATAATACGCTACAAAGCCAAGGAGCCGGGACTCTTACTCTCAGCCAAAAGGCCAAGCTAAGGGTTCTAGCCCTAAAGCCTTGTTGCGATCATTGCGAATGCACCGTTCCCGGAGGTACTGCAATACCGGGCCGATGCATGGAGTGGACAGAGCAAGCTCTTATTCCATCTCCAGATTGCAAAAATCAAAGCATAAGGCCAAGCTAAGTACTTAGCTTCTAATATAGTAGACAATCTTAGAACCACGATCCCTAAGAGTATAATCAGACTCTTACCACTAGATTACCATTGATGAATGTGACATTTAAAAAGGCATTGGGTTTTATCTCATTATCACACTGTGTTTAGTAACGGTACCAGTTACTAATTTGGTTATCCATTTCATATGTTACAATGACAATACATTGGCCACAATGATTAGAATAGAAGAGAAGAATATAATCTATTGTCATTGTAACATGTCATGTTTATTTGAGACACCCTTAATCACAAGGAGTCTCAAAGGGCTGCACACACCAAGGATTATTGCAAACCACAGACTATTATTACACCATCACCTGATCAAAAACCTACATGAGGGCAAGGACAAACTCAAAAACCTCAACATGAGGAAAACGAAGAAACCTTGAGAAGGGACCGCACATGAGATAACCCCCCTTCCAGAGTGACCAAGCTGCAAGGGATGTTGCAATAACAAATAATACACAGATAATGTCAACATGAAACATAGGTCATTCATAAGCTATAGAATAAAAGTGTGTTTCAAGCCTAGATTTATAGAGTTACACAGAAGTTGTAGATCGTATCTGGAAATTAACATTTGTCTCTGGTACCAAGACCAAAAATAAATGTGATAGTGAGATAATATCAAATGCCTTTTCGCAACTCATCTATGTATACCACTGGTGGTCCAGTGCTCTGACGACTAAGCTGATCTGAGACCAGTTAAGACAGAAAGTGTATGTTCCACTGACCTTTTTCCATGAAGGACCCAAAGAGTGTTATTTTTTAAATTGTTATTATTATTTGTTCTTTGAAGAATCGAGAAGGGTTGATTGTGGCGTTCTGGAAAACAGTTTCTGTTTACATTTAGGAACTCCTACAATCATCACATGTTTTCTGTCACAAACTGACACCCGGGCCCCTCATCAGAGAAGGAAAAAGTTATGTGGCCCTCACAGGAAACAGTATGTTCTACATACTCAGTCTTGCTGTGAGTAAATAGGTCCTACATTGCGTTTGTTAGCGTTACCATCATTTAATAAGGGGAATTGCAATTGGCTGAGATTGACAGCGGCGGTTAGCGCATGTGCGGCACAGTTCATGTCATGGGAACCTCCTGCGTGGGTTCAAATCCAGCTCCAGACTTCCTGTGCGGAGTTTGTATGTTCTTCCCGTGCTTGCGTGGGCTTCCTCCGGGCACTCCGGTTTCCTCCCACATTCCAAAGACATGCATTTCAGGTGGATTGGCCGGTCCAAATTGTCCCTAGGTGTGAATGAGCGAGCGAGTTGTCTGTCCCTGTGTGCCCTGCGATTGGCTGGCAACCAGTTCAGGGTGTCCCCTGCCACTGGGATGGGCTCCAACACCCCCACGACCCTACTGAGGATAAGCGGTGCAGCTAATGAAATGAGATGAGACGTCAGCACATTATCTGATGAGATGTCATGACACAGTTCTGATTTTTGAATTCTCTCTCTCACACACACACACAGTGACGATCATACAAATGGGGAGCAAATATGCAATAATAAAAAGTTAAGAGGTACGATTGTGGACACCTTCGCGCCTGACGAATATTTGACTCTTGCAAACCGCTTCCAGTTGACGTCTTTGTCGGCCGATTTCTTCCTCGTACGAGGCGATCCTTTCCTCAAAAAGGCCAAAAATCTCGTCGGCAGCAGCGATGAGTCTCTCCCTTATTAATTGTTTCAACATTTTTACGTGCAAAGAGTCCCACCACAGAAAGGATAACAAGCGTAATTTAAAATATGTCGTTCCTTGTAGATGGAGAAATGTCCTCCAATAGGCCAAATTCCGTTGTTTTTCTTCACTGTAGACTTGGAGGTTGACACGTAAAAGCTATGGATATCTACCGCCCCCTTGTGTTCTTGGGTGGAGGTCAATGAAATTCAGTTTCTAGATTTGGAAATTTACTCTAAATATGATTCGAGTCTTGATTTTAAATAGTCTATAAATTAAGGTGGTTCAATACATCCGTTTGTCTTGTGATATTAATAAAAACAACATTTTGAAAGTAACACCCTAAAGGGTCTTATATAATTATAAAAGGAGCTGAAGAGAAAAAAAACAACGTCAAAACACAATAGGCTTGTTTTAATTTGGGGCAAAATACAGCAGCACATTTCCTTGTGTGACGTCATTTAATGGCTCTGACACTTTTTTTTTCAACAGAATCACGTGCAAACACAAGATGATAATATATGTTGAAGGGGAAGGAAAATAGTCAATAATATGAAGTTAAGAGATACATTTGTCAGCAGACTGTCAGGTCTAAACCTCTATTACTTTGGTTCTGGCCGCCCACATGTAAAATAAAGACAGAAGTCTGAGTTCGGATCGGAGTGACACTTATTTAGCTTCTTGCAAGAAGGACATGGACAGAATGCAGCAAGCTGAAGTGTGCCTAGTCCCCATTTGTCCTGGCTTTCTATTCAATTCCAGTCGTGAGTTCAAACACAATTAATAATTGTGACATTTACGCAGAGTGCGAAACAGGATATGAGTTGAAACTTAGTTGCGCAATCCATCCATGAAGACAGCTGTATCGTAGGCTCAAACACAATAAACGATGGTGACATTCACACAGAGTGCAAAACAGGATATGACCTAAAAGAAAGCCAGCTTCCCTCAGACAATTTTATCAGTATACATCTGTTTGAGAACAACCCAGCTCATTTACATCAAGCACAGATGGCAGGATGCTGTTTTGCCATCTCGAGGAGACTTAACTAGACAATCAATCATTGAAAACACCAGGATATGTTTGTGACATTGGGTTTTATCAGCAGAAGTGCAGTGAGACCATACATTGTTCTTACGGGTTGAATATAAGGTCACATCACCCTCAGCGAATCTGAATTGATAACATAAAGTCACACATTTATACTTTAATTAACCCTACACAGACTTTCGAGTCGCATGACAATTTGACTTTTGCGAACCGCTTCCAGCTATCGTAGTGGTCGGCTAAGTTCCTCCTTGTACAAAGCAATCATTTCTTCAAAAAGTCAGAATTTTTTGTCGCCAGCAGCAACTGTTCAACATCTTTAAATGCAAATATGACCCACAGCGGAACGGATTATACACGTAGTTCAAATTCAGTCGTGCTGTATAGAAAAATATATCACCTAAGAAGCAGAATTAATAGATCCGACAAGCCACACCCTCCATAGTTGCTGTATCCATGTATCACACGCCGAGCAAATAGAGTGGCTGAAACAACAGCGAGCGACTCTTTGGTCGCTATTCCAGATTGCATAGCCGCATCATTTCGTCCTTATTATACAAACTCATCTCAAAAGACAGTAGCAAAGGGTCTCAATTATTATATACAGTTATAGTCATGGCATCAAGGTGTCCAAAGACGCTAATAACATTTTAAGGGTGGATGCGAAACTGTGGCGATCTATGAGGAGTTTGGAAGCCCTGTACCGACTACACATAGAAATAGATTCAGATTTGTGAGAGATTACGATGTATAGAGGATATACAAATAAGAGACCCAGCACATCGAATTCACGATACGAGTGTTGCTATCTCCACCCCTTCCAAGTCTCTGGCGAGGAACATTTGGAAACTACATCACAGATCCGGATCACAAACTGTGCATCCTATCTATCCCATGATTTTGTTTTACTCAAGTTACGAAACACCACCATCGCTTAGATTTGTTTTTGTCATATGCTAACGAGCAGGGTTGGGTAGGGTTACTTTAACTGGATTACTTTCAATTACTTTTGGATTACTCCAATACCAAATATGCTAATAAAAGACAAAAGAAACTAAATATGAATAAAATTACGACTCACAACACGTGGTAAGCTTTCTCTCCTGGCTTTGATCTCTTTGATCTCCGGCAAAACTAACATAAAATGCGACAGAAACAAAATGAAAATAAATCCTAACAGCTTGCCAACATCATTTTTGCCGTTCCATGTATTCCGTTACTCCCCAAGCTTGCACAACATTTAGTAATTTTATTCATATTTAGTTTATTTTGTCTTTTATTAGCATATTTGGTATTGGAGTAATCCAAAAGTAATTGAAAGTAATCCAGTTAAAGTAACCCTACCCAACCCTGCTAACGAGGTATGCTAACGATGGCGCAGTGATATACTCAAAGAAAGCTCAATTAGAGCGGCCACAGTAACTGAAAAACTTTTCTCACTGAAAACTAATCGACCCAACAGCAGTGTCATAGAAAAAAAACACTTATTTCAGTTCCCATTGATCCTAAGCACTTTGAGTTGATGGTGAAGCCGTTCGCATGCGATACATTGTGTGTGATACAAAAAGGCGCAGAGCTGTCGTCTGCCTCGCATTCTGATTGGCTGAAAACACCGCTGTCGGATCTATTAGATCTATTGTGTTATTTTTCGCCAAATGCTTTACTGAATTCTTGGGTTCTTTGGTGCAGGTCAATGAAAGTCAGTCAATATTAGCTTTAATATGGATCGAGTCTTGATTTCAAATCATTTTTAATATAAGTTATCTCATCTCATTAGCTGCACCGCTTATCCTCAGTAGGGTCGCGGGGGTGCTGGAGCCCATCCCAGCAATCATCGGGCAGTGGGCCGGTCTGCAACCTCAGTGGAAATGTTTAAATCTAAGCTTAAAACTCACTTCTACTCTATAGCATACGAATAACCTAAACTTCTTATATGTAATAACTTGTGAAGCCTTTTGAGACTATTTGTGATTAAGGGCTATACAAATAAAAATGACTTGACTTGACTTGGGCAGGGGACACCCTGAACTGGTTGCCAGCCAATCGCAGGGCACACAGGGACAGACAATTTGCTCGCTCATTCACACCTAGGGACGATTTGGAAAGGCCAATCCACCTGAAATGCATGTCTTTGCAATGTGGGAGGAAACCAGAGTACCCGGAGGAAACCCACGCAAGCACGGGGAGAACATAGTAACTTCGCACAGGAAGTCTGGTAGCTGGATTTGAACCCACACAGGAGGTTCCCAAGACCTTAGAACTGTGCCGCACACGCGCTAACCACTGCGCCGCCGTGCTGCCCAATATAAGTTATTTTAAAGCTAATTTTTTTTAATTTTATTGTATGCGTTTCAGGGCAGCACAGCGGATGGGTGGTTAGCACGCAGCCCGACAGTGTAGAGGTTCAGGGTTGAAGTCCAGCTACCGCAGCCTCCTCGTGTGGAGTTTGCATGTTCTCCACGTGCCTGCGTTGGTTTCCTACGTGCACTCCGGTGTCCTCCCAGATTCCAAAAACATGCATGTCAGGTTAATTGGTCGGTCCAAATTGTGAGGGTATGAATGACTGTCTCTGTGTGGGCTGCGAATGGTTGGCAACCAGTTCACGGTGCCCCCTACCCACTGCCCGAAGACAGCTGGGATGGGCTCCAGCACCCCCGCGACCCTAATGAGGATAAGCGGCACAGACAATGGATGGATTTATGTGTTTCTTTGAGTTTGCAGTTGCTTGCTCCTAGCGTTTGTATCTACAGTGTATTCCATTCTGCATTACCCCACAAGTTTTCATCAACCATGAGGTGGGAAGGCTTTACCTACTGTCTCAAAACTATCAACATAAACAAAAAAACATTTTCAAAAACTCAAAAAAAGTAAACATTTCTTCCCCCGAAAGGGCCACTCAGGCCTTCCTTTCTCCGATGTGTACGCTCAAGTGTTGAAACAGATCGGAATTATTCGTCAAATTCTGACCACAATCCAAACAGTTCAAAGAATCTTCCCCTTTGTGAGATTTGATGTGTTTAACCACATTTAACTTCTTAGTAAATCTTTCCCCACATAAGAAACACCTGTAGGGATTTTTGTCCATGTGTGTTAATATGTGGAGTTCCATTTCCCTTTTTTCCCCAAAGGCTTGACTGCAAAACGAGCATGGGAATTTGTTTTCCCCTGTGTGTATTGTCATGTGTTTAACTAAATGAGGCTTTTGGGAAAATGCTTTTCCGCAAACAGAGCAAGGAAAGGGTTTTTCTCCCGTGTGTGTTCTTATGTGTTGGATTAGAATTGATTTTACAGAAAATGCTTTTCTGCAAACCGAGCAAGAAAAGGGTTTCTCCCCTGTGTGTGTTCTTACATGTTTGATCAAATTGGAATTGCAGGAAAATGCTTTCCTGCAAACAGAGCAAGCAAAGGGTTTTTCTCCCGTGTGCGTTCTCATGTGTTTGATTAAGTTTGACTTAAGTGAGAATTCTTTTCTACAAATCGAGCAAGTAAATGGTTTTTCCCCTGTATGCGTTCTCATGTGTCGGCTCAACCAAATCTTTTGAGGGAATGCCTTTTTGCAAACAGAGCAAGGGAAGGGTTTTTCCTCCGTGTGTGTTCTCATGTCTATGTCAATTATTGCGCTGCTCTCTTTGTCATCGTCCGACAGGGGAGCTAAGTCTTCTTCTGGTGGGGGTCCTTCAGATATGTCATCCCCTAAACTTTCATCCTGGAGCTGTTGTGAGCACTCAGGTGGGTCATTGTTGTCATTATTCTCAACAGGGCTGCCGGTTGATTTTTCCCAGCTGCTGACGACAAATTCCTGCTCTTCTGTTTTAACGTGAGGAAGCTGCAGTTCTTTTTCTTCCACTTTGACGATGGGCAAAGAAGTATTCTTCTGCTGTAAACTTGAGCGTCGACCTTGGTCCTCAGGAGCATCTTCATCCTGGCAATTTAGCTGGGGCTGGATATCTAGTGGACACAATCAATTCTTAGATTTAATTCATCAAATAAGGAGGAACAATATGGACCAGAAAAAAATAAAACAAAAAAATAGTGTTATTTAAAAAATATTAAGATGCTGTCTGGGATTTCAAAATGCTCGACTTGTGAAGCCATCTTCTGGCTTAAATCATTATCGCAGTCTCTGTCAAGCTGCTTGTGTGGTGCAAGCGAGTAGATGGATTTCTTATTTGAGCTGGTATAAACTCCTCTTTTTCATCTTTTTTAAGGTTTGGGTTGTCGTTTGGACTGTATTGGGAATAGTCCTTTTCTTACTTTCACCATTTTCATGCCACACTAACAGATAACTGCGAGCACGAGCATTAAATCACTCTAGGGAAGTAGTGATTTTCCTGAATCAATTTGATCAAAATTACCAAACTGAATTTTTTAATGAAGTGGTCGAGTCTGTTAGTAAAGAATTGTTCAAGAATATTTGAGAGGTGTGTCAATAAACAAATGGACCTTTCGGTGCCAGTGTCATCTATATTATATTGTTTTCATGCTTCTGGGACAAACTCCCAACAACAAACAACAAATGTATGGAATTAGTCAGATAATTAAGCATAATAATTCTTTTATCAAATTTATATTAAATCTGTGTAAATCAGTGCTATTTTTGGAATTCTTTTGGCAAGAGTTTATAAATGTCATTTTATCGAGATAAAGGCATCATGGAGAACTCTATCTCCTTTTACAAGTAGGCCCCACTTTCACAAAGAAGTCATTAAATTTCCCCCTAGTGGGAGGTGGCTAGAGTCAAGAATACATTCACATTTTTGACTCTTTCCGATACAGAGGAGAGGATTCCCAGCCCCCTCACTCAACCCAACTGATGTGTTGCAACATCTCGTTGGGAGTCATTAGGTGACCAATCCCGCCAATTCCAACCCCTAATGCTGAGCGCCAAGCAGAGAGGCAAGGGGTACCAATCAATGTTGTATGTCTTGGGTATGACCCGGCCGAGGATCGAACCAGCAACCTCCCAGTCTCGGGGCGGGCGACCAGCAATATAAGTTAAATCATTCCACAATAATGTTGCATATCTAAGTCCATGTCATATTCACAACAATTTCAATATTACTCTTCTTGTTTAAATTCAATAGATCAATATTAAAATCACCAAAAAGGAATGTCTTCCTGTGGGGTTTTTTTTTCCACATGAAGTCTCTTAACTCAGCAAAGACTTATATCTTGGTTTAAGGTGACCTGTTCATACAGCTAACAATTGTACTTTTATTTTTGTTCATTTCAACCTACCTACGTAGCTACCCTGGTCATATCCCTCGAAAGGTGTGACCGACAGCAAGACTAACACATACAAAAACAAAGGAAATAAAAATGGGAAAAAGTAGCAAAAACACACACACAGAAATTTTGTACCATGGCCAACCCAAATGCCCAAACACCCAAACAAGTTAAGCACCTCGGCACCCAAGTTGGTCATGCTTTCGTCCCTCCAGATGACACGGGACACAAGAAAGCAACCATGTCACTAGGTTCAGGGTGACACGACACACTCTTCTGTTCAACAGCAGGGCCCAACAGCTTTCACTGGTTTACCCCTGCCGCATCATATGTGTGCCCTGCCCATCCCTAAGGTAATATATTCACACAGGCTCGATAGCAGTTGTAATGTTAGTTGTAACATGAAATGCAATATTCTTCTCATTAAAAAAAATGCAACACCATCACCTGTTTTTGATTTCTATTTACACATACCATTTTGCAGCATTTAAGATTAAACTCTGTGTTTTTTTTTTAATTTATCCATGTTTCTGAAATTGCAAAAAGGTCAAAAAGGTCCAGGTAATCCTTGAATTGATCGAAATTGATGAAGAGACTCCTGGCATTTAGATCGATAATTGAAAGTTTATACTCTGGAGTAAACTGTTCAAGTTGCTAGTCTCCATATTATAGTTTTTTTTGCATGTTGTTTTTAGGGTCAAATAATCAAGTAGGGTCTGTAGATCTGTAATCCAATATTAGTTCTTGGTCATGTTGACTAAGTGTAAATCATTTGATTTTTGTTTCAAGGGGGCTTCTGTTTAGTGTGAAGTTGATAGGTTGAAGATATCTTGAGAAACTTGTGAGGTTGTCTTCTTTTTTTATTTATTTTCAAAGTCTGTCGGATCCTCAACTGATTTGATCAGCTTGTTTTTGTGTTCTTGTAGGTTGCGGCCATTTGTTTTACCAAAATCTTGCAGTTTGTCATCCCAGATTTTCAGCTTCTTTTTTGCGATTTCAGAATTTTTGGGGTTCAGATTTTCATTGATATATCCTGCTTTTCCTCTCGGTTTAGGACCTTGTTTTAGAATCACCGTTTTCCAAATTATTACTTTACTCTAAATTTAAGGTAAAAAAAATCTAAATCAAATGATCACTCTAATCATTTTAATAGTTGGTGACTATTTATTCCTAGGTGTGAAAGAGAGAGTGAGTTATCCGTCTCTGTGTGCCTTGCAACTGGCTGGCAACCCGTTTAGGGTGTCCCATGCCCACTGCCCGGATCTGGGCTCCAGCAACCCCGCGACCCTACTGGGGATACACGGTGCAGCTAAGGGGTGGGGTGACTAATTGACTGTCAAAATAATCGTTGGTTGCATTGCAGCAGTACAGCGACGTGGAGACATCCCAAAAGGACGTTCCTTCCTCGTAATATTATTCAAGAATCTGCGTCGCATTTGGAATAACTAAACACAAAAAACTGCAACGTGATCACACAAAAAAAACTCTTTTTTTCTCACTCTGTGTTTCTTGATAATAATTAATAACAGGGGAGCAATCATTTAATGTTAAATGTAGGTTTGTGGGCAGACCTTCAAGCCGGATGACAATTTGACTCTTGCTAACCGCTTCCAGTTGTCGTCTTTGTCGTCCAATTTCTTCCTCGTACGAAGCTATCCTTTCTTCAAACAGTCCGAAAATTTCGTCAGCGGCCGCGACAAGTCGCTCCCTTATCAACTGTTTCAACATTATATCGATAGAATGCGTTGATCAAACTCTGTCTGTATTTGTAGAAGAAAATAATCACCCAATAGGCCGATTTCTGTTGTGTTCTTCTTCGCTGTGGATTTGGAGTTGACATTTAAAGGGCCATAAACTTTACTGCCCCCTTGGTTCTTGAGTGCAGGTCAGTGAAAGTCAATCGTTAGAAGCAGGTGGCACAAGCAGCTGAGTGGTTCGTGCATCCAGCCTTACTGTGTGGAGTTTGCATATTCTCCCCGTGCCTGCAAGGGTTTCCACCGGACACTCTGGTTTCCTCTAGGTACCAATAAAAGGATAATTGGCTGGTCCAAATTGTGAATGAGCGAGTAAGTTGTATGTGTCTGTGTACTGTCCTGAGGTGGCTGAGGTGTGCTCCAGATTCCCCGCAGCCCTACTGATGAAAAAATAATGGATGGATGTCTGATAGAAGCGCTTTGTCCAGCAATCATCATATCAAAAATCTTAACAGATCACCAATTAAAATGGAAAAAGGGACTGTTCCATATGTGATGTTTTTCCGGAAGAAATGTGTTCATAGAATTGACTGGAAAACAGTCTGGTTGTTACCCAACTGCTATTTGTTAACAAAGGGCGAGAATTTCCTTTGAAATGATTTACCCCTCCAGAGTGCACCCTTTAAATATTTTTTAAAAGATATTGATGTTAAATGTACATTTTGTTCTGCTGTAACTGTAACCCGTTTATTTTGGCATTGTCCCTTGGTGAAAGAATTCTTCTCTGAAATTTATCATTTTATTGCAGATGAAAATGTCAATTGGGTTGAATTATTTTGGAAAGATATATTTGGAATATTCAACCCTGAGAAACTAATATCAAAGCCAAAAGAAACCTTCATTGCCAATCTTAATATAATTTTCGTAAAATTACACATTGCTAACTGCAAATTCACAAGCAGAAAAAAGATATTTCTTTAGTTTTTAATGTGAAATAAAACAATATATTTGGTCCATCAAGCTTTCTCCCAACCAAAAGACAATTTAAACTAATAACATTTATGAACATTTTGGTAGCTTTATATAACTTATAGCTTATTTATTTTATTTTGAATGTATCACTTTTTTAGTGTTTTTCCCTGATCCACATGTTTCTACCTACAATCCATTGTTATCTGCGTAACACCAACAAGTCCCATAATTCCTGATTCTGATTGGAAAGCTTTATTCATAACAACCAACATTTGTAACTACCCATGAGAGGGCATGCTTCATAACTTCTTGTCTCCACAATACAGCAAAAAAACACAACAACAAAAATATCTAAAGTTTAAAAAAGTCAACGTTTTTACCATCAAAAGGGCAACTCATGCCTTCTTTTCTCCGATATGTGCACTCAAGTGTTGAAACAGATCGGAAGTATTTGTCAAATCCTCACCACAATCCAAACAATTTAAAGAGTCTTCCCCTTTGTGAGACTTGATGTGTTTAACCACATTCAACTTTTTAGTAAATATTTCCCCACAAAGAAAACACCTGTAGGGATTTTCGCCCGTGTGTGTTAACATGTGAATTTCCATATCCCTTTTATTTGCGAAGGCTTGTCTGCAAAAAGAGCAAGGAAACTGTTTTTCCCCTGTATGGATTCTCATGTGTTTGACCAAATGAGGTTTTTGAGGAAACGCTTTTCCGCAAACAGAGCAAGGAAAGGGTTTTTCCCCCGTGTGTGTTCTCATGTGTTTGATTAGAACAGATTTTACAGAAAATGCTTTTCTGCAGACAGAGCAAGAAAAGGGTTTTTCCCCCGTGTGCATTCTCATGTGTATGATTAAGTCAGCCTTTTTTGAAAATGCTTTTCCACAAACAGAGCAGGGATAGGGTTTTTCACCTGTGTGTGTTCTTATGTGTTTGATCAGGACAGACTTAACAGAAAATGCCTTTCCGCAAACAGAGCACGAAAAAGGTTTTTCCCCGGTGTGCGTTCTCGTGTGTATGATCAAATCCGACTTTTGAGAAAATGCTTTTGCACAAACAGAGCAAGGAAAAGGTTTTTCTCCCGTGTGCGTTCTCATGTGTTGGATCAAGTTTGATTTTCGAGAAAATTCTTTGCTACAAAACGAGCAAGAAAAGGGTTTTTCTCCTGTATGCGTTCTAATGTGTCGGCTCAAACAAGTCTTTCGAGGAAATGCCTTTCTGCAAACTGAACAAGAGAACAGTTTCTCTCCTGTGTGCGTTCTCAAGTGTAGCATCAAATATCTCTCTAGAGAAAACGTTTTTTTGCAAGTAGAGCAAGTAAATGGATTTTCCCCAATATGTGTTCTCATGTGTATGATCAAATCAGCGTTTTGAGAAAATACTTTTCCACAAATTGAGCATGAACATTGTTTCCCCCCAGTATGCATTCTCATGTGTAATATCAGGTAAGATTTTCGAGGAAAAGCTTTTCTGCAAACGGAGCAAGAAAAGGGCTTTCTCCCTGTGTGCGTTCTCATGTGCAATATTAAATTAGACTTGAAGGGAAATGCTTTTTTGCAAACAGGGCAGCGTTTCTCCAGATTGTTTTGACAAACCCGGCAGCAGTCACGTTCATTGTTCACTTTATGCTTCCGAAAATGTTTTATGACAAAGCTTCCGCCACAAACTGAGCAGGTGATGTCCCTTTTTTCATATTTATTCCCAGGAGATGTTTTCTTTTTCGAGCTTTCCAAGTGGTCAGGGTCTTGTTTGCAGTTTGCGCTGCTTTCCGCGTCATCGCTGTCTGACAGGGGAGCCAAGTCTTCATCTGGTGGGGGTGCTTCAGAAATGTCACCACTTGGACTTTTATCCTGGATCTGTGAACACTTGGGTGGGACATAATCGTCTTTAATCTCCGCATAGACGCCAGACCGTGGGAACTCGTCGACATCAAACTCCTCTTGTTCTGTTTTAACATTTGGCAGCTGCAACTCTTTTTCTTCCACTTTGACAACGTGCAGCCGAGGATTCTTCTGCGCCAGACTGGAACTCCGATCCTGGTCCTTGGTGAGATGATCATTCTGCCGGTTTAACAGATGCTGGATGTCTAGGGGGACACAAACACAATTCAAAATTCTTTGGGCAGATACGTCCTGTTACGATATGAACCTTAAAGAACAAGGCAACAATATTAGCAGGCCGAAAGAGATGGCTTTGTGTACTTGTAAAAGTTCCTGAAGGAAAATAATTGCAACGTTAAAACATGATTTAGGGATAAATACATCAGCACATTCTTCTGTTTGACGTCATGATACAGCTTCGATGCGCTTATTTTCATATAGACTCATCACTTCTTCCTTCTCTCTTCCTTACTTGTTTATTTCTTTCTTTATTCCTTTTGTTCCTTTATTCATTCTCTCTTCCTCTCGTCCTGTCTTTTTCTGTCTTCCTGCCGCTCTGTCTTTTTTTAGTTTTCTCTTTCTTCCTTCTATCCTGCAGCCCTTTGACACCTTGTGATTAAGGTCTATACAAATAAACAGGACTTGACTCAACCCACAAACAAGATAATTAATCTAAATGGAAGGAGCAATAATATAAAGTTAAAAAGTACGTTTGTGAGCACACCTTCAAGCCTGATGACGATTTGACTCTTGCAAAGCGCTTCCAGTTGCCGTCGTTGTCGGCCGATTTCCTCCTCGTACGAAGCGATCCTTTTTTCAAACAGTCCGAATATTTCGTCAGCGGCAGCCATAAGTCTCTCCCTTATAAACTGTTTCAACATTTTAACGTGCAAAAAGAGTCCCACTGCAGGACAAATAATAAGCGTAGGTCAAATTGTCGTGCTATGTAGCAGCAACAAGAACGTAAATATTGCTAACTTCCGGTAAATTCTTCTTCGTTGTACATTAAGAGCTGACATCTAAATCCCAGGACAATTTACTGCTGCTCTGTATTCTTTAGGGTAAAGCAATAAAGGTTTGTCGTTTGAAAGTTTGAAGGTGGGGTGTGTCGTTTGAGTTGTTTTTAAAAAGTGCAAAGTAAATGGTAAATGGTTTGAATTTATATGTAACAGGTGTAATAATAATTTTTGTTTTATTGAAATCCCTGCTCAAATATGTGTATAGTTTTTGGTAAGTGTCCTGCAACGATGAGTCCAACAGTGCCATCTGCTGGCATGGGGTGGGGTATGTTTTGGCTTTTGACATGTGACCGGAAGGCGAGGTTTTGTTGGCAGTCTACAGAGCGAGCTGCCAACGGTAAGACACATCTTTTGGTGCTCCTCAAAAAAGTTATTTTTAAACATTATAACCACAGCTGAATGGGCAGCACGGCAGCGCAGTGGTTAGCGCTTGTGCGGCACAGTTCATGTCATGGGAACCTCCTGCGTGGGTTCAAATCCAGCTCCAGACTTCCTGTGCGGAGTTTGTATGTTCTCCCCGTGCTTGCGTGGGTTTCCTCCGGGCACTCCGGTTTCCTCCCACATTCCAAAAACATACATTTCAGGTGAATTGGCCGGTCCAAATTGTCCCTAGGTGTGAATGAGCGAGTGAGTTGTCTGTCCCCGTGTGCCCCGCGATTGGCTGGCAACCGGTTCAGGGTGTCCCCTGCCCACTGCCCGGAGATGGCTGGGATGGGCTCCAGCCCCCCTGCGATCCTAATGAGGATAAGCGGTACGGCTAATGAGATGAGATGAGAACCACAGCTGACAAATCTCTCAACATGCACAGTAATGTGATTGATGTTGTCCAGCTGTTTGGATTTATTTTCGTTTTGTTTCTGTTGTGCTAAAATGTTAATTCCCCTTATAGAGATCAAAGCCAGCAGAGAAGCTAATGTTGTGACTCATTTCATTTGCAGCTAAATTGTATCCGTTTTTATACTCATTATTGTTATTATTTCTATTTTCTCATATATATAAAAAGGATGATGTTGGTTAAAATTCAGACTAAAGAAAATATGTTTAATTCATGTAAACGTTAAAAAAGAAACACTATACGATCTCTTGTTAAAAGTATCTTGTTAAAATGAATGTAAAAATGTATTTTATGTAAATTGAAAAGAAAGCTCTTTGATATGCTTTGGGGAGTCTACAGAGCGAGCTGCCAACGAGATCAAAGAGATCAAAGCCAGCAGAGAAGCTAATGTTGTGACTCATTTCATTTGCACAAACTGTAATAAAAACCTCATCATCCAGTCCAGCGTGAATGTGGATCTTTGGTGGGACAGGTACACCGCGGTTACATATATAGGGCTTCTCAAGACGCTGCAGACCTCCCAAAGCGCTTCACAATGTGCTTCACGCTTACTCATTCAAACACACACTCACACACCAATAGTAACGATAGCCATGCAAGGCGCCTACCTGACTATACGGGAGTCAGTGTCTTGTCTAAGGGCACGTTATTATTGTATTTGGATTTTTGTAGTACTGTAATATTTTATATTATTGTATCACTGTTGTGATATTTTCACAGAAATGTTTTTATAGTATTTACATAGTAGGATATTTGTAGTAAGAATTTTGTATTTTTGTAATGTTACTGTATTTGTATTTTTGTAGTATTTCTGTTTTAATATTTACGTTGTATATTTTCTATATTAAGTATCCATACCTGTCAACCTGTACGTTTTTGCCGTACGAAGTACGTTTGCATTTTAAGACGTGTACGACGTACAAGAAAATCTGTACGAAAAACGTAAATTTGTCAATTATGGGTACCATCCGGTATACACCGACTATGACAAAACGGCATATCAATCGGATTTCATGTGGTAGTTAGGTAGTGAAAGGAAGTCCGTCTCTTTTTAGAGAACCAGCTTTTTCGGCTCAACTCATTAAAGAGAGCCGGCTCTCAAACGGCTTACTTGCTTTGATGCATTATATTACGAATCATTATTGTTGTATAAATAAGTTAAGAAAAAAGGAAGTATAAAAGGAGAAAATGAAAAAAGACAGGTTTGTGGTTATCCCTTTAATCGGTAGATTACCAACAATAATTTAATGAAGAAAATGAATTCATAATTTTAATAAGAAAATGTATTATTCTACTTAATTATATTTTCATGTATTTTTTCCCTTTACAGTGAACGTCCAAGCTACTTAATTTTTGAACTTTACTTTTAATAAACCTCATTAATGTCGAGCAACTCAGTATCTCTCAACAAAATGTTAGTTAACAATATATATGATATAACGACTGCGATTGGCTGGCAACCAGTTCAGGGTGTCCCCTGCCCACTGCCCGAAGATTGCTGGGATGGGCTCCAGCACCCCCGCGACCCTACTGAGGATAAGCGGTGCAGCTGATGAGATGATATAAAGAAACACATGTACAATATAACATGTTAAACTACATAAACACGTTTGAAAAAAAAATATGGTGTAAGATTATTTTAACAAACGTAGTGTTGACTTGTCGTGGATTGTAACAAAAAGGATAAGTTGAACAGGCGAAATCCCATTGGTTTCTTCGCTGTAGAATTGAGAGTTGACATCTAAAGACTAAAACATTTTACTGCCTCCTTGTGTTTCTCATTGCTAGTCAATGAAGGTCAGAGGTTAAAATATGAATCAAGTCTTGATTTCAAATCAATTATAAATTAATGGGATTTAAACGTAATTTATTGTAATTTAAATCTATAATTTTTTTGTGCGCGTCCGCCCTCTACCGGTTCGTATCAACAGTACACTTTTTTTCGTGCAAGTCAATGAAGTCCCATTTATTCAGATATACTTTATTTATTGTAACACCCCAAAAGTAGGCACTACTTGCAAGAGGGTACGCTTCTTAAACTCATGTCTCAAACTACGGCAAAAAGAAGAACCCCCCTAAAACCCTCCCACAAATGTTCAAAAGTTTAAGTAAGTTAATACTTCCTTTCTCCGATATGTGCACTCAAGTGTTGAAACAGATCAGAAGTATTTGTCAAATCCTGACCACAATCCAAACAACTCAAAGAACTTTCTCCCTTGTGAGATTTGATGTGTTTAAACACATTTAACTTTTTAGTAAACCTTTCCCCACAAATGAAGCACCGATAGGGATTTTCATCCACGTGTGTTAGCATGTGAATTTCCATATCCCTTTTGTTTGAGAAGGCTTGACCGCATAATGAGCAAGGAAACAGTTTTTCCCCTGTGTGTATTCTCATGTGTTTGACCAAATGAGGCTTTTGAGGAAATGCTTTACCACAAACAGAGCAAGGGAAAGGTTTTTCTCCTGTGTGCGTTCGCATGTGTTTGTTCAAGTTCGACTTTTGGGAAAATTCTTTTCTACACATCGAGCAAGGAAAGGGTTTTTCTCCTGTATGCGTTGTCATGTGTTGGCTCAAACGAGTCTTTCGAGGAAATGCCTTTCTGCAAACAGAACAAGAAAAAGGTTTTTCCCCTGTGTGCGTTCTCAAGTGTAAGATTAAATATTTCTCTTGAGAAAATGCTTTTCCACAAACAGTGCAAGTAAAGGGTTTTTCCCCGGAGTGCGTCGTCATGTGTTTGGTCAGCACCGCCTTTTTAGAATATGCTTTTCTGCAAACAGAGCAAGAAAAAGGCCTTTCCCCCGTATGTGTTCTAATGTGTATGATCAAATCAGACTTTTGAGAAAATGCTTTACCGCAAACGGAGCAAGAACATCGTTTTTCCCCCGTATGCGTTCTCATGTGTTGGATAAGAACCGACTTTACAGAAAATGCTTTTCTGCAAACAGAGCATGAAAAGGGTTTTTCCCCCGTGTGCGTTCTCGTGTGTATGGTCAAATAAGACTTGAAAGGAAATGTTTTTCTGCAAAAAGGGCAAGAAAAACATTTCTCTTGTTTGTCTACATTGTTTTGACAAACCCGGCAGCAGTCACGTTCATCTTTCCCCAATTGGTTCAGAAACCGTTTTTTGAAAAAGCTTAAACCACAAACTGAGCAGGTGACGTCCAGTTTGACACATTTTTTGAAGCTCTTGCCGGGAGTTTTCTTTTCGGAGCTTTCCAACTGATCAAGGTCTTTTTCGCAGTTTTCGCTGCTCTCTTTGTCATCGCTGTCCGACAGGGGGGCCAGGTCTACACCTGGCGAGGGTCCTTGATACCCGTCGCATCGTGGACTTTCCCGATGGAGCTGTGAGCACTCAGGTGGGTTATTATTGTTGCCTTCAATCCCCACACAGATTCCGGTCCGTGACGACTGGGCAACATCACTTTCATCTTCCTCCATTTTAACACGGGGAAGCAGGGGTTCCTTTTCTTCCACTTTAATGATGGGCAGCTGAGGATTTTTCTGCCCCAAACTTGAGTTTGGTCTTTGGTCTTCAGGTGGATCGTCATCATGGCGGTTTAGCATGGACTGGACATCTACAAGATACAAACACAGTCGAGATTCCATGAGTAAGAGAGAAAGAGTGTGCTCCAACCTTTCCTACGACAAACAGACATGGGATGATAAAGCCTTGGAAACTGCCTTCCGTGACGTTGAGGCAATACTGAATGACCGCCCACTCACCTCGTAAAGATTCTTCCACCTGGCCTATTTAGCATAGGCAGCCTTTAAGTCAAGTTAAGTCGAGTCATATTTATTTGTATAGCCCTTGATCACAAGAAATCTCAAACTGCTGTACAGACTGCAGACTATTAATTACCCGTGTTGCAAGAAAGAAAATGTATGATCTCCTTCTGGGGGGGCCTCAGCACCTATATACATTAATGGATATACGGTGGAACCTCAGTTCTCGACCATAATCCGTTCCAGAACCCTGTTCGAAAAGCGATTTGTTCGAACACAGAAATCCTTTTACCCATTAAAAATAATGTAAATTGTTTTAATCCGTTCCAACACCCCGAATGTTTACCTTTGTTACCTTTAAGACACAAATAACATAAATGTAACCCAGGCTAATAGTACGTTCGCGTTATCGTAATCTTCGTACGAAAGATTGCGCTAACATGAACGTGTAAAAATAAAAAAAAGAAAGAAAATAATTATGAATAGGATTTTTTACCTTTGTGGTGGTCAGCAGAAGGCGCAGATGGACGGTGAGAGGGATGGAAGAGGAAGGAAAATGATTGTTTGGAAGGAGAGTCCCCTTCCATAAAAACTTCGGGGAGCTCTTCTGTCTGAGGGGTGCTCACACATTCAAATCTCTTTGCTATGGATGACTGGCTACAGGATGTTCTTTTCTCTTAAAATATCTATCCAATGACACTTGCTTCTGCCTTCTTTTTCGCACTTTTCGGAAGTGGTTTATGACAGTGTCATTAAAGTCATGATGACTCTGGTGGCTGCAGCTTCATCGGTAAGGTGAAATTCTGTAACTCAGCCCATTTGCTACACATTTGTTTAATCTCGGACGTCCCCTAGTCTATTGGAGGTGCAATTGCACCTGAGAAAATTAAAAGGAGTAAAAAAATGTGATGTGAAACATCCACCCCGGCGTTCGGACTCCGATTTTTGTTCGAACAACGAAGCAAGAATTTCCCACATTTTTTGTTCGGACTCCGATTTGTTCGAACTGAGAGTCGCTCGAAAACCGAGGTTCCACTGTACTTTACAATTTATATGCTTTATAACCTATATTTTTTGTTGACAATATCTGTGTATTATTTGCCCTCGTGTAGGTTTTAGATCAGGGGATGGTGTCATAATAGTCTGTGGTTTGCAATGATCTGTGGTCTGTGCAGCCCTTTGAGACTCTTTGTGATTAAGGGCTATACAAACAAACATGTCTTGACTTGACAAGGAGAAGGGAAAAAAGACTGCAACGTTAAAACTAAATACGCTGGGCTTGTTTTGTTAAACACAGCGGCACGTCGCTGTTTTGTGACGTCATGACACTGTACTGTTGATTGTAAAATTAGGTACTTGTGCACTTTATTGTCAATCGTCAATAATACAAAGTTCAAATATAAGTGTGTGAGCAGACCTTCGAGCTGGACGACTTGATTCTTGCAAACCGCTTCCAGTTGTCGTCGTTGTCGGCCTATTTCCTCCTCGTACGAAGCGATCCTTTCTTCAAACAGTCCAAAAATGTCATCGGCAACAGCAACGAGTCGCTCCCTTATCAATTGTTTTAACATTTTCACATTCAAAAAAAATAAAAATAAAAGGATAGCAAGCGTTGCTCAAACTCAGTCATTCACTGTAGCAAAAGCAATGCAAATATGTTTGACTTCCGGTGAATTCTTCTTCGTTGTACGGTAAGGAGTTAACATGTAAATGCTAAGATTGAGTACCGCTCCCTGTCTCTTTGAGTAGGACAAGCTAATTTATTTTTTAAGTGAGGGGAGAGAAAGAACGGAAACAACAAATGTATCCGTGTCTCGAAATATTTTTGTCTAAGTTTGTGTGAGAAATGTTGATTCAGATAGGGTGATTGGAAATTATCCTTACATGTATTATTGGCCTTTATATGAAGCCATATGTTGATTTATTTACAATTATGAGATATGATTCATTGTACTGTATAATACTTGGTAAGAATTTGGTTTTACGATTGAATAATTGTGAAGTATTTAGAATGTCAAGGGGACTCTTCCCTTTTCCTCTTTCTGTTTTCTCAATTGTTTCTTAAAGTTGTTCGTTATAAAATCATTTTAACATTGTATCTGATGAACGACGGGGAAAAAACTAATAAATCAATCAATGTTATTGTATGGGGTTTTTTTTTGGTCTCCCTTGCTCGACATGTTCTTACCTTCAGTGCATGTTTCTCTGCATCAAGCAGAAAAATCCCATTGTTTTGATTGGCAACTTTATTCATTAACTCACAACCAACGAACCAGTAATCAGTATTTACGAGGGGGCATGCTTTGTACCCTCATGTCTGAGAAAAAAAAACAAATCAACAACAATTTGTTGAAGAAATGTAACATTTCACTCAAGCCTTTGTTCCTCCTATGTGTGCGCTCAAGTGTTGAAACAGATCAGAACTGTTTGTTAAATTTTGACCACAATCCAAGCAATTTAAAAAATGTACCCTTTCGTGACCTTTTGTGTTTAACCACATTTACCAACCATTCATCCGTTATCTGCACCACTTATCCTCAGTAGGGTCGCGGGGGTGCTGGAGCCCATCCCAGCTGTCTTCAGGCAGTGGACACCCTGAACTGGTTGCCAGCCAGTTGCAGGGCACACAGACATACAACTCACTCGCTCAGTCACACCTCGGGACAATTTGAACCGGCCAACGAACCTGACATGCATGTTTTTGGAATGTGGGAGAGAACCGGAGTGCCCAGAGGAAACCCACACAAGCAAGGGGAGAACATGCAAACTCACACAGGAGGTTCGATCTCACGACCTCAGAACTGTGCCGCACACGCGCTAGTCACTGCGCCGCCATGCTGCCCCATATTTCCCTTTTGAGTAAATGTTTTCCCGCAAACAAAGCACCTACAGGGATTTTTTTATGTGTGTTATCATGTGCATTTCCATGTCCATTTTGTCTGCGAATGCTTGGCTGCAAAATGAGCAAGGAAATGCTTTTTCGTCAAAATGCGAGAGCATGTGTCTGGTCAAACTGAGCTTTTGAGAAAATTCTTTTCTGCAGACAGAACAAGCATAAGGTTTCTCTCCCGTATGGGTTCTCATGTGATTAGTCAAATGACCCTTGAGAGAAAAAGCTTTTCTGCAAACAGAGCAAGAAAAGGGTTTTTCCCCTGTGTGTGTTCTCATGTGTGGGATCAAGTGAGCCTTTTGAGAAAATGCCGTTCCGCAAACATGGCAAGAAAAGGGTTTTTCCCCGGTGTGTGTTCTCATATGTTTGATCAAATGAGACCTGCGAACAAATCCCTTTCCGCAAACAGAGCAATCAAAAGGTTTTTCCCCAGTGTGCATTCTCATATGTTTGATCAAATTAGACTTGCAAGAAAATGCTTTTTTGCAAACAGAGCAAGAAAAGGGTTTTTCCCCCGTGTGCATTCTCATGTGCATGTTCAATTGGGACTTGCAAGAAAATAACTTTCTGCAAACTGAGCAACGTTTGTCCAAACCTTTACGGCAAACCCGGCAGCAGTTGCCTTCATCATTAATGTTATAGTTCACAAAACGTTTTTTCACAAAGCCTACACCACAAACTGAGCAGGTGATGTCCAATTTGCCAAATTTTGGGGGGTTGTTGCCGGGGGTCGTTTTCTTTTTGGAGCTTTCCAACTGTTCGGGGTCTTGTTTGCAGTTGGTGCTGCCGTCTTGGTCATCGCTATCTGACAGGGGAGCTAAGTCTTCATCTGGTGGGGGTCTTTCAGACACGTCATCACTTACATTTTCATGATAGAGCTGTGAGAACTCGGGTGGGTTGTCCTCGTTGTCTTTATTCCCCGCATGGACGCCAGTCGGCGGTGACTTGCCAACATCGAGATCCTCTTCTTCCGTTTTAAAATGGGGAAGCTGAAGCTCTTTTTCTTCCGCTTTGACGTTGGAAGGCTGAAGACTCTTCTGCTCTACACTTGAGCTCCATCCATGGTCGTCAGGGCGATCTTCATTGTTGATATTTTGTAAGGGCTGGATTTCTGCAAGGCACAAACACAGTAAAGATTTTATTACTCAAACAAGTGGTGGCACAATAGGAACCTTTAAAAATGAAACAACAATGTTACAGGCCCAGTCAACCGCCTTAGCATTGATACAGTTTGTTTTGTTAGGAGCTGAAGGAAACAAACAGGATCAAATCTTTCAAACTTCCTTTCCACACAGGCAAAACTTCACGTGTTAACACATCAAAATACAGTATTGGGTTTAAAAAAACACCCACCTGCACAAACATTCATGTTAATAGCCAAAATGTTCTAAACATTTTGTACAATGTGAGAATATTACAACTTGTAATTGCAGTACACTAATCTTTATTTTGCGATCCCAAAAAGTATTCTCGTTTGGTTTCTTTTTCTCACAAAAAAGCTCGTTCTCTCCTTATTTTTTTTTGGAGGTTGTGGATTTATGTCATACTAAGCCATTTTCAAATGACGAACCAAAACTAAATTTTCAAACAGTATCCAACATGTCTACGTAGTTTTAAAACACAATATTCGAGTCACCCTTGAACAGTAATAATGGTTCCTACAGCTGAAAGCAAGTTAAATTCAAGGCTTTTTAAGACTTCTTCAATGCCTTTTGAAATCATTTTTGGGACCAAGTCGACAAAAAAACTCAGAATTGAAACAACAAAACAAAAATCACCACATGTGTAACCGCGGTGTACGTGTCCCACCAAAGATCCACATTCACGCTGGACTGGGTGATGAGTTTTTTTTTATTGCAGTTTCTGCAAATGGATGAGTCACAACATTAGCTTTTTCTGCTGGGTCTGATCTCTTTGATCTCTTTGTAGTTCTCTCTGGTAAGACTAACAACAAAGCATATCAAAGAGCTTTCTTTTCACTTTATAGAAAATACATTTTAGAATATCACAATACATTTTTACATCTTTACATTTTAACAAGATACTTTTAACAAGAGATCGTATAGTGGATTTTTTAACGTTTACAATGAATTCAACATGTTTTTCTTTAGTCTGAATTTTAACCAACATCATCCTTTTTAATGTATATGAGAAAATAGGGATAAAAACAATAATGAGTATAAAAATGGGTACAATTTACCTGCAAATGGATGAGTCACAACATTAGCTTTTTCTGCTGGGTCTGATCTCTTTGATCTCTACAAGGGGAATTAATATTTAGTAAAACAGAAACAAAACGAAAATAAACCTAAACAGCTTGACAATATCAATCACATTACTATGCATGGTGAGAGATTTGTCAGCTGGGGTTATAATGTTTAAAATTAACTTCTTTTGTGGAGCACCAAAAGATATGTCTTACCTTTGTAGTTCTCTCTGGTAAGACTAACAACAAACCCCGCCTCCTGGTCACATGTTAGAAGCCAAAACCAAACCCCACCCCATACCAGCAGATGGCACTGTTGGACTCAGCATTGCAGGACATTTACCAAAAACTATACACATATTTCAGCAGGAATTTCAATAAAATAAAAGTTATTATTACACCCGTTACAGATGATTTAGAGGTGATTTTAAACGAATGTTTATTTTAATTTGTTTTTTAAATCACGTTTCGGCCCATCTGAAAACATAGCTCTCTCCAAAGTTTTAGGCATGGAAAAATATAAATCAAAAGGATGTTTACAGTACATCATGGATCCTCAGTCAAAACTGGCAGATAACAACTAATTCCATAAAAGTCTTCTGCTACATACATTTTTATCATGAATCATGAAAAAAATGACTTGGTTACAAAATATTTTTACTTCAAACAAATTCTCACGTGTTCACATTTTTAAGACTTTTGATAATTGGATTTAAGACGTTTTAATTCAAATGAAAGGCCTGTTTTTAAAATAAAATATTATTTGTCTTTTCAAGGACTTCTGGTAGTGAACATGTTAGAAATCTGTTGGGATTCTAGGGTTCATATTTTCAAAAATGCTTGTTAGTTACGGTGGGCTAGTTCTATACCTGGAGTTAAACGCAGATAAGAAATACTTGTGCACAATATAACAATCAATAGTAAATAATACAAAATTAAAAAGTAAGATTCAGACCTTCGAGCTGGACGTGTTTGACTCTTGCAAAGCGCTTCTAGTTGCCATCGTTGTCGGCCGATTTCCTCCTCGTACGAAGCGATCCTTTCTTCAAAAAGGCTAAAAATTTCGTCAGCGGCAGCGATTAGTCTCTCTCTTACCAACTGTTTTAACATGTTCACGTGCCCCCAAAATACAAACTAATAACGAGCGTAGTTCAAATTCTGTTGTGCATTGGATCGGCGAAGACGAACCTCATTTGCTATTTTCCGGTGTTCATCTTCGTTCTAGTTTTAGAAGTAGATATCTAAAAACCAAGACTCTCTGCTGCCACCCTGTGTTCTTCAGTGTAGGCCAACGTAGCCGGATTAAAAGACATCAGGATTTCAGGTGGTTTTAAGCAGGGTTGGGTAGGGTTACTTTAACTTGATTACTTTCAATTACTTTTGGATTACTCCAATACCAAATATGCTAATAAAAGACAAAATAAACTGAATATGAATAAAATTACTAAATTTTGTGCAGGCTTGGGGAGTAACGGAATACATGGAACGGCAAAAAAGATGTTGGCAAACTGTTTGGATTTATTTCCATTTTGTTTCTGTCGCATTTTATGTTAGTTTTTCCGGAGATCAAAGCCAGGAGAGAAAGCTCACCACGTGTTGTGAGTCATAATTTTATTCATATTTAGTTTCTTTTGTCTTTTATTAGCATATTTGGTATTGGAGTAATCCAAAAGTAATTAAAAGTAATCAAGTTAAAGTAACCCTACCCAACGCTGGTTTTAAGATAATTTATTTGAATTTCAAGTAACGGTATCAATGTGTTTTCTTGTTCGAAATGTTCTATCTTAAATGCATCACACAGATCGGTCCGATAAATTCTGATTGGCAAATTTATTCATCACACTGAATAAGAACTCCTGATCAGTTTCATGATGGCTTTCATGACAATCGAACAGATTACTAAACAATATATCATGATAATCTGGGTGTTATGACCCAAACCATTTTAATCAATTATACGCTAATTAGCGATTGTTTCGACAAACTCATTGTTTGGTAGCAGTACTTACTACTTAGTGATCTAAAAATAAAAGACTAAGTGCAACTATTGTTTTCAAAAAAGTACGTTTTTAGCCTTTCCCCCCCCAAAAAAATTATTGTCAGTACAATTTCACATGTTTTATTGAATAAAACTGTGTTGTAATGGTTTCAGAAGTGAACTTTCCTTTACATGCCACAGGGGTGGAACACGGCGGCGTGCGATGACAAAAACAAAACATAGGTCAGTGGAAAATTCCCCAATTCCCCGCTTTACACCAGCCCTTTGACTCGAGTTAATCCTGAGGGCCATTCCATAGGCTGTGATTATTTCACAAGTCCTCATTAACTTATATACCAGAGGAACGGAATACTAACGGGCGATGACATAAAACGAAACATAAGTCTGTGGAAAGCTCTACCAAATTCCAGTTTTACACCAGTCCTGTGTCCTGACTAATAATGCCGTTGGTTTGATAATAATAAAGGCGACTCTTCCAACAGAAAATCAGAACACCACTTAGAAAAAAAAAGTTTACAGTCATACCACCATGAATACGCATGATCTCGGCAAGCTAAGCAGGGTCAGGCCTAGTTATTAATTGGATAGGAGACCGCCTGGAAAAAACAGATGCTGTAAATCGGTCAGTTGGCAAGAGCTTCACTGCGACAGCACTGACTGGCACAGTTGGTGAAAATAAGGGCACCAAATAAATTAAGTAAAAAAAACTAACTGACATTAAGACGTCAAGTAAAAAAGACAGGAAGTAACTAAGCAAAAAACTTCCTTTAAATCATCCATTAATGACCATTAAATGATTAACTCAAATAAAAAAATAATGTGATGATGTCATGTCTATAAATGCTGTGACACATTTCAAGAGTACAACCAACTCCCGACGAGTCGTCGGTACCCATAAGGGCAGGCTTTTAAATCTCATTTCTCTAAACAACAACAAAAATAACATTCTCCAAAGTATGAGGAAAGACGGCACAACTCAGGCCTTCCTTTCTCCTATGTGTGCACTCAAGTGCTGAAACAGATCAGAATTGTTCGTCAAATCCTCCCCACAATCTAAACAATTCAAAGAATGTTCCCCTTTGTGAGATTTGATGTGTTTGACCACATTTGAGGTTTTAATAAGTCTTTCACCGCAAACGAAACACCTAAACGGATTTTCTTCCACGTGCGTTATTATGTGGAGTTCCATATTAAATTTGCTTGCAAAGGCTTGACTGCAAAACGAGCAGGAAAATCGCTTTTCACCTGTGTGCGTACTCATGTGTCTGGTTAAACTAGGCTTTTGAGAAAATGCTTTACCGCAAACCGAGCATGAAAAAGGTTTTTCCCCTGTGTGCATTCTCGTGTGTGTGATCAGATTAATCTTTTGAGAAAACGCTGTTCCGCAAACCGAGCAAGAAAAGGGTTTTTCCTTTGTATGTGTTCTCATGTGATCGGTCAAATGACTCTTGAGAGAAAATGCTTTACTGCAAACAGAACAAGAAAACGGTTTTTCCCCCGTGTGCGTTCTCATGTGTGGGATCAAATGTCCCTTGAGAGAAAATGATTTCCTGCAAACGGCGCAAGAAAACGGTTTTTCTCCCGTGTGAGTTCTCATGTGCGTGATTAAATAAGATTTGCGAGGAAATGCTTTTCCGCAAACGGAGCAACGTTGGGGCAGACGTTTACGACAAACCCCGCAGCAGTCGTGTTTCTCTTTCCCTTTACGATTCAGAAAATATTTTTTCGCAAAGACTACACCACAAACTGAACAGTTGATGTGCCGTTTGCCACATTTTTGGGAGTTTTTTCCGGGAGTGTTTTTCTTTTTAGGGCTTTCTAACTGTTCAAGGTCTTGTTCGCAGTATGCGCTGCTCTCTTCGTCATCGCTGTCTGACAGGGGAGCCAAGTCTTCATTTGGTGGGGGTCCTTCATACCCGTCACCACTTGGACTTCCATCCTGGAGCTGTGAGCATTCGGGTGGGTCGACCTCGTCGCCTTGAATCTCCCCATAGCCCGTTGGCGGCCATTTGCTGACATCAAACTCCTCTTCCTCCGTTTTAACACGTGAAAGCTTTGCCTCTTTTTCTTCCTCTTTGACGATTTGAAGCCGAGGATTCTTCTGCTCCAGACTTGAGCTTCGACCTTGGTCCTCAGGGAGGAGATCATCCTGGCGGTTGAACAGATGCTGGATTTCTAGAGCAGACAAACAGTTCAGACAGGGTTCGTCCATCTTTTTAATGGCCAAATTCAAGCACTTTCAAGGCCAATTTTCAATGGCTACAGTACCATTAAAAGAAGAAATCTGTTGTGAATCATTCCATAGCCCTGTTGTTTGAGGTGACTGAGTGATGCCTGGAGAAAAAAGAACCAGAAAATTGGATAAATCCTTAGCCAAATATTAAACCAGCAGCATGAATGGGGCATAGAAAATGAAACTGAGATCCTGTATCCCATTTCATTCGTGTTTGCTGCAGTCTCTGTTTTATGTTGTATCAAATGTTCTTGATATTGATAATTATGGACAGCACTCTGTGACATCAATCTTTTGATTTATTGATTGATTTATGCCAGAATTCTCCTTGTAAATGGCATAATGTGGTTTCAATTAACACAATCTCAAAATAACATTTTCAATTTACTTGTTCATCAACAAAACTGTTCCATATTAACAGAAAGTTTCAAAATTTAACTTAACCAAAAATCAAGGTAAGTCCAAAGGCCAAATTGTCTAGTAATGTGCATTATTCAGTATTCTGTCTTTTTGTCCCTTAAAAGTTTGAAGATTTCTGTTTTTCCTTTAGCTGCTCTTCAGAGTCCGTTTGAGTTTGAATTTCATATTTGATAAGTTATCGTGGCCATCTGGTTTTTACTTGAATACCAAATACCTTAATAAGTGTAAAAAGGATAAAAATCGGCGCAACTAGACTGTACTTGCCCAGGCACACACCGTGCTCGAGGTTTACTTTTGCTCCAGGATGAAAATGGTGAAAGTAAGGAAAGGACCGTTTCAAATACAGTCCAAATGCCAACCTAAACCCCCCAAAAATGTAAAGAGTTCAATCAACACCTCTAAGAGAAACACGGACGTGCACGCACCACATGAGCAGCTTGACAGAAGATGCAATCATTATTTCAGCCATAAAATGGCGTCAGCGAATAGAATATTTTGAAGTTACGGACACCACCTTTAAGTAAAACAAGTTTTCTCATTTATAACCACATATTGATTTTTTATGAGTCATAAACATGTAAACAAATAGTCATTTATGGGTGTTTATGTTTTTGCGTTCAACAGGAACCTAGAATCTAGGTAATGCAGAAGACTTGTATGTTGTGCTCTATGCCAAACTGTGAAGGAGACTTCACCGAGATTGAAGTGGTATTATCAGTAAAATAGATAATAAGAGTAATACTTTAATGTTAATGTTTAGCTGTGAGAGCAGAATATGTTTTTTTTGTTTTAAGTGAAAGTTCTTATTGTAAGTTCTTACTGGGTCAAGAGAGTCAAAGTCAAATGGATAAAAGTGCCCAAAAAAGAAATCAAGTAACCTATCTATCTATCTATCTTGGTCATATCCCTCAAGAGGGGTGACCGACAGCAAGACAAACACATAAAAATACAAAGAAAATAAAAAAGGGGAAAAAAATAACAAAAAACACACACAAACATTTTTGGACCATGGCCAACCCAAATTCCCAAACACCCAAACAAGTTAGGCACCTCGTCACCTAAGTAGGTCATGCTTTCGTCCCTCCAGATGAAACGGGACACAAGAAAGCGGCCATGTCACTCTGGTCAGAGTGACACAACACACTCTTTTGTTCAACAGTAGGGCCCAACAGCTTTCAAAGGTTTACCCCTGCTGCATCATGCAAGTACCCTGTGGTGAGGGGCCCTCTCCTCGTGAGAGGTAATAGAATTCTCCCACCGTGGTCCGCTGCGTGTCGTAAGAGGCGACTAAAGTGGAGCGAGCAAGGGGACTGGGGATCCTCTCCTCTCTATCCCTACTCCCCAAGAGACAGCAAGGCAAAGAAAGAGGGGCGGGAGACCGAAAGGGGTCGCAAACCCTGGTTATAGGGTCACTAAATGTGAGAGGATGTGGAAGTAAAGCGACTGAGTGGAAGAAAGAGGAGATCGGAAGGAAGATGACTAAAAGGAAGGTTGATGAGTTAGCCTTGAGTGAAACAAAGATGAAAGGAAAGGGTGGATTACAGCTTGGAGGTATGTATGATAGAAAGTCTGGAATTACGGGTGGACATGCTAGAGAAGGAGTGGGTGTGCTTGCAAGTGAGAAGGCAAAGGAAAAACTGGTGGAGTGGAAAGAAGTAACAACCCGAGGAGGCATAATCTAGTGAACCCAATTGAATAAATTGTCGGAACGCCCTACCTGTTTTCATCAACCTATTGGCATCATATAAAAAACATGTAAAGAACATGCAAGCTTCATGTATCGACAAGCTAAAGCGCACAGTAATACTTCCGTTGAACTACAGTTCTGATTGACTTGACTTTTTGAGACTCACACATAATTAATATGAATGGACGATCAAGTACTCAGTAAAACAAAGTTTAAATGAAAGTTTGTGCGCAGACCTTCAAGCCTGTCGACGTTTTGACTCTTGCAAATCGTCTCCAGTTGCCGTCGTTGTCGGTCGATTTCCTCCTCGTAGGAAGCGATCGTTTTTTCAAACAGTCCGAAAATTTCGTCAGCCGCAGCGATGAGTCGCGCTCTTACAAACTGTTTTAACATTTTAGCATTAAATAAAGTTTGTCAGCCAAACGGGGGAGAAAAAAAAACTAGTTCTAACTCAGTTGTAGATAGTGTAGCATTGGATTTAGCAAATTGGCTAACTTCCGGTGTTTTCTTCTTCGTGGTACATATAAGGTGTGGACATCTAAAGCCCGAGACGCTTTTCTGCCTCCCTGTCGATAGAATCCAGAGATCAGTTCAAAACATGTGCGGAACTAGCACCCTCAACATGTATATAAGTTAAAAAACGTTTTTTTTAAAATAAAGTACAGGATAGTATTAGATATGATGAAAATCGCTAGATGCATTTTTAAATAGTAAAACAAAATAAAAATGTGAACAAGGTAACTGCCTTAAAATGGTGGTGTCCAGATGATTCCTGACCGCAACATTCCCACTGCCATTTCGCCAAAGACAATATTTTCGACTTGCTCTAAAGTGATTTCACTTACAAGCTGCAAATGCTCCGAAGTTTATTGCACCTCATATTGAGGTTTTTACTTTTTTCTTTGAACTTGTGCAAGTTTTAGATCAGGAGATGGTATAAAATAATAAAACTGTAATGGCATGTGGTCTGTGCTGCCCATTGAGACTTCTTGTGATTAAGGGCTATACGAATTAACATGACTCTCTTAATACACTCTTCAAATGTATATTTTGGTATCCAGAGCCAATGTAACCGCGGTGTACCTGTCCCACCAAAGATCCACATTCACGCTGGACTGGATGATGAGGTTTTTATTACAGTTTCTGCGGATGAAATGAGTCACAACATTAGCTTCTCTGCTGGCTTTGATGTCTTTGATCTCGTTGGCAGCTCGCTCTGTTGACTGCCCAAAAGCTTATCAAAGAGCTTTCTTTTCATCTCATCTCATCAGCTACACCGCTTATCCTCAGTAGGGTCGCGGGGAGGCTGGAGCCCATCCCAGCAATCATCGGGCAGTGGGCAGGGGACATCCTGAACTGGTTGCCAGCCAATCGCAGGGCACACAAGGACAGACAACTCATTCATTCATACCTAGGGACAATTTGGACCGGCCAATTCACCTGAAATGCATGTTTTTGGAATGTGGGAGGAAACCGGAGTGCCCGGAGGAAACCCACGCAAGCACGGGAAGAACATACAAACTCCGCACAGGAAGTCTGGAGCTGGATTTGAACCCACGCAGGAGGTTCCCAAGACATGAACTGTGCCGCACACGCGCTAACCACTGCGCCGCCGTGCTGCGCTTTCTTTTCAATTTACAAAAATTAAATTTTAGAATATCACAATACATTTTTACATCCATTTTAACAAGATACATTTAACAAGAGATCCTATAGTGGTTTTTTTAACGTTTACAATGAATTCAACATATTTTTCTTTAGAAACCGCTTTAAATGCTAAGGCATACAAGCCCAGTAAGCGCCAGTCATTACGTAAAGCCCGCATCACAGAGAAGCTTGAAAAACAACATGATGGTGTAGTCGAAGTAATGAACCATCTTGAAGCCCCTATTTGAAGCATTTTGTTCGAAGACTTTACTGCTATACTGGGCTTCATTTTGCCCTCACTACTTCGTCGAGAGTATATTATACAGTGGTTATTTTGAACTATTTTGCCACCAAATACCATGACATTATTATCATCAACAGATATTAGTCTTCCTTTTAGCTGCATTGAATCCAATGCAATAATGATCAACCTAGCTAATTGTTGCGTATGTACAGTATAAGCTATGTGGGTGGTCATCCTTCCAGCACCAGCATGGACATATACTTTTTTTTCTGTAAAAAAGCACTATGTTCAGGCGAGACTTTTGGACACACACTCAAGGAGAATCAAAATATGAACAGTGTCTGAAGTTAATAGTCATGTCATGTTTATTTGTATAGCTCTTAATCACAAAGAGTTTCAAATGGCTGCACAGACCACAGACTAAAGCAAACTACAGACTATTATTACACCATCCCCTGATCTAAAAACTAAATGATGGCAAGGGAAAACTCAAAGACCTCAACATGAGGAAAATGAAGAAATCTTGTGAAGGGACATAAGGTCCTCCCCCTTCCAGGATGACCAGGCTGGAATGGATGTTGCAATAACAAATAATAAACAGCCATTGTCAACATAAATTATAGGTTATTCATATGCAATAGACAAGAAGTGTGTTTTAAGCCTATATTCAAACAGTTCCACTGAGGCCGCGGTTTGGATCTTAGGGGGAAGAGCATTCCATTGCACTGGGGCCCGAATTGAGAACACTATCAAACCTGTTGATCTCTTCTTGGCTCTTGGGATCACTTGTAGACCAGCATTTTCAAAGCAAAGGCTCCGGACCGGAACATAGGGGGAAATTAAATCTGAAAGATATGAGGGACCAAGTCCGTGCATGATTTTGTATCCCTAATGCCCCCAATAAACAGGTAGGCGCCTTGCATGGCTTACTCCCTATTGGCGTGTGAGTGTGTGTGTGAATGGGTAAGTGTGAAGCACATTGTAAAGCGCTTTGGGAGGTCTTCTTTGACTTAAAAAGCGCTATATAAATGTAGACCATGCGGTGTCCGTACGATGTCACCAAACAAACATTTCTTAGTTTCCATTTTATTTTTTGCTGGCAACTGTGTGGACAGCAAAGTAAGAATTTTATTGTGCAGGGAAACGGGGTTCTTTACTGTGCATATGACAATAAACACTTTGAATTGAATTTAGTTTAATAATAGACTCATCACAGAAACATCAAGATCGTTCTAAAACAAGATACCGGGAAAATATAAATCCGCATGGCTCACCTAAGTTCTCTTGCAGCCATCACGTTCAATAATGATACGTAACCATGGTCTTCTTACAACCGTGAGTGTAGTAAAGCCAGGAGAGTAAAATGTTTACAAATACAGAATAGTAAAAAATGTTTTCTCTATGCCGTAGTGCAACCCAACGTGTGATTCACATTTACTTTTTCGGCCAATTGCAGGCTTTCTTTTGCCCCTTTAGCCTATGCGAGCCTGTAAATGATAAAAAGGATCCGCCCCCTTTACCTCCGAATAACTTTAGGTGTGCCTTATAGTGCGGAAAATACGGTAAACCAATATCAACAACTTCAATACATAATTGACAAAACAACACAAAACAGGATGACGGGAAGAAGCCGAAGCTAGCGGCTTGGTGGTGAAAAGCGTTCTTCTTGTTAGACACAAGATGTCAGTAATAAGTCTCTGGCTTTGAATGTCAACTCCTAACAGTAATACGAAGAAGAAAACGCCGGAACCAAATGTTCGCATCTTTGATGCTTCAACGCACGACAGAGAATCTACTTCACTTGTGATCCGTTTGCCCGTGAAAATTGTTTTTAAGGAGAAAATGTTGAAAGATTTGATAAGAGAGCGACTCATCGTTGCTGCCGACGAAATTTTTGGACTTTTTGAAGAAAGGATCGCTTCATACGAGGAGGAAATCCGCCGACAAAAACGACAACAGGAAGCGGTTTCCAAGAGTCAAACTGTCTTCCAAGGTCTGCTTTCAACCCTACCACCCAACATCGTATTATTCAGTATTTGTTCGCCTATTAATCAGGGTTGGGTAGGGTTACTTTAACTGGATTACTTTCAATTACTTTTGGATTACTCCAATACCAAATATGCTAATACGAGACAAAAGAAACTAAATATGAATAAAATTAACACATTTTGTGCAGGCTTGGGGAGTAACAGAATACATGGAACGGCAAAAATGATGTTAGCAAGCTGTTTGGATTTATTTTCATTTTGTTTCCGTCGCATTTTATGTTAGTTTTGCCGGAGATCAAAGCCAGGAGAGAAAACTTACCACGTGTTGTGAGTCATAATTTTATTCATATTTAGTTTATTTTGTCTTTTATCAGCATATTTGGTATTGGAGTATTCCAAAAGTAATTGAAAGTAATCCAGTTAAAGTAACCCTACCCAACCCTGCTATTAATAATAAATACGATCCTGGGTGCCCGTGAGTCTGTTTAACAATCAGAACCTGCTCATTTCGTCAGATATCAGAAAGTGCTACTGCGTTTAATCCCAAATTTAAACTAAGTCCAAAGTGCAACGTAGCGTTCATGCGTTTGTGATTTCGGGTGGTGAAAAATGTTAGTTATCCAAATACAGATAGGAAACATAATCTGAAACAAAGTGGAAACTGTTGCATGCCTGTCAAGATCCTGGCTCCATGCCCTTACAAACTGTCGTATTTTCCCTTACAAAATAATCTTACACCATTTTTTTCAATATTGTTTATTTATGTGGTTTAACATGTGGTATTGTACATGTGTTTCGTTATATCATATATATTGTCAATTAACATTTTGTTGTGAGATACTGAGTTGCTCGACATGAATGAGGTTTATTATAAAAAAATTCCCAAATTAAGCAGCTTGGATGTTCACTGTAAGAGGAAAAAATACTTGCAAATATAATTAGTTAATTAGTAATTAGTAGAATAATACATTTTCTTATTCAAATGATGAATTCATTTTCTGCATTAACTTATTGTTGGTAATATACTGATTAAAGGGATAACCACAAACCTGTCTTTTTTCATTTTCTCCTTTTATACTTCATTTTTTTCTTAGCTGTATACAGCATAATAATTCGTAATATAGTGCCTCAAAGCAGGTGAGCCGGCTCTCTTTAATGAGTTGAGCCGAAAAATACGGTTCGCTAGAAAGAGACGGACTTCCTTTCACTACACAACTACCACATGAAATCCGATGTTTTTTTAAGACCACATGTATTTCAAATGTACTCAATCAACCCTGCCTGTTGTTTTCAGATCAGAATGGCTTAAGGCGTTTTAATTCAGGTTCGGCTATTGCGACTTGATGATTGTATCCAAAGAAAAATCAAAACTATGTTGTAATGTAGGCCTACTGCTCTGCTTTCGCTTTGTTCACGTGTGATCGGAATGATACATGATGGGAAATCCTCAGGCGGCAGACGCATGCGCAGAGTAGCATCAAACCGCTCGCTTCGTTTGCAAAAAAAAAAAAAATGATACCGAGATAGAGGCTACCGCGGCAAACTCGTTTGACTTGATTGATTTGCCATTTGGTGATAGTCGGTGTATACCGGATGGTACCCATAATTGACAAATTTGCCTTTTTCCGTACAGATTTTTTTGTACGTCGTACACGTCTTAAAATGCATAATAAACGTACTTCGTACGGCAAAATCGTACAGCTTGACAGGTATGCTGTTGGAGAAACGTATGAAATTTTCCACTGGATAACAAGGTACTGTTAAAACCGGTTCTAGCGGTTATTAACTCGCACTAATGCATTATCGCCGAAGGCCACATATGACAATAAAAGAAGGCTCAACTGGAGAAATGAGGACGCTATACAGTAATAACTAAAAACAGACATAAAACACACTTCAACCGTCTTTTAAAAGTATACAAAACCACCTGTATCAGTGCAAGAACATTGTCCCTCACAATATTTATGTTCTGCAATTTTGCTTTAAAAGTTTGATAACGTACCAGCTCATTTTTGCCAGGGTTATTTGAAATGTGTTTGTATCCTTTAGATAACCAGGCCCTGCTAAATAGCCAGAATGAAGATCGCCCTGAGGACCACATTCAAGGCTCAAGTTTGGAGCAGAAGAGTCCTCAGCTGCATCTTGTCAAAATGGAAGAAAAAGAGATGCAGCTTCCCCATGTTAAAAAAGAAGAAAAGGAGTTTGAGATCACCGAGTTGTCACCAACGAACTTGTATGCGAAGGTTGAAGACGACAATGGTGAACCACCGAAGTGCTCCCAGCTCCACGATGCAAGTCCAAGTGGCGTCAGGTCTGAAAGACCTCCACCAGATGAAGACTTGGCTCCCCTGTCAGACAGTGATGACCAAGATAACAGCACTAACTGCGAGGGGGATCATAAACAGTTCAAAAGTTCCGAAAAGAAAACTCCCCCCAGGGAGAACATCAACCTATGTGGAAAACGTGACGTCACCTGCTCAGTTTGTGGAGTAAGCTTTGTAAAAAAACATTTTGTTAATAACATAGAGAGAGATAAACAAGACTTCTGCCAGCTTTGTCGTAAAGGTTTGGACAAACGCTGCTCCGTTTGCAGAAAAGCATTTTCTCGCCAGTCTTATTTGATCATACACATGAGAACGCACACAGGGGAGAAACCCTTTGTTTGCTCTGTTTGCAGAAAAGCATTTCCCCGCAAGTCTCATTTGATTTTACACATGAAAACACACACAGGGGAAAACCCCTTTTCTTGCTCAGTTTGCAGTAAAGCATTTTCTCAAAATTCTGTTTTGACCAAACACATGAGAACACATACTAGTGAAAAACCGTATTCTTGCTCTGTTTGCAGTAAAGCATTTTCTTGCAATTCTTATTTGATCAAACATGTCAGAACGCATACGGGGGAAAAAACCCTCTCTTGCTCTGTTTGCGAAAAAGCATTTTCTCACAAGGGTCATTTGATAGATCACATGAGAACACACACAGGGGAAAAACCCTTTTCTTGTTCTGTTTGCAAAACATTATTTTCTCAAAAGGCTAATTTGACCCAATACATGAGAATGCACACAGGGGAAAAACCTTTTTCTTGCTCTGTTTGCACAAAGGCATTTTCTATAAAGTCCACTTTGACCAAACACATGAGAACACACATGGGGGAAAACCCCTTTTCATGCTCTGTTTGCAGAAAATCGTTTTCTCAAAAGCTTGGTTTGACCAGACACATGACAACACACTAGGCATGAAACTACTTTTTTGCTCATTTTGCAGTCAAGCCTTCACAAACAAAAGGGATATAGAAATCCATATAATGGACACACATGGAAGAAAAACCCTATAGGTGCTTTGTTTGTGGGGAAATGTTTTCTCAAAACTTAAATGTGGTCAAACATATAAAAGCTCACAAAGGGAAAATTTCTTTGAGTTGTTTAGATTGTGGTCAGGATTTAACGAAAAATTCCAATCTGCTTCAACATTTGAGCACACACATAGGAGAAAGGAAGGCGTGAGCTGCCCCGTCACCTTTTTTAGAATATTTTTTGTTGTTGTAGTTTGATGAAATGGAGTTAGGAACTGTGCCCCCTTATGGATACTCACAACTTGTTTGGTGGTTGGGGTGAAACAAATAAAGTTTGCCAATCGGAAATCACAGCTCTTGTTTGTGTGATGCAGAGAGAAGTAAACTGCAGGTAAGAACATTTCCAACAAGGAAACTTAAAGAAAAGGATACATTAAAAACAAATAAGATTCAAGTCACCCTAAGTTATGAATGCTTTAAGCCAAGACTAGTGTCATATTTAAATTATTTTCTATAACAGACTTTAATTGTTACCCCGATTTTAGCTAACCTGTATTGGCTCCCTGTTAGCTTAAGATGTGATTTCAAAGTTCTGTTGGTAGTATACAAAATCATGCAAGGACTTGCTCCCCCATGTCTTTCAGAATTAATTTCCCCCTATGTTCCGGTCCAGAGCCTTCGCTTTGAAAATGCTGGTCTACTAGTGATCCCAAGAGCCAAGAAGAGAGCCGCAGGATCGAGAGCGTTCTCCATTCGGGCCCCAGTGCTGTGGAATGCTCTTCCCCCTGAGATTCGTTCTGCGACCTCAGCTGAAATGTTTAAATCTTAGCTTAAAACACACTCCTATTCTATAGCATATGAATAATTTTATATTGACAATGTCTGTGTATCATTTGCCCTCATGTAAGTTTTAGATCAGGTGATGGTGTCATAATAGTTTGTGGTTTGCAATAATCTGTGGTCTGTGCAGCCCTTTGAGACTCTTTGTAATTAAAGGCTTTACAAATAAACATGACTTGACTTTGACCAACACTCAAGAAAATGAGGGTGCAATCAAGAATCGTGGCGTTTCGATGTAAACTTATAGTTCAATCAAGAGGAATGCATAGGATGTCTGCAAATATTTGGATCTTTGGCGCTATGGAACACTTTCAACTGAGTTTGGAGAATTTTCAACTGAGTTATCATGACAATATAATGATACACAATTTTCTTATATGTTTGTATGAATTATTTGACGCTAGCCAATCTTTACTACGTCACTGTCTTTCTTAAAAATTGCTGTATTAATGGGATGGATGTGTTGAAAAACAATATTTCGTTAATTAAAGGAGAAAGATTACACGAACTTTAAAAAACAAAGACGGATGATCTCATTTAATCAGCACCTACATTTGTTAATCGTTAATACAGGCGTCTGGACTAAATTTACATGTGGTTTAAAAAAGGATGTTTTATTTCTGCCATTTACAGTCCAAAGTATACACAATGCGGCATATCTGAAAATGGAGTTGTTCGCATGACATCTTAGTCCACAGGTGTCAAACAGGCGGCCCGCGGGCCGGATTAGGCCCGCTGAGGCATTGAATCCGGCCCGCGAGACAACGCTCAGAGAAGCGCAAGAGAAAAACGAGCCGCAGGTTAAAATACATCCACTTGATGTTGCCAAAGCCCAGTGCCTCTCACAAACGCTGTACTTGGATTTCTCTCTCTCTCTTCCTTCCCTTTTCTCACTCTCTCTCTTGTTCTTTCTTTGTTCCTCTTTCTCTGTGTGTCTTTTTACTTTCTTTTGCTCTCTTCCTTTTTCATTTTTGTCTCTTTTCTCTCTCTCTCTCTCTCACTTGCTTTCTCCTTCTCTCTTTCTTTTTTCCTTCTTTGTATTTCTCTTTGGATTTCGTATTTTCTTTTTTCCCCTTCTCTATTTCTCATTTCACCTCTTTTGTTTCTCTCTCTCTCTCTTACCCTCTCTACTTCTCCCTCCCTCTTTTTCTCTTATTTCCTTCTCTCTAATCTACTTCTCCGGCCCCCGAGAGAATGTTTGTTCTTACGTGTGGCCCCCAAGTTAAAATGAGTTTGACACCCCTGTCTTAGTCTCTCGCCAGGGTTGTACTAATTCACTTAAAAATACCACAATAATGTATTACAATTGGTATAAGGGCTACAACACATGGACGGGGGTAACATCGAGGTTAACTACGGCTTAAGGCAAGTGAAATTTAAGACTTTTTAGTTGCCTTTTGAAATCAGATTTAAGACCAAGTCAACCAAAAAAACACTATTTAAAGAAACAAAACACGAATAACAACTTATAAGGATGTTTACGGTAAATTATAGATCCTCAGTCAAAACTGTCGGATAACTACTCTTTTGCTACATCTATGAAGCATAGAAAATGACACATTTTGAATGTAGCATCCAAAAAACAAAAAAAACCATGCTTGGATAGAATTAAAGTTGTACGCCCTGGAGGTGGACAATTGATAAATATGACTAAATCCTGGTGTTTTGATTTTTAAGACTTTCGAAAATTGGATTTAAGACATTTTAATGCCAATCAAGGCTTTAATATGAGAATAATGAATTCCATGACTTTCAAGACTTTTCAAATCAACAACAATCACACGCACATGACAAACAAAACTAGACTATTGAAAAAATCATTGCTCTGTATTTGTGGCCACACCATATGCCTATGCCACAATATACGCTAGTTTTTTTCATCCAGGCATCCATCCATTCGAGGCAGGAGATTATTTTAATTTGAAATTTATTGAACAATCCGTACAAATCAACAGCTGTATTATTTCACATCACAAAACATTTGAATTTAAGAAGAAAAAGACAAACAAAATAAATACCAGGGGATACACCTTAACAAGAACTTTCTTCACCAGGTTGTCATCAATGACAAGGACTATTATAGTCAATTTACTATAGCTAGTGAAATACTTTATATCACAAAGATCAATAGTTTTGTTTTCCATCTTCACTTTGGCTGGCATGGATTGATGGCAAAAATAACTTTGAATCTTCGTTTAAAAAAAAAAAGAACCAGGAAGAAGATCATTTCCAGATTTTCAATTATGTAGAGTATATAAAACATTTGAGTTATAAACCAACAATTACAAAACTGTTTTGCATAGTTATTTTACCCCACACTTCACAAAATAACCAAAGATGTGTTTTAGGAAGGAGGGCGCCTTTTAAAAAAAAATACACTAATAGGTTTTTAAACAATTGTCAAGAATGGCGAGTAATATTGATGCGTGAGTGGAGGGAGAATAAATCACTAACATATCATTTAAGACCTAGATATATTTGCTTTGACACAACAGTCATTTTAAATTTACTTTGATAAGCCCTCTGCCATTAGGCAAAAGCCTCAATCTGAATATGTAGATGTTCAGCACAGTAATACAATACACACTAATGGTATTAGAAATGTCATATGACGTAAAAATTCAAAAATTGTGAAATTAAATAAGAATGAACACATAATTAACTATACATACTTTGCATTTTTTCACATTATATTCTCATGATGGCTGGTGGGACACAACCTCCCCTGACTGCATGACAACTTATACTCCAGTTCTAGCTCAGGAGGCAGAGCGCTCATCTTGGGATCAAGAAGATGCAGGTTCGATTCCAAACTCCTCCATATATGTCAAAGTGTCTTTGGGCAGGACATTGAATCCCTAATGTCCCCAATAGCAGGCAGTTGATTCTATCGGTTAGTTATTGTGTAAAACGCTTTGGGAGGTCTTCATTGCGCTATATAAATGCAAACCATTTACATAAGAAAAACAAAAATTCCATAACCCTTTAGTACAAGGGCAGCAAACCTTTTTAAAGCTGAGAGCTACTTTTTGTTACTGACTAGCACGTGTGGCTACCGTTTTTATACACATTTCTAAACTAACAACTTATGTTATTACTATGTGTTTACGTTATTTTCAGCTTGCAGTTATTAAAAGTTAAGTCAACCGCAATAAGTTCAAAATCAAATTGACCAGAACATTGCAATGACCCATCACTGGTGAGCCATTTCCAGAACTTTCTGCAGGTTACTCAGGTGTTGTTAGGGGGCTACCAGGTGCCAGCACGCACCATGTTGGAGACCTCTACTCTAGCATGTTAATGTAACAGTTAAAATACTCAGTCAATTTCAGAGAAATATATGACACAACAAATACATCATGAACTCAATATGAGGTAGTTACTTCTGAAGAGGGAATCTTGTCCGTCTCCTTTCATGGAATCACCATAGGCAGTAGAAGAGGGTGTGGGGTGTGACTAACATTGATTTTGGTTGTAAATATTGAATAAATTAAATAAAACACTTAACTTGAGGAAACAAACTGTCATTTTCATAATCAAAAAACACGAGCACGGAGCTCAAAGACAAATTTGTTGCGAGACACAGATCTGGCCAATGTTATAAAGAATTTCCTTGGACCAAAGTGGCCTTCATTTTCCTTAAATGGAAGAAGTTTGGGACATGATAAGCTTTGCGTAAAGCTGTCCGTCCAGCCATACTGTGGCATCAGGGGAGAGTTTAGAGAGGTAAATAAGAACCGGAAGATCACTGTGGTGGAGCTCCAGAAAATAAATGGGAAAATGGGAAAAAGTTTCACAAAGTAGACCAAATGTCAGGGGATCTCTAATTCTGAATGTGAAACGGGTGCTTCTAAGCAATACTGAGCACAGGGTCTCAAAACTTAGAGTGATATTTTAGTTCACATCAATGAGAAAGATGGCAGCAGTGATCAGTGAAGGTTGTCGACAATAATAACAGAAATAGTTGACAATGAATTCCAGTGTTGACGGTTGTCAGCATACACATTTTTCCAACATAGTGAACCATCTTAAATGTTTATAGTCTCTCCCTGGAGTCGCTCATGTGGAATAGCATGTCTCGAGCAGTAACACAGAAATTATGCGGTGAACATCAAGAACACGTACGAAAACTTCTACTAAAGTTTGGCAACATTTTAGACACGATACGGCAAATAAAAAGACTACTTGCTAAGTTTGCAAAGCAGTCACTGCGTATCAAGGCAGTACCTTGTGGTTTTACGAACATATAAAGTGAAAACACGTCAGACAGTTGAAGGAAATGGGAGTCTGGCTTGTCTCTTTATAATTCAAGTAACATTCCGGCTGATACAATTGTAACGACATTTATTGTACATTTTGTACGGTCATATTTCGCAATAAAAAGAGAGCCTTAGTGTTATGCCAGTCTCTGCCTGACATCAAAGGCATACAGTCCGAAAAAAATCACCAGTTGTCACAAGTCTTGATTACCAACTGTTGAGACTCCTAAAGTTCTTTCGTTACAGACTTTGTAGTTGACCACTGAATGTACTTCACAAAATTGCACATATCGTTTATTTTCTGTCCGACTTCTTCTAATTAGTAACAATTGTCATTTTCACCTAAACATTTGTGATTAGGTTTTACATTCCTACAGAATATTTGGAAGCAAAATGGGGAGGCAAAAGGTTATTAATCTGCGTGTATTCTACAATGGGATTTTAAGTTTGCCTTCTGAGCAGATTTTTTACCACAAACTGAGCATGCGAAAGGTTTCTCGCCAGTGTGGGTTTTAGTGTGCTTGTTTAAGGTTCCATTTCGTGCAAATTTTTGGCCACAAATGGAGCAAGTGAAAGGTTTGTCACCAGTGTGAGTTTTTGTGTGCTTTTTTAAGGTACCCTTTAGAGCAAATTTTTTACCACAAACTGAGCATGTAAAAGGTTTCTCACCAGTGTGGGTTCTTGTGTGTACTTTTAAATGTCCTTTACGAGCAAATTTACTGCCACAAACAGAACAGGCAAACGGTTTCTCACCAGTGTGAACTCTTGTATGACGTTTTAAGCTCTGATTTGTAGGAAAAGTTTGACCACAAACCGAGCAGGCATAAGGTTTGTCACCCGTGTGAGTTTTTAAGTGATCTTTTAAGGGTCCCTTCCAGGGAAATGATTTGCCACAAATCGGACATGCAAAAGGTTTCTCACCAGTGTGGGTTCTCGTGTGAATTTTTAAGCAAATGTTGTCTGCAAATCTTTGACCACAGATTGAGCAGACAAAAGGTTTTTGACCAGTATGAGTCCTTGAATGACTTTTCAAGTTACAATTATATGCAAATCTTTTCCCGCACACTGAACAGGCAAAAGGTTTCTCACCTGTGTGTGTTCTTGTGTGTCTTTCTAAGTCTACCTTTTGAGTAAATATTTGGCTACAAAACAAGCAAGAAAAAGGCTTCTCACCCGTGTGAGTTTTAATATGCCTTTGTAAGTGCCCGTTCTGAGCAAATCTCTGACCACAAATTGAGCAGACAAAAGGTTTCTCACCTGTGTGTGTTCTATGGTGGTCTTTTAAGTTTCTATTCTGTGCAAATCTTTGACCACAAATCGAGCACTCAAAAGGTTTCTCACCCGTGTGTGTTTTTGTGTGCTCTTTTAAGTTTCCATTCCGGGCGAATCTTAACCCACAAACTGAGCAGGCAAAGAGCTTCTCACCCGTGTGGACAATCATATGTGCTTTCAAACGAGACTTGTATGGAAATCTTATTCCACACAGAGAGCATTTCCAGCCTTTTCCATCAGTTTGACATGTCGCATCACCTTCAGACTGTTTGTCCTCATCAGTGTGAGCAGAGTGTGATGTGTTGTCTTCATCTGACACTGGAGCCGCCCAGCTGTCTGCTTGTGATTCTTCAGGGTGCTCTCCATCTCCTTCAGTTGTCGTGCGTTGACTTGAACGGTGGCTAGATGTAGGCTTCCGCTGCTTTTTATCTTCATATTGACCTGGAATGTCAGCCATTAAATGGACCTGAGTCAAAGGCAAACCTTGGAAATCTTCCTCTTTAATGTACGTTGTCTGTTCCTCTTCCTTAACTTGGACAATATCAAAGTCCTTCTCATCTTTAAGACGAACAAGCTCCAAGTCCTCTTTAACATCGGGCTCGTCCGGTTCCCTTTGACCAGGATGAAAATATTTTTCGCTGATGTCTGCGGGACACAAGGCACACATGGCTTTGAAAACTCAGACTGCGGTGTACTCTTTGAGGTCTATTCTTATTATAGACGTGGAATGGCACATTTATTCAGCCTAATACTGAGTAAGGCCGCGATTGACGTGGATGGATGGTGTTATGAGTGCACTGCAGGAAAGAGGTCTAAATCAAGTGAAAGCTAGAGCTATTATATTATATTATATTATATATAATATATTATGTATATATATATTATATATATATATTATATTATAGGAATGAGTGGAGAAGTGTTGTAAAAGGATAGTGGGATGTTTGGGCGCGTTCTAAGGGATGAGCAGGGCACCTGTATGATGCGGCAGGGGTAAACCAGTGAAAGTTGTCGTGCCCTGCTGTTGAACAAAAGAGTGTGTTGTGTCACCCTGACCCGAGTGACATGGCCGCTTTCTCGTGTCCCGTTTCATCTGGAGGGACGAAAGCATGACCAACTTAGGTGCCGAACTTGTTTAGGTGTTTGGGTTGGCCATGGTTAACAATTTTTGTGTGTGTTTTCTGATATTTTTTCCCTTTTATTTTCTTTGTTAAGAAGAGTAATGTGAGACTTGAAGAACAAGCAGAGGAAATCCAAATGTATTTGAGAGGAAAAGCTAAAGATGTAGTTAGGTTTGGCATTAGAAACAGTAATATAGACGTCTATACCCGCCCTGACATGATTTATAGTCTCCTCAGGAAACGCTTTAGCTGTACCAAGTACTCTGCTGTCCCTTTAGCTGACTTTTATTCAACTTTGCCCAAACACCAGGAGGACCCCTATGACTACTGGCTGAGACTAAACAGAGCAGCTGACCTTGCCTCTGAGTGCTTGAGTGAGCAGGGCAAAACATTTGACAACCCTGAAATAGAGGTCACTCGCATGTTTATTAGGAACTGCCCATGCAAGGAACTGGCACTCACTTACAGATCAAAAACCATCGAAAAGTGGTCAGCATGTGAGGTACTAGAGGTGCTGAATGAATACCACGCTGAGAAGAGCTACAAAGCAGATTCCCTACAACAACCTGCGAATCGAGCGGAAATTGCCGTACACAAAGCTGAGGTGAACCATGGTCCAACCCTCATGCACGAGCCACCTCAGACTTCGAGCCCACAGTATGTCTCTCTAACGGACGTTATTAGTATGTTGGAGAAGGTTCTGATACGTGTTACCTCAAACCAGTTTCAAGGGAGAAGGCGAGCTCCAACCAGGCGACCTGGAGACAGAATTAATGGTTTCACTGACAAGCCATGTATCATTTGCAAAGAAGTCGACCACAGTGCTCTCTCTCATTGCCGAGACAAAAACCTTTGCTTTCACTGCCATGCCCCAGGGCATTCTCGACGTGATTGTCCAGTGACGAAAGTTGTCCCACTGCCTCAGGGAAACTAACTGATCTGCGCTTAGGGGAGAACAGTGCAGATCAACTGAGTATACCTCCCACCACTAATGTGAAGCCTGACATGCAAGATAATAAATCAATTTATGAGATGTATAGCAACAAGATACCTCCATCGAAGAAGCTGATCTTTCAGGGGTTTCAGAGAATAGCGGAGACTGACGAACTGTTTTACACACCTGTACTTGTGCAAGAAGGCCCCACTTTCAGAGCGCTGTTGGACAGTGGGTCGATGGCTTGTACAGTAAGTGAGGACACGGCTAAGTCCCTCCTGCAGCAATTCCCTGATATGATGAGTTACACGGCCGATGATTATGTCATTGTAGGCTGCGGTGGACACCAAGTTTCTCCCAGAGATATGTACGACATTCACGTCACAGTTTACGGGTGCCAAATGATAATACCAGTAATGGTGGTGCCAGGCCAGACAGAACAGATGATCCTTGGCAGCAATGCCATCAAATATATTTTGACTCAATTGAAAAGTACCGATGGCTATTGGAGATTAGTTTCCACTCCTGACAACGGTCTGTCCGATAACCACAGTCAATTCCTGTCAATGCTTTCCAACACAGAGAGATGGAGAGGTGATTGCATTCCAGACAAGGTAGGGACAGTAAAGATCAAGAGTTGCGTGACGCTGAATCCACGGACCGAGTACGTTATTTGGGGCAAGTTACCTGAGTTGGCCGGGGCATCAGCGGGCAGCACAGTGGTCGTTGAGCCAACCCAATCTAAGGCTGCGCCCAGACAAGTCCTTGTCGGACGAGTTGTTACTCCACTCTGGGGAGATGGATGGGTGCCTGTTAAAGTCTTTAATCCCACGGACAGAGTTGTGGTGCTGAGAAGAAACAGGAAAATTGCAGATGTGTCTCCTTGTATCGCAGCGGAAGACCTGCCCAATGCAGAGGAGGTCAAGTGCAACGTGCAGAGTGTACAGAGCAAAGAGGTCCGACCCAGGTCAGAAGAGGACATGATGCGTGCATTGGAAGCTCTGGGACTGCAAGACATTGACCTGAAGTCATGTGAGGTTTCGCTGCAGTGTAAAGACAAGCTCCTTCATATCATCGAACAATTCGAGTCAATCTTTTCTCGCCATAAGATGGACTGTGGAGAGGCCAAAGAGTTTGTACATCGTATCCACCTTGTTGATGATAAGCCGTTCCGTCTACCCTACAGACGTATACCACCAAGTCAGTATGAAAAACTGAGGACGACTCTGAACGAGATGGAAGAGAAAGGAATTATTCAGAAGTCGACTAGCGACTATGCATCTGCGCTTGTTCTCATATGGAAGCGGAATGGAGAACTAAGGGTATGTACTGATTTCAGAAGGCTTAATGCAAGAACCATAAAGGATGCCTACCCACTACCGCATCAAGCTGATGCTTTGGCCGCACTTGGGGGAAATGCCTTTTTCTCCACAATGGATCTGACGTCAGGCTACTACAATGTCCCCTTGCACCCTGACGACAAAAAGTACACGGCATTCTCCTCACCATTCGGCCTTCACGAGTACAACCGGCTCCCTCAGGGACTTTGCAACAGCCCAGCAACATTTATGAGGATGATGATGTCAATATTTGGTGATCAGAATTTCATGAGCCTATTATGTTACCTCGACGATCTGATGGTGTTTGCCCCCACAGAGGAAGTTGCACTCCAACGCCTGCAGATGGTGTTTACTCGCCTTAAGGAACACAACCTCAAGCTCGCACCCAAAAAGTGTTTTTTCCTCAGACGGACTGTGACATTTCTTGGGCATGTCATCAGTGAGGATGGAATTCGGACTGACCCCGAGAAAGTGAGAGCGATAAATGACGTACAAGTCGCTGATCTAATGGAGTCGGATGGCAAGACGCCATGCCCTAGTAAAATCAGATCTTTTCTAGGCATGGTGATGTATTTCCAAAGCTTCATTGAAGCATGTTCTGCGAAGGCAAAACCTCTGTTCAGGCTCACATCTGAATCTGGTGACAAGCATAAGCGCAAGAGAGACCGCAAGAAAGGTCAAGTGAAGCTGACGCCTGCAGATTGGTCCGATGCATGCCAGAACGCCTTTGAAACACTGAAGCACGACCTCGTGACAGGTGTCACTCTGGCGCACCCAGATTTTGATGCGCCGTTTATTCTGGCTGTCGACGCATCCTTTGATGGGATTGGAGCAGTCCTGTCACAGCTGCCACCTGGTGGAAAAGTAGCCAGACCAGTCGCCTTTGCAAGTAAGACGCTCTCTCGCTCCCAGCTCAACTACCCTGCACACAGGCTCGAATTTCTTGCCTTGAAATGGGCGGTATGTGATAAATTCAGCCATTGGTTGAAAGGAAGACACTTTACCACGTGGACCGACAATAACCCACTTACATACATTTTGACCAAACCAAGACTTGATGCGTGTGAACAGCGGTGGGTAGCGAAGCTAGCTGCATACAATTTTGACCTGAAGTACATTCCCGGCCCAAAGAACATCGTAGCCGACGCTCTGAGCCGTGAGCCATTTGTACGGTCATGTGTGGGTCATCGCCTTGTTACCGAGCCCTATACTTCGCTCTTGGACCAAGTCAACAGGGTGAACAACAGTACTGTGCAAGAGGTGTTCAGAGTATCCAACAATTGTCACGCTGTTGTAGACGAGAGTGCTGGGACATCAGACGAGTCAGTAAAAAGGGCAATTCCATCAGGCTCCAATGGTTCTGTGACATCAGAAGAGGTTGCTGCTGTCTTCAGTGCTCAGTCCACTGGTGGCGTGGGTCAAGTGATGGGAACAGACGCCAACTTCAATCTTCTGCAGAAGGGAGATCAGTCAACGGCACTCCCACAGAGTCAGCTTGTTGGTTTACAAGAACAGGACAACACAATAAGCAGGACCATGTACTTTGTGCATAGACACAAGAGACCTACCAGGCGTGAGAGAGCTGTCGAGTCGCCTAGTGTGATGAAACTACTGAAGCATTGGAGCAGACTCACCATACAGAATGGAATGCTCTACAAAATAAGGAAAGATCCTCACATGGCCAAGAAAATCTTCCAGTTTGTGGTGCCTGATTCATTGAAACAGAAAGTCCTTCAAGGTTTACATGACTCAGCAGGTCACCAAGGCCAGAACCGTACTTTGTCTCTGGTGAGGCAACGATTCTTCTGGAATGGCATGGAACGTGATGTTGTGAATTATGTCAAATTCTGTCAGCGCTGTGTAGTAGGGAAAACACCGGAACCACACAACCGTGCACCACTCGTGAACATAGTCACCTCTGAGCCTATGGAGTTGGTCTGTATAGACTTTTGGACTGCTGAGCAAGAGAACAAGTCTGTAGATGTCCTGGTCGTAACTGATCATTTCTCCAAGATGGCGCACGCCTTCCCTTGCAGAAATCAAACCGCCAAACAAGTTGCTCGCCGTCTGTGGCAGGATTTCTTCCTTGTCTATGGTTTCCCACGGCGTATCCACTCTGATCAGGGAGCTAATTTTGAGAGCAAACTGATCAAAGAGCTTCTAGAGATGGCAGGGGTGCAGAAATCCCATACCACTCCGTACCACCCCATGGGAAATGGCATCGCAGAACGATTCAACCGAACATTGGGAGATATGATCAGAACCCTTCCCCCTCAGCCCAAAGCAAAGTGGCCACAAATGCTGCAGCAGCTCACATTCTGCTATAACTGCACAGAGCATGAGACAACAGGGTTTGCACCGTTTTACCTAGTGTTTGGTAGGATCCCTCGTCTCCCTGTCGATGTCATGTTTCAACATGCTAATACCAATGATGCTGTTGTCAGCTACTCTGACTTTGTACGCCATCTGAAGAAAGATCTACATGAAGCTGCTCAAATTGTACAGAGGAATACTCTCAGAGAACAGACTCGTCATGCCAAGCTGTACAACCGTAGGGCCAAAGGATCACCTCTCGTCGTGGGAGACCGGGTGTTGATCGCCAACAGAGGTGTCCCGGGGAAACGCAAAGTTGCAGACAAGTGGGAGTCGACCCCGTATGAAGTCATATCAGTCAAGCCTGATCTCAATGTCTACAGAGTCAAGAATTGTCTGACGGGCAAAGAGAAGGTAGTTCACAGGAATTTGCTGCTCTCTGTTAGCTTCTTGCCCTGTGAGGATGATCTGGCCAGCGAATCTGAACACTCAGAGTCTGACGCTGCTATGCATGGAAGTGATGTATGCCCTGATTTACCTGACGCGGTTGAAGACAGTGATGTCCGTACAGTAAACTGGGTGATACAGGCAGGTGAAGAGCAAGTTCATCCAGAGGTAGAGGATAACTCACTAGACAGCAGATCTGATGCCCAGTCCGACTCTCGCAGTGTTGATACATCCAGCCGAGGAAGTCAGCACATCCCCGAACAAGATGTTGACCATACTTCAAGTGACAATACGGAAAGCCCATCACAGTGCTCTGAAAACATGATCCCTTTGGGTATGGGTCTCCCAGACGAGACCCCATTGAACACTGACCATCTGGACGCAGACTCCCCTGATACTGACTGTTTAGACTTGACTGCCCCAGACCTTCAAGCTCAGGTTATTTGTGCTCAACCTAACCGTTATGGTCTTAGGGTCCGCCAGTCCATCAGGCCTCCTAGTCGTCTTATTTGTCAGATGAATGACCATGTGGTAGGTGACAATCATCTGTCCGCAATATCTGCAAGTTCCTAGTTTAAGTTCAGTAGAGATGCACTTTCAGTTTGAGTAACAAAGCTTGAGTAAGAAACAAGAATTGTGCCTATGTGAGCACTTACAACTACAGGAACAATGTTTGATATTTCAGAGATGTAACAGGCATCTTTGAGTCTGTGCTTAGTTAGGAGTTTGATCGCCTCCTTTCTTTTCACACTCCTTTTTGGGAGAGTTTTAGAACTGACATGCACTTCAGTTTGTTCCTTGTAATACTGTACCAGTTTTCGTGTCCTCTTTTTCATCAGTATTTGCCTTTTTGGCATGTGATTTTTTTTTCTGTTTAGTGTAGCACACCCATATTTAGCAGAATTTCAGGGGGGTGTATGTAACGGGTGTAATAATAAATTTTATTTTATTGAAATTCCTGCTAAAATATGTGTATAGTTTTTGGTAAATGTCCTGCAATGCTGAGTCCAACAGTGCCCTCTGCTGGTATGGGGTGGGGTTTGGTTTTGGCTTCTAACATGTGACCAGGAGGCGGGGTTTTGTCACTTTAACCAGAGTACTACAAAGAGATCAAAGAGATCAAACCCAGCAGAAAAAGCTAATGTTGTGACTCATCCATTTGCAGAAACTGTAATAATAAAAACCTCATCATCCAGTCCAGCGTGAATGTGGATCTTTGGTGGGACACGTACACCGCGGTTACAATTGTATGTGTTTGTCTTGTTGTCGGTCACCCCTCTTGAGGGATATGACGCAGGTAGGTAGGTAGGGAGATAGAATACTGAATTTTGAGTAGTCAAGGCTACCAATCCATATACCAATGTTACTAGTACACAAAAATTCTGATGGGAAGAAAGGAAAATTGTTGAAAACAGTCTCATCCACCTGCCTCTTTGCTGCAGGTTGATGACACTTTATGAACAGGATCAGGCAAAGTGATACCGATTTTTCTTTGGGTTGCCTAAAAACATGTCAGAAGGATAAGCAAGGCCACGCAAGAGCTGGCCCATGGCTAGGGTCAGTGGCATATTTCCTGAAAGAGACCATCACATGAGGAAAATCGAAGTAAAAGAAGTCTAACGATTTGTATGCGACCAGTCAACCATGTAATTCCTCTACCAACGGACACTTTTGCAAGGTTGAAAACGCCATAATGGCCCATGAGGCCAGGCATGGAGTGTGTTGCCCTCAGCGCAAATGTTTTTCTTTACTAAATAAGTGACTGTGTATAAAATGTAATACAAGGCTGAACACAAATAAGAGTTTGTTAGGAAGTGTTCTACACAAATATGTTGTTTATTTGAGCTTCAAGTTGAAAAGTGTAGCTAAATACTACTACTTCCAGGTTTCTCACGTCACCCTCATGCATGTTGAAGGACTAACAAGGCAATGCTATGATGTGTAAACAACTATATCGAGCAAAAGTTCATAAAGATCTAAAGTTTATGCACTTTATATCCGTGAACTTATCCGCACATCGTCTTAATGCACTGTATTGTATTTTGCAGTGTTCACCATCCGGAGAAGGAATGAAAGCTTCAATTACAGGTCTCCTGTGGTAACAGTCCGTCTTTGGTGTTTTGCTCAGTGTCATATCAATGACACTACAATGTTGTTTTTGGATTAAACTTTTGACATTATAGGATTGAAATCATGTCACTTACCAAATTCAACAATGTGTGCACAAGTAATCGGAAAATAAAGGACTAACCACACTGTTACAGTCATGATACTCCCAGTCGAACAAAGACCTTAAACTGATTTCTCTGCGTGCTTACATGGCGTCACATAATCGCAATACTGGCAATACTCTCCTTCTAATCGCATTATTGCCTTCATGTAAATGTACCCAATGTTGGAATTCGATCAGGCGGGTGATCAGCAGAAAACATTCTGTTCTTTTAGTGAGTTATTTGCTTTTCAAAAAATCTAAAAAAAAAAAACTCTTAAAAAGTTGATTTGACTGAATATGAAGCCTTTAAATTTTGTGGAAAGAATGTATAAAGTGGTGAAAAAAAGAGGTCCAACATTAATCACCCACTAATCGATTATCATAGGAATGGAAACTATATTTTATCATCATCCTTAACATTTCCTTTAAATCTGAAATTCTCCAAATCCTCTCCAAAACATTTTTTTGTCCTTATGGTTCAGATAAGTAGACCAATAATCGCTGCGTTAAATTAAAAACAAACTTTTTGAGCAGATATTTTAAGGCCACAATTACGTAAGGTTTATGTTCCCTTTAAATTCCTTAACTATACGAGTGCCAGAAATGGAAAACTGCTCCACTGATGATGCAATAAACACTGCACTTCATACTGCAATGAGCTACCAGGAGAACGGATGCTCTTCCTAGACTTCAGCTTGGTATTCAACGCAATCATCCCGAAGATCCTGGTGAAAAACCCCTTTCACCTATAGTTCTCCTATTCCATCCAATGCTGGATTATGGACTTCTTTTTCCTAACCACCCACAGCCTCTTCCACAGTTACACTTAGCGCTTTTTTCTCCTGTTATACTCAAGTTAAAATGGCCCGCCACATTGTTGTTAAAAACCCGGAAAAAAATCATCCTCTATACCTATTGCCTACATATTTTATTCAACTATAAACATCATGACTTTTCCTAATTTGATCCCAACAGTAGAAAATAAATGTATTTTTATTCACATTTTAATGTAAGCTGTATAAACAAGTACAAAGGTGGTCCTGAAAATGGGGACAGCAGGAGAGTTAAAACAAATACTAATAGGCTTTGATACAGCGTGTACCCCGGAAATCGCCACCTGATACAAACACACAAGACTCTGATAAAATATATATTCTTCCTGTGTATAAAAAGGGTATTCATATTTATTTTTGACTTAGTTGAGAAATCTGTCATTGCAACTTAACCCAGCCTCCAAACTAGTTGCCTAGCCATCCTAACATTTTTCATTTTTTTGTTTTAGGTCTTTTCATTACTATTATTCTAGAATTTAACAGCACTGTTATAAACTAAATCTAAAAAACAAATCTTCTTTGGGCTCCGGTTAATTCTCTCAGAGAAGGGTTACTGCCAATTAGTTGCCGGAAACGGTCAAGTAAGGGCCGGATTTGTGCCTTAATCCGACTACTATGCAAAATCTGACTCCCCTTTACGTGATCTATGCTTCTTAGCACTTCAATGCCGACAAAACGTTCGTCGCAATCATAGTGTGTATAATGTGGTGACTAAGGAACATTGTTTGGCAGGATTAAAACAGAAAATGATGGTAGTCCATATAATGAGTTTATTAAGACATTTGTAAATGTCACCACAATACAGGAGGCAACACACTGTAGTTAAAAGCAATAATAATACTCGCGATCACGACTAATTGTACAGTAGTAGGCTTTTAATTGGTGGACTATAGTAGCCTTGTTGTAATGCATGTTTATTGTATGTAGTTGTTCACTAATCGTAATAAGAGGACCATTGTGAATGAGACACCAACCAAAATCAGACTCCCCCGTAACTTCTGAGGGAAAAGTCAGAAAAACTTCAAAATCAATGTGGTGACATATGGAGATCACAGAAAGGTACCCTAGAAATTAGCAAGCAAACCTACGGTGCATAAGTTTAGGGTTCAAGTCCAGCTAACGCAGCCTCTCTGTGTGGAGTTTGCATGTACTCCCCGTGCCTACATGGGTTTCCTCTGAGCATTCCCAAAAAACATGCATGTCAAGTTAATTGGCCAGTCCAAATTGTCCCTAGGTGTGAATGAGCGAGTGAGTTGTATGTCCCTGTGTGCCATGCGACTGGCTGGCAATCAGTTCAGGGTGTCCTCTGCCCACTGCCCGAAGATGGCTGGAATCGGCTCCAACACCCTAAGACCCTACTGAGGATAAGCGGTGCAGGTAATGGTTGGACGCAATGGATACGACTTTTTGCTCCATATCCCACATTGAATTGCGATCATGTTTTCTCGATATAAATAGGGAGTGAATAAGGGGATGGTTTCAAACACAATGTATGAAATAAGCTACAGAGTATAAATTGCAAAAGGCGACAAACCTTTGTTTTTCAATGCAGCACGAGACTGGTTGCAGATGTCCAGTTGAAGTTGTCGCTCGGTCTCCTCCTGTGCTCCCCGAAGCTCTTCTTTATGATTAAATTTGTCAATTGCGCTCATTTTCACAAAATGAAGCCAAATCTCAAATCAATGAGACGACAAACCCAACGCCTTTAGGGGCTAGCTAGCAAGCTTAGCTTCTCGAGGGACAATGTTTTACCCACACGATTGTTTCTACTCATGCGCGAACTGCAGCGCATGCGCAGAACAAACCAGGCCTACGACATGCCAGCACATGTTTAGGAGACTTTACGACACTTGCTGTAGTTTGGATGTTTTTAAATGACTTATTTTTTATCTCTTGAACAAAATGACAAAACAGCATGTAATAATTCAAAGTCAAACCAACTCAAAATATATTTCTGTTTTAAGACCTGCGTGGACACAGAAAGGACAGATTCTGTACAGCTTTCTTCTCAAATTTCGCAAAAAAACAATCGATGATTTGCAATAAAAAAAAAACATTTCCCACAGCAAACTGTTGATGACACAATATACGTTTTTTAAGGATTTTTCAAGTTATGGGCCGGCTAGCATATGCAGCTATATTTCTATTTCTCAATCTTCCACTGAATGTAGCCCTGTGAGTTTTTTAAGGTGTCATCAGGGAAGCAGAGTTCTAACATCCAAGACCTCTGAGCTCTATGCTGCCTCCTTTTGTTTGCTACAGGTTAGCCCCCTGTTAGCAGCCGACAGGCATTGATTAGCATATGAATAACCTATACTTTTCGTGGACAATATCTCTGTATTTTTTATGATTGCAACATCCTTTGCTGTCTGGTAATCCTGAAAGGGGGATGCAACATGTGCGGTCCCTTCCCAAGGTTTCTTCATTTTCTTCATGTTGAGGTTTTTGAGTTTTTCCTTGCCCTCATGTTGGTTCCAGATCAGGGGATGGTGTAATAATAGTCTGAAAAATAGTCCGTGTAATAACCTGTGCAGCCCTTTGAGACTCTTTGTGATTAAGGGCTATACAAATAAAAATGACTTGACTTGATTTATTTTTGGCCAGGTGTTGCTGTAGTTGCTTTTCATTGCCACTTCCACAAAGTTGTACAGTTATTAGATCCACCTGCAACACAATGCCTTGGCATCCATCCATTCATTTTCTGTGCCACTTCTTCTCAACTACGGTCGCGGGGAATGCCTGGGCATTCGCCACAAAAACTCCCAAAACTTGGTTTAAAACACTCGTTACCTCTTCGACTAGTTAACAGAAAGACCATTGTTGTGACTGGTTTGCGAGGATTACATTGATGACGTGAGATAGGTTGTCTTCAATTTACATTTTCTCTGAAAATAATTCAAGTAGACCAATGAAATCTATATGGATTTTATGCAAAAAGACATGGACTATTTTCTCAAGTTTTCCATGTTTTAGAATTCGGTGTACCTTCAATTTTTGTGTGTGGGCTATCATCCCTGAATGTCAATTTTCTGTGTAGTAAAACGTTATAAAATAATTATATAAATAAATAACAGGGTCAGGCACTGGCGCTCGTGTTTTGGTTTCACACAAGGCATTCAAAGATCCAATGAGTAATGAAAGTTCACCAGCAGACCACAAAGCGTTAAGGTCAATGTCAAATCCAGGTCATGTACACTCCAACTTGGCGATTCGAGCAATGATTGAACAGACCGGACGGTCTAACGCTCGAAAGACCTGAACTGGTTCATATTTCTTAATCATAGAATCGAGCAATTATTTCTATCTTTGGAAAGACTACTTGGGTTTGACGGACGTCATCCAAGAAATTCTGGATCGGAACATCTGCATCAAGTCCCGCACAGCAGATTCCCAGACAGAACCGAACCTCTTCGCAGCACTTACTAAATGAAGCAAACCTGAAACTGATGTTCTTGCAATGTGCTCTGAGGGTCAGAAAAATTGGTTGCCCGACCTACAGTGGTTTAACGGCCACTGAACACTTTGCCCTTATCCGCAACACCAAACAAATCGGTGAAAGGGAGCAAATCCTCACAGCAGCGCTTGAGGACACCACAATCACAGAGACCTGTGCCACAGTTTTCAGGAGTAATGAGGTGCGTTTTCTTGTCAACAAGGAGACAAAACAGATCTACACTTCTCATTGGCTGGAGGAGTTGAAACAGTGAGGTCCAGTATCCGTTTCTGTGCCAATACGTGTTTTGTGCCCCCTTTACGGCGTCACTTGCAGCAAATTGCACATCAAGTAGTTCTGTCTGAAGTTTGACAGTTTCTCCAACACTATTTATATCCAGTCAAGGTTCAGGCACGGAAGTGGGACCAAAGACAAACTATTCTGACGCGTTTGTGAAATTTGAGTGTTTTCAATGTTGGGGAGAATTACTTTTTATCCTGCAAAGGGCCTTTTAAATTTTTAACACGTGGGGATAATTCGCTCACTTTTTTTCAACAAATCCAAAAAGAAAATGAATGTTAATTCCTCAAATTAGTTTAAAGTCATGGAGTATCATACCTGCCAACACTACCACATCACTGCTTTTGCAAATTCAAACACAAGCAACAAATATTGACCCGGAACTAGTATTTTAGTCTGTAGTTGCTTTATTTTGAAGCAAATTTAAGTCTTTGGGTAAACAAAATACAAGTCGTGGACCACTTAGCTCACTCTGTCTTTCGGGCTGAACCGGAACTCATCACAAAGTGTTCTTTGGTATTGTCCTTCGTGTTATTCATTACTTATAACTTAAAGGTTTCATTTCTTAAAAAAACATTAAAAACAGTATGTAATAATTCAAGGTCAAGCCAAATCCAAATAAATTAATGTTAAACGACCTATGCATCATAAGAGGAGAGTAATGTTTTGCAAAAGTGTGTTGTCTAAAATATATATATATATATATATATATATATATATATATATGTATACTGTATTTATATACAGTACACACTGTAAGCTCATAAGACCTAAGTACAGTACTGTTCCCACACAACAGAGCAAACACAATGTGGGGCACTTTGGTTACAAACATTTGGTCACCGGCAATAAGGCCCAAAATATGAAAACAAAAAATACAAGTACTTTTCCACAAATTAAGTCAGTGTTGTTCAATTTTGGAAGTGATTATTTGAGGGACCTCTTAAACATGTTCAGGTAAATTATCCAATGATTAATATTTGGTTTAATTATAACGATATCCGTGGTTATAGTCTTTGGCAATTAAAATCCCATTATTTAAACACAAATCCAAAAAGTATTGTAGAGAAAGCCATTTATTACTTGTGAGAATAAAAAGTGTCATCTGTGCCTCTTTAGAATAAATCCATCCAGAAACATAATGTCTCATTTCTTTTTCAAAAATGAGTCCAAACACGCTTTGCGTAAAGACAAATGGTGAAAAGAATCATGTTTATTTGAAGAAAAAAAAATCAAAATAAATGTTCCCGTTTTCAACATGGTTTAACTGGGAAGATTGAAAAATTACAAGCCATGTCAAGGGAGCAAAATATATACAATACCTAAACAGTAGTAAAACCACTTGTTAAAGGTTTATATCTCAATTGCGGATTCCCTCCATTCAAGTGGAAGTAATGAATACAAGAGATCAAAAACACAATTTCATTGAAATAAGTACTAGCCTGGGGACCATTTTCAGATAATCAGTAATAAGGACAGCCATAATAACTCCAATTTGTTATTATTAACTATACTCATGGATATTATTTTTTTCCCTCTTCTTTTTTTATTTTGTCTAGCACTCTCTTGACACTTTATTATTATTTGTTTGTACAAGAATCGCTATGCCACTGAGTGTGTAGTGTAAGACACAGATGACAAATCTATGCCCCACACCGCTGTTTACGGGAAATAAAATAAATAATGAAGCCTAACAGCAGGCGTTGAATTAGGATGTATAGCTGGAATAAACAGGGGAGCCGACTTTAGTATCGTCAAAGTAAATTAAATTCATGTTTATTTGTATAGCTAAAATAAAAGTATTAACGTAAAAAGCCACACTCAACAGATATATGACACAATAAATACACCATGCATTCATTTATTACTCAGTAGGTTAATATAATTTTTTGATGGTGAAAAAAACCACAACAATTTTGATAATTTTAAGCAATAGGATCAATTGATTTTCTTACCAGGACAGTTGTGACTTTCAGTTTTACTTGAGCATATTGATTCAGTCATTGCACAACTATTATAAGGTTTAAAAGACATATAACTTATGCCAGTCCCTAAGTACTGCCTTGTAAATATTTTGGACTACATATCCGGACAGTATTTTATCTTATTTTATCTTTAAAGTCTTTATTACATGTTCACCCTGGAGTTCCATGTCTAAACTTGCATACAATGTTTCTCAACATTAATATAAATGACAATAAAGACAATTCTATTCTATTATATTAATGTGAATTCTTGTATGTGCATCTAAGTTTTCCTTACGGGTGAATCTTTGACCACAAACTGAACATACATAAGGTCTCTCACCAGTGTGAGTTCTTGCGTGCGTTTTCAAACTCCCTTTATAGGCAAATCTCTGGCCACAAACTGAGCAGGCAAACGGTTTTTCACCAGTATGGGTTCTTGTGTGCATTTTCAAGCTCCCGCTCTGAGCAAATCTTTGACCACAAACTGAGCAGGCAAATGGCTTCTCACCAGTGTGGGCTCTTGTGTGAATTTGTAAGCCATTACTATAGGCAAATCTTTGGTCACAAACTGAGCAAACAAAAGGTTTCTCACCAGTATGGGTTCGTGTGTGCGCCTTCAAGCTTGCATTCTGTGTAAATCTTTGACCACAAACTGAACAGGCAAAAGGTTTCTCACCCGTGTGGGTTCTTTTGTGCCTTTCTAAGTTCCAACTCTGTGCAAATCTTTGACCACAATTTGGGCAAGCAAATGGTTTCTCACCCGTGTGGGTTCTTGTGTGGGTTTTCAGGTTCCCACTTTGAGTAAATCGTTGACCACAAACTAAGCAAGGAAAGGGTTCCTCAGATGTGTGTGTTTTTGTATGTTCTTGAGTGTCTTCGTTATCAGTGTGAGCCGAGTGGGACGTGTCTTCTCCATCTGACATTGGAGCCAACCATCTTTCTGCTGGTGAGTCTTCACAGTGCTTGCCTTCTGTTTCAATGTGGTGACTTGTGCTGCCGGTACTTGGAGGTTCTTCAAGAAATTTTTCTTCACATTGACCTTGATGATCAGTTTTTAAACAGGCCCCAGTGATGGGCAACTCTTGAAAATCTCCTTCCAATTTAATGTACGGTGGTGTCTGTACCTCTTCTTTGACGTAAACAGAATCCCAATCCTTCTCGTCTTTATTGTGAAGAGGCTCCAGGCATTCTTCTTCTTTAACAAGAACAGGCACAAAGTCTTCTTCCTCTTTAATGCCAGGTGTGTCTGGCTTCCTTTGAACAGGTGGAATTTTTTTTTTGCTGACTTCTGTGGAAGACAAGATGAACATGGTATCATAAAATCGGACTGCTCTGACTTTCTCTGCTTTGTGTTTCTTAGGGATGTTTGATACATCTTTTCTGAACAATGTCAAATCTCAAGTTGCCATTAAGACCAGTGCTGCATACAGATACATATTGAAATAACTGTACTTTTACCTGAGTAACAAACTCCGGTGCTACACCTCAGCGCCATGCGTACTTCGGCACCGAAATGCACGCTTTAGGGCCGAAGTGTGCACCTCGTGGCTGCTCTACGGTGCCGCTTGAACTTCGGGACCACATGTACTTCGGTGCCGAAGTGCACATTCTATTTGAGGGACCGAGCCTGAAGTAAACCCGAAGCTGCATGTCGGCGCTTGCATTTCGGAGCCGTGCATACTTCAGCTGAAGCGTACACTTCAGTGCCGAAGTGTTTCGTATGAGAAGTGCCAAAAATTATCCCACCCCCTGTTTAAAGAACTGTTATAAAATTGAGATAAGGATTTTATCCAGGAAAATAATTGCGATGTATTTTGACATATAGCCCTGATTTGGAGAATCACAATCAGTACAAAAACAAATCTCAAAAACTTCTTCTGGGCGGCAGTGGCTCAGGAGGTAGAGCGATCGTCTTGGGATCAAGAGATCGCAGTTCGAATCCCGGCTCCTCCGTGTTACATGTCAAAGTGTCCTTGGGTAAGACACTGAACCCCTAATACCGCCAATAAGCAGGTTAGCGCCTTACATGGCTGCACGGCCGCTATTGGGAAATGTGAAGCACATTGTAAAGCGCTTTGGGAAGTCTTGACTTGAAAAGCGCTATATAAATGCAGATCATTTGATTTCCTTATAATAGTTTATTTTTTTTATGTATTGGTTTTTGCCAGAGCATTCCCCATTTTTTGTTTGAGCCCAATTTATTTCATTAAGAGTGATTTATCTTTTTGTCGCCTCTGCATATTTGGTCATGCCTGGGACAGTATATATATATTTTTTGATTTTTGGTTTTAATATTGCTATATTGAACGAAACGCATAAACACTTCTAAACAATATTTCACAGCAATGTTGTGTTAACATTATAAACAACCTAAAATACCAGAAAATAAAATCAAACAAACAGAGGGGGAAGCAGATAAGTGACATAATAATGCCAAAATGTTTACAAATATTATTAGATTTATGGATATATTGCATTGTTTGACTTCACATTGGAAGGCAATGAAAGATATTTTTCTACCAGTGAATTAGCACTTGTGAATGTAAAATTTGCCAATGATGATAATAAGTTTGACAATAAAAGGATTATTTTGGCTTTAATTTAAGTCTCTTTCTGATGCACAAGCGCTGTAGAGGGGGAAGATATGAATGGAAAGAATGACAAGCTTCTCATTTCTTAAAAAAAAAACACGACATAATACTTGATTTCACAATTAACAAAAATGGACTTCAATTTAGTTTTTGGGAGTTCCAAATATCCCAAAGTAACGAGAGTATCATGTTTCAATTCTATATTTAGACTTCAAAATGGCGGCCTCTAGTAAACAAATCGTCGTGGTGAGTTGGCATTTGCACTAGTACAGTTAGCTTAGTGATGCTTCAAAGCGCCTTTGTTTTCACGATTATTTCTTACAAATAGAGCATTGCCTACAAATGCATAAAGACTAAGCACAAAAAATGGGGAAAAAATAATAATTATGAAATACAAAAAGTGACAAACCTGCTCTGTTCAAAAGAACACGACAGTTTCGGTGAAGTTGTTGCTTAGTTTCCAGCTGCGCTACCGAAGGCTCCTCTTTATACTCGAACTTAGCTCTTGTGCACATTTTCACAACACTTTAAAGCTGAAACTTGATCTCCGCTAAGTCAAAGAATTGTCCACAAACGCGACTTTTTCAACTGATAGCTCGCAGACAGCGCTTGTCCGCTGAGGTTTTTTTGCTGGACGATTGCGCATGCGCGGATCCATCAAATTTACGGCACTGCCCAAAACGGATTACGACATCTGAATTGAAGTTGAATGTTTTATATTGTAAATATTTTTGTTCAATTTATTGACCAAACAACAAAACAATATCTCATTCTAGCTTCAATCAAAATGAGTGTAATGTAAATAATATGAAATGAGTGAATGAATACCCTGACCTGATGGTTGTCATTTTCTAAAACAGGCGGGCCACATTTGGTTAAAGGCTCGGGCCAAGGAGGAAATGTAATTTTATATTTGTTTATAAATAGATTAATTTCATTAAATTGCTTTCGAAATCCACAGAACTACAATTAAGTCAAAGCAAAATAATAGGCTGTTTTGAGGCACCAAATAGGATATTTAGTTTGAGTGTTTCGAGAGGATTTTTTTGTCGTATTACTGTAGTATTTTTGTCGTCACTTTTATTATGTAGGATTAATATAGTATTTTTGTTGTATTTCTTTTGTAGCATTTTTGCAGTATCTCTGTTGTATTTTTTTGTAGTATTACAGTATCCAGTCCAGCGTGAATGTGGATCTTTGGTGGGACACGTACAACGCGGTTACATTGGGGTGACTTGTCAGGAGAGATGGCGGCTGCGCATGGATACATGCTTGCGGCTCGTAGCTCTCCAGCTAATCTTCTATTTATTGCCGTTCTCTTGTCTTTTTTGCTTTTACTTTTGGACACATGTGTGGCCAAAAACACTTACAGTAGGGACGAACTTATTCGGTTGGGTGGGCGTCTAAATTTCGATTTTTCGGGCACTTTTTATACCGGCTATGATATACCGAGCGAACTTCAAAGAGACCCGGCATCCTTGTGGACAGCTATTCCTCTTAATAAACGACGGCGGCGGCGCCGTAAAGAAAGGAAACAGAAGCGTGGTTGCCGTGCAGGTAGATGTGTGAAGCGTGTGAAGTCCAAGCAGCAAGATGGACGCGAGGATGTAACTAATTCCACCATTCATTCCTCGCCGGACAACCGACGCTTTAAACTCAGCGCTCACGAACGGCCACAACGCCGGGAGCTTTTGAAGATCTCGACAAAGACTACAAAGAGTTCAGCTAAGTCAAATGATTCAGCAAAGCTGAAATTTGGTCTGTTAAATATTAGATCGCTTGCTCCAAAAGCTTTACTTGTTGATAACATTATTCGTGATTATAAACTTAACTGTATGGGTCTTTGTGAAACGTGGTTACGCCCGGATGAGCACTTAGCGCTAAATTATGCCTCTCCCCCAGACTACGAGAGTAGTCATATAGCACGCACGCTGAAAAGGGGTGGTGGTGTTGCGCTAATCTCTGAAAAATCGCTCAAATTTAATCCACGTACCTCTAATAATTACAAAACGTTTGAGGCTCTTGTGATGCGGTCCCCTCAATTGTCAATTGATGTAATAACTATCTATCGTGCACCTGGGCCATACACAACTTTCTTAGACGAATTTGCTGAACTTTTGTCTGAACTAGTAACCTATGCAGACAAAATTATAATTATGGGAGACTTTAACATTCATATGAACTCCCCACACAGTTCACTTACTATTGCGTTTAGTTCTCTAATTGATGCATTTGGTTTTTACTCAACTGGTTGACTTGCCAACCCATAAAAATGGGAACACGCTAGACTTGATTCTGACTCGAGGAGTTTTAACCTCAAACATTATGGTGCTACCGTGTACTACTGTTATCTCTGATCATTATTTAGTGACATTTGAGGTGCTAACTAAATGTAGAGTTAATAAAGCTGAGGGATTTAGCGGACGCAATATAAGCACTGGCACAGTTTCTGAGCTCTTTGAACTCCTTCCTGGAGCAGTTGCGTCCTTTCCTAAATACAATGGCTCGATTGACTCACTCATGAATGAGTTCAATACCACCCTGACTAGTGTGCTGGATTCAATAGCGCCCATAAAACTAAAATCACGTCCTAAAAGACGCACACCTTGGTTTACTGATGAAACTAGAACCCTTAAAAAAGAATGCAGGAAATGGGAGAGAAAATGGCGCGCTACCAAGCTTGAGGTTTTCCATCAAACCTGGTGTGACAGCTTGTTAAAGTATAAAGCGGCCCTTGCCTCTGCAAAATCGGCCTACCTTTCGAAGGTGATTGCGTCTCAAAAGAACAACCCCAAAGCCCTTTTTGACACTGTAGCATCGCTTACAAGGCAACAGGCTATCGCAGACAGTTCGACACACTCTGCTCAGGACTTAATGGTCTTCTTCACTAAGAAGATTCAATGCATACAGGAAGAAATTGCAAAAGATATTGTTAGTACCACACGTATTAAAGGACTGAAATTTACAGATGCACGACAGGGTGGCTGCCCTGGGAAAATGGCCGGTTTTAGTGAACTGTCACTTGATGATCTCAAACAAGTGGTGAATGCGGCCAAACCGACAACTTGCCAGTTCGACCCGCTCCCAGGTTCACTTATTAAAAGTCTTTTTAGCGTCCTTGGGCCTTCAGTTCTAAATATTATAAATACATCACTCTCCTCAGGTGTAGTTCCAGCAGCTTTTAAGTCCGCCGTTATTAAACCCACACTGAAACGACCCAACCTTGATCCAGAAATATTAAGTAATTACAGACCTGTGTCAAACCTACCTTTCCTCTCTAAAGTACTCGAAAGAGTAGTGGCACAGCAGCTGAATGCTTTCATATCGGAGAATAACCTTTTTGAATCCATGCAATCAGGATTCAGGGCTAACCACTCTACTGAGACAGCTCTGATCAAGGTAACAAATGATCTCCTAATGTCAATGGATTCTGGCGCTTCATCACTTTTGCTGCTGCTGGATCTTAGTGCTGCTTTTGACACAGTGCGCCACAATATCCTACTAGAACGGTTGGAAAAATGGATTGGTCTCTCAGGAGCCGTCCTCTCGTGGTTCAAATCCTACCTCTCAGATAGGACGCACTGTGTTAAATATGGTGAAACGACATCTGAGCCCTTTAATGTTACCTGCGGTGTTCCGCAGGGTTCAGTGCTCGGCCCCCTACTTTTCAACATTTACATGCTTCCATTAGGTGATATTATTCGCAAGTACAATATCAGCTTCCACTGCTACGCAGACGACACTCAACTATATCTTCCGTTGGAGGAATCTTCCACACTAAACTGTGGAAATTTGGAGGCCTGTCTCACTGAGATAAAAGAGTGGATGTCACTCAATTTCTTGCGTCTTAACTCTGAAAAGACCGAAATGTTAGTCATTGGTCCTTCTAAATGCCGGGACTTATTCTCAAAAACTGCTGTGAACATTGACAAATGTCACATCACACAGAGTGACTCAGTTAAAAATTTAGGTGTCATATTTGACCCTGATCTATCCTTTGAGATGCATGTAAAGCAAATTACTAGAACTGCCTTCTTCCATCTTCGCAACATTGCTAAAATCCGTTCAATACTGTCTCAGTCTGATGCGGAAACAATAATTCATGCATTTGTTACCTCCCGTCTCGATTACTGCAATGCACTACTCTCCGGTCTCCCGAAGTCCAGAATCAAGTCTCTTCAGCTAGTACAAAATGCCGCAGCGAGGCTTTTAACTAGGACAAAAAAGTACGATCACATAACACCGATTTTGGCTAACTTGCATTGGCTCCCAGTTAGCCAAAGATGTGACTTCAAAGTTCTCTTAGTATTGTACAAAATCATACATGGACTTGCTCCCTCTTATCTTTCAGATCTGATCTGCCACTATGTCCCGGTCCGAAGCCTACGATCTGAGAGTGCTGGTCTTCTGATGATCCCGAGAGCAAAGAAGTCTTCTGCTGGTTCGAGAGCGTTCTCCATCCGGGCACCGGTGCTGTGGAATGCTCTTCCCCCTGAGATTCGATCTGCAACCTCAGTGGAAATGTTTAAATCTAAACTTAAAACTCACTTCTACTCCATTCCATACGAATAACCTACTCCTCTTGTCGGTTGAAAATAGTTTGTGTAATATAGTGTAACAATCTGTGAAGCCCTTTGAGACTCTTCGTGATTTAGGGCTATACAAATAAAAATGACTTGACTTGACTTGACTACTGTAGTTGTCTTTGGATAAGATTGCTGTGGGATTTCTGTCGTAGTTTTTTGTAATATTCGGATAGTAAACTTTTTGTAATCTTTCTGTAGTAATATTCTTGTCTTAATATTACTGTAGTAGTATTTTTTTTCAGAATAAAGCTAAGTAATTAGTCGAGCATTAGTGTTTAGATAATGTTTATAGGTCAAGACTGCACGACTTTTAAGAGACGTTGTCACGGTTGCCATGGCGCCCAATTGGCCCCACCCATGTGGCGCCAGCTGCGGTTCGTTGACATATTGGCTTCCCTTCTATTTAAACTCAGTGCTCTCACTCACCCTTGGTATGTCCGTCAACGAACCTCTGCACCCGCAAGACATTGGGTATTTGACCATGTCCGGTTTCGTGCTGGGTTCCTGTCCGGAATTGTTCCCGCCTATTTCGTCCCGATTAATATCGATTTTCAGTTTTGTTCCCGTTTAGTTTGTCCTGTTTAATTTCGATATCCAGTTTTGATTTCAATCCTCTCTGTCCCGTCCTGTCCAGTATCGAACCCTTCCGTCCGATATCTGCTAGTGCAATTGGTATCGATCTCGTCGGCCGCTGGCTTCCTGTCATTCTACGCCAGACTGCTGCCTTACATCTTCCGCCCAACGATCGCTGAACCACTGGCGTTCGGGTTAACGTGCATGACTGCCCCATTTCCCGTAAAATAAAAGCTTGTGTGAGAAACATCACGCATTTGGGTTCTCCTCCTGTTCATGACAGAGGCAAGGTGATTCCTTTGTGTCTATCCAGGTTACTGCTCGGAATATAAAAGAATATGTTAATGGACTTTTTATATTCAACATTTTTTGGGCTTTTGTGATCTACTCTTGCACAGGCAAGAGCACACCAACTACTAAAATGGGTGGATTCTTTAGTGTCATATACAAAACGTGTACTTTTACCTCTAAATACAGAACTATTCAGTTTTTCAAAGAATGGTTAGAAACAAGACCTAACACTCACAATAGGGCTAAAAAGTGAAGCTTTCTTTGGTATTGTTCATGTAAAATAAATATTTAAAAAAAAAATGATAAACACCCTTAGAGTTGTGTGTGAAAAAACAGATCAGCCTTGTTTTTGGCCCCCCACACGTGCTTCTTTGTCTGACATAAAGGTAAGCAAGAAAAGATTTCACAACAAACCGTTTGGTGCTGGGCAAATAATATTTCCTTCCTGACACGCTATGAAAATACTTCCCGATCATTCAAATGAATTGATTATCTTAACTGGGTTTAGGGATCCTAAATTTTATTATTGTTACCCAGTTTCTTTCCCCCTTCCCGTTTTCTAAGACTTAAGACTGCGAAGGCTTGTGTCAACAATCTCTTTTATTCTTGTGAGTGAGTGAATTCAAATGTAGTTTGTACGTATCAAACACGTGCGTTATTTATTTGTGTGTCTCTAGTATTTTCCTTCTAGTCTGATTAATCGTTATCCATATCAATGCACAGAAAAATAACTATTTCAAAGCTTAAATTGTATCTATGTTTAGAGTATTGCTTTCTTCATGATAAATGGTAAGCAAAATATTAGGCTAAGTCAAATTAATTCAGGTGGGAAACTAGGAGCACTACTCGCTGGCCGAATTGGTAACCACTGAATTAGATCGTGAACCAAATAAATATAATTTAAAGCGATTTTCTCTACAGCAGCACTCATCAAAAATAATCTGGTGGTTAATTGCAAGTCAGCTGCCCTTTGCATTTATTCAGATAAATGACAAATTTGATGAGTTTGGATTTGCATTGATCGTCCTTGGGTATAAAAACATAAAATGTCCTATAAACGTAACATTTCCTGTCATCAATATAAAGCTGTAGTTTAGACAATGCGATTATAAATTGTATCATCAGGATGCGGTTCTTCAGTACATTACTCTTCTTAATAGATGTTCTTATTAGATCTTCCCACTCATGTACTTTTATTGAGTCTGAGCCATCCCCAATAAATGACAGTGGTTCCTTAACCTTTCTCTGTGTAACCACCTGAACCTGTGATACATCTGACACATGACTAGGCTGACTCAATATGTTTGCTACATCTTGTGTGGCAGCAGCACTAGGAGCTACTATATTGTGTGACTGTATACGTGAGAAAATGCTATCAGCCAATTTATGTCCTATCTCCTGAATAATATTTGTCATCTGATCAGCTACACCCTCAGAAATGTCACTCGTGCTCTGATTAAACATGTTTCAAAGAAGTCTCATAAAACAGAAAAAAATGTAAATAAGTCAAAATCTTCTATTTCTCAATCTTCCACTGAATGTAGCCCTGTGAGTTTTTTAAGGTGTCATCAGGGAAGCAGAGTTCTAACATCCAAGACCTCTGAGCTCTATGCTGCCTCCTTTTGTTTGCTACAGGTTAGCCCCCTGTTAGCAGCCGACAGACCATTGATTAGCATATGAATAACCTATACTTTTCGTGGACAATATATCTGTATTTTTTGTGATTGCAACATCCTTTGCTGTCTGGTAATCCTGAAAGGGGGATGCAACATGTGCGGTCTCTTCTCAAGGTTTCTTCATTTTCTTCATGTTGAGGTTTTTGAGTTTTTCCTTGCCCTCATGTTGGTTCCAGATCAGGGGATGGTGTAATAATAGTCTGAAAAATAGTCTGTGTAATAACCTGTGCAGCCCTTTGAGACTCTTTGTGATTAAGGGCTATACAAATAAAAATAACTTGACTTGATTTATTCTTGGCCAGGTGTCGCTGTAGTTGCTTTTCGTTGCCACTTGAGCAAAGTTGTACCGTTATTAGATCCACCTGCAACACAATGCCTTGGCATCCATCCATCCATCTCCTGTGCCACTTCTTCTAACTAGGGTCGCGGGGAATGCCTGGGCATTCGCCACAAAAACTCCCAAAACTTGGTTTAAAACACTCGTTACCTCTTCGACTAGTTAACAGAAAGACCATTGTTGTGACTGGTTTGCGAGGATTACATTGATGACGTGAGATAGGTTGTCTTCAATTTACATTTTCTCTGAAAATAATTCAAGTAGACCAATGAAATCTATATGGATTTTATGCAAAAAGACATGGACTATTTTCTCAAGTTTTCCATGTTTTAGAATTCGGTGTACCTTCAATTTTTGTGTGTGGGCTATCATCCCTGAATGTCAATTTTCTGTGTAGTAAAACGTTATAAAATGATTATATAAATAAATAACAGGGTCAGGCACTGGCGCTCGTGTTTTGGTTTCACACAAGGCATTCAAAGATCCAATGAGTAATGAAAGTTCACCAGCAGACCACAAAGCGTTAAGGTCAATGTCAAATCCAGGTCATGTACACTCCAACTTGGCGATTCGAGCAATGATTGAACAGACCGGACGGTCTAACGCTCGAAAGACCCGAACTGGTTCATATTTCTTAACCATAGACTCGAGCAATTATTTATATCTTTGGAAAGACTACTTGGGTTTGACGGACGTCATCCAAGAAATTCTGGATCGGAACATCTGCATCAAGTCCCGCACAGCAGATTCCCAGACAGAACCGAACCTCTTCGCAGCACTTACTAAATGAAGCAAACCTGAAACTGATGTTCTTGCAATGTGCTCTGAGGGTCAGAAAAATTGGTTGCCCGAGCTACAGTGGTTTAACGGCCACCGGACACTTCGCCCTTATCTGTAACACCAAACAAATCGGGTGAAAGGGAGCAGATCTTCACAGCAGCGCTTGAGGACACCACAATCACAGAGACCTGTGCCACAGTTTTCAGGAGTAATGAGGTGCGTTTTCTTGTCAACAAGGAGAAAAAACAGATCTACACTTCTCATTGGCTGGAGGAATTGAAACAGTAAGGTCCAGTATCCGTTTCTGTGCCAATACGTGTTTTGTGCCCCCTTTACGGCGTCACTTGCAGCAAATTGCACATCAAGTAATTCTGTCTGAAGTTTGACAGTTTCTCCAACACTATTTATATCCAGTCAAGGTTCAGGCACTGAAGTGGGACCAAAGACAAACTATTCTGACGCGTTTGGGTGCGTTTGTGAAATTTGAGTGTTTTCAATGTTGGGGAGAATTACTTTTTATCTTGAAAAGGGGCTTTTCAATTTTCAACATGTGGGGATAATTTGCTCCCTTTTTTTCAACAAATCCAAAAAGAAAATGAATGTTAATTCCTCAAATTAGTTTAAAGTCATGGAGTATCATACCTGCCGACACTACCACATCACTGCTTTTGCAAATTCAAACACAAGCAACAAATATTGACCCAGGACTAGTATTTTAGTCTGTAGTTGCTTTATTTTGAAGCAAATTTAAGTCTTTGGGCAACCAAAATACAAGTCGTGGGTCAACTTACCTCACTCTGTCTTTCGGGCTGAACCGGAACTCATCACAAAGTGTTCTTTGGTATTGTCCTTTGTGTTATTCATTACTTATAACTTAAAGGTTTCATTTCTTAAAAAACATCAAAAACCGTGTGTAATAATTCAAGGTCAAGCTAAATCAAAATAAATTAATGTCAAACGACCTATGCATCATAAGAGGAGAGTAATGTTTTGCAAAAGGGTGTTGTCTAAAAAACATATATATATATGTATACTGTATTTATATAGTACATATTGTAAGCTCATAAGAATAAACGACCTAAGTACAGTACTGTTCCCACACAACAGAACAAACACAATGTGAGGCACTTTGGTTACAAACATTTGGTCACCGGCAACAAGGTCCAAAATATGAAAACAAAAAATACAAGTACTTTTTCCACAAATTAAGTCAGTGTTGTTCGATTTTGGAAGTGATTATTTGAGGGACCTCTTAAACATGTTCAGGTAAATTATCCAATGATTAATATTTGGTTTAATTATAACGATATCCGTGGTTATAGTCTTTGGCAATTAAAATCCCATTATTTAAACAAAAATCAAAAAAATAATGTAGAAAAAGCCATTTATTACTTGTGAGAATAAAAAGTGTCATTTGTGCCTCTTTAGAATAAATCCATCCAGAAACATAATGTCTCATTCCTATTTCAAAAATGAGTTCAAACATTCTTTGCATAAAGACAAATGGTGAAAAGATTCATATTTATTTAAAGAAAAAAAAGAAAGAAATAATAAAGCATAACAGCAGGCGTTTAGTTAGCATGTATAGCTGGAATAAACAGGCGACTTTAGTATCGTCAAAGTCAATTAATTTCATGTTTATTTGTATAGCTAAAATAAAAGTAAAAGCCACACTCAACATATATATGACACAATAAATACACCATGCATTCATTTATTACTCAGTAGGTTAAAACAATTTTTTGATGGTGAAAAAACAACAATTTTGATAATTTTAAGCAATAGGATCAATTGCTTTTCTTACCAGGACAGTTGTGACTTTTAGTTTTACTTGAGCATATTGATTCAGTCATTGCACAACTATAATAAGGTTTAAAAGACATATATAACATATGCCAGTCTCTAAGTACTGCCTTGTAAATATTTTGGCCTATATATCCGGACAGTATTTTATCTTATTTTCTCTTTAAAATCTTTATTACATGTTCACCCTGGAGTTCCATGTCTAAACTTGCATACAATGTCTCTCAACATTAATATAAATGACAATAAAGACAATTCTATTCTATTATATTAATGTGAATTCTTGTATGTGCATCTAAGTTTTCCTTACGGGTGAATTTTTGACCACAAACTGAACATACATAAGGTCTCTCACCAGTGTGAGTTCTTGCGTGCGTTTTTAAACTCCCTTTATAGGCAAATCTCTGGCCACAAACTGAGCAGGCAAACGGTTTTTCACCAGTATGGGTTCTTGTGTGCATTTTTAAGCTCCCGCTCTGAGCAAATCTTTGACCACAAACTGAGCAGGCAAATGGCTTCTCACCAGTGTGGGCCCTTGTGTGAATTTGTAAGCTATTACTATAGGCAAATCTTTGGCCGCAAATTGAGCAGGCAAAAGGTTTTACACCGGTGTGTTTTCTTGTGTGCATTTTTAAGGTTCCTTTCTTAGCAAATCTTTGGTCACAAACTGAGCAAGCAAAAGGTTTTTCACCGGTGTGCGTTTTTGTGTGCACTTTTAGGGATCTCTTAAGGGAAAATCTTTGGTCACATACTGAACAGGCAAAGGGTTTCTCACCTGTGTGCGTTCTTGTGTGCTCTTGTAAATATCTCTCGTGGGAAAACCTTTGGTCACAAACTGAGCAGGCAAAAGGTTTATCACCTGTGTGTGTTCTTATGTGCTCTTTTAAGGATATCTTATGGGCAAATTTTTGGTCACAAACTGAGCAAACAAAAGGTTTCTCACCAGTATGTGTTCGTGTGTGCGCCTTCAAGCTTGCATTCTGTGTAAATCTTTGACCACAAACTGAACAGGCAAAAGGTTTCTCACCCGTGTGGGTTCTTTTGTGCCTTTCTAAGTTCCAACTCTGTGCAAATCTTTGACCACAATTTGGGCAAGCAAATGGTTTCTCACCCGTGTGGGTTCTTGTGTGGGTTTTCAGGTTCCCACTTTGAGTAAATCGTTGACCACAAACTAAGCAAGGAAAGGGTTTCTCAGATGTGTGTGTTTTTGTATGTTCTTGAGTGTCTTGGTTATCAGTGTGAGCCGAGTGGGACGTGTCTTCTCCATCTGACATTGGAGCCAACCATCTTTCTGCTGGTGAGTCTTCACAGTGCTTGCCTTCTGTTTCAATGAGGTGACTTGAGCTGCCGGTACTTGGAGGTTCTTTAAGAAATTTTTCTTCACATTGACCTTGATGATCAGTTTTTAAACAGGCCCCAGTGATAGGCAACTCTTGAAAATCTCCTTCCAATTTAATGTACGGTGGTGTCTGTACCTCTTCTTTGACGTAAACAGAATCCCAATCCTTCTCGTCTTTAATGTGAAGAGGCTCCAGGCATTCTTCTTCTTTAACAAGAACAGGAAGAAAGTCTTCTTCCTCTTTAATGCCAGGTGTGTCTGGCTTCCTTTGAACAGGTGGAATATTTTTTTTGCTGACTTCTGTGGAAGACAAGATGAACATGGTATCATAAAATCGGACTGCTCTGACTTTCTCTGCTTTGTGTTTCTTAGGGATGTTTAATACATCTTTTCTTAACAATGTCAAATCTCAAGTTGCCATTAATACCAATACTGCATACAGATACATATTGAAATAACTGTACTTTTACTTGAGTAACAAACTCCGGTGCTACACCTCAGCGCCATGCGTACTTCGGCACCGAAATGCACGCTTTAGGGCCGAAGTGTGCACCTCGTGGCTGCTCTACGGTGCCGCTTGAACTTCGGGACCACATGTACTTCGGTGCCGAAGAGCACATTCTATTTGAGGGACTGAGGCTGAAGTAAACCCGAAGCTGTACGTCGGCGCTGCATTTCGGAGCCGTGCGTACTTCAGCTGAAGCGTACACTTCAGTGACGAAGTGTTTTGTATGAAAAGTGCCACAAATAATCCCACCCCCCTTTTTTTCAAAGAATTGTAATAAAACTGAGATCAGGATTTTATCCAGGAAAATAATTGTGATATATTTTGACCCTTAACTGGTTGCCAGCCAGTTGCAGGGTTTAAACTTTATTCGATTTCTTTAATAGTTTTTTTAAAAATGTATTGGTTTTTGCCCAAGCATTCCCCATTTTTTGTTTCAGCCCAATTGATTTCATTAAGAGTGATTGATTTTTTTTTCGCCTTTGCATATTTGGTCACGCCTGCGACAGTGTTTTTTTGCATTTTTGTTTTATATCGCTTTATTGAGGGCGGCACGGCGGGACAGTGGTTAGCGCATGTGCGGCACAGTTCATGTCATGGGAACTTCCTGTGCAGAGTTTGTATGTTCTCCCCGAGCTTGCGTGGGTTTCCTCCGGGCACTCCGGTTTCCTCCCACATTCCAAAGACATGCATTTCAGGTGGATTGGCCGGTCCAAATTGTCCCTAGGTGTGAATGAGTGAGCGAGTTGTCTGTCCCTGTGTGCCCTGCGATTGGCTGGCAACCAGTACAGGGTGTCCCCTGCCCACTGCCCGATGATTACTGAGATGGGCTCCAGCACCCCCGTGACCCTACTGGGGATAAGCGATACAGCTAATGACATGAGAACGAAACGTATAAACACTTCTAAACAATATTTCACAGCAATGTTGTGTTAACATTATAAACAACCTAAAATACCAGAAAATAAAATCAAACAAACAGAGGGGGAAGCAGATAAGTGACATAATAATGCCAAAATGTTTACAAATATTATTAGATTTATGGATATATTGCATTGTTTGACTTCACATTGGAAGGCAATGAAAGATATTTTTCTACCAGTGAATTAGCACTTGTGAATGTAGAATTTGTCAGTGATGATAATAAGTTTGAAAATAAAACAATTAGTTTGGCTTTATTTTAAGTCTCTTTCTGATGCACAAGCACTGTAGAGGGGGCAGATATGAATGGAAAGAATGACAAGCTTCTCATTTCTTAAAAAAAAAAACACGACATAATACTTGATTTCACAATTAACAAAAATTGACTTCAATTTAGTTTTTGGGAGTTCTAAATATCCCAAAGTAACGAGAGTATCATGTTCCAATTCTATATTTAGACTTCAAAATGGCGGCCTCTAGTAAACAAATCGTCGTGGTGAGTTGGCATTTGCACTAGTACAGTTAGCTTAGTGATGCTTCAAAGCGCCTTTGTTTTCACGATTATTTCTTACAAATAGAGCATTGCCTACAAATGCATAAAGACTAAGCACAAAAAATGGGGAAAAAAATAATAATTATGAAATACAAAAAGTGACAAACCTGCTCTGTTCAAAAGAACACGACAGTTTCGGTGAAGTTGTTGCTCAGTCTCCAGCTGCGCTACCGAAGGCTCCTCTTTATACTCGAATTTAGCTCTTGTGCACATTTTCACAACACTTTAAAGCTGAAACTTGATCTCCGCTAAGTCAAAGAATTGTCCACAAACGCGACTTCTTCAACTGATAGCTCGCAGACAGCGCTTGTCCGCTGAGGTTGTTTTGCTGGACGATTGCGCATGCGCGGATCCATTAACTTTACGACACTGCCCAAAACGGATTACGACATCTGAATTGAAGTTGAATGTTTTGTATTGTAAATATTTTTGTTCAATTTATTGACCAAACAACAAAACAATATCTCATTCTAGCTTCAATCAAAATGAGTGTAATGTAAATTATATGAAATGAGTGAATGAATACCCTGACCTGATGGTTGTCATTTTCTTAATCAGGCGGGCCACATTTGGTTAAAGGCTCGGGCCAAGGAGGAAATGTAATTTTATATTTGTTTATAAATAGATTAATTTCATTAAATTGCTTTCGAAATCCACAGAACTACAATTAAGTCAAAGCAAAATAATAGGCTGTTTTGAGCCACCAAATAGGATATTTAGTTTGAGTCTTATTAGAGGATTTATTTGTCGTATTACTGTAGTATTTTTGTCGTCACATTTATTATGTAGGATTAATATAGTATTTTTGTTGTATTTATTTTGTAGCATTTTTGCAGTATCTCTGTTGTATTTTTGTAGTATCACTGTAGTTGTCTTTGGATTAGATTGCTGTGGTATTTCTGTAGAAGTATTTTTGTAATATTTGCATAGTCTTAATATTACTGTAGTAGTATTTTTTTTCAGAATAAAGCTAAGTAATTAGTCGAGCATTAGTGTTATTAAATCATGTTTATAGGTCAAGACTGCACGACTTTTAAGAGATGATGTCACGGTTGCCATGGCACCGAATTGGCCCCACCCATGTGGCGCCAGCTGCGGCTCGTTGACGGATTGGCTTCCCTTCTATTTAAACTCAGTGCTCTCACTCACCCTTGGTCAGTCCGTCAACAAACCTCTGCACACGCAAGACGTGGGGTATTTGACTATGTCCGGTTTCGTGCTGGGTTCCTGTCCGGTATTGTTCCCACCTATTTCGTCCCGATTAATATCGATTTTCAGTTTTGTTCCCGTCTAGTTTGTCCTGTTTAATTTCGATATCCAGTTTTGATGTCAATCCTCTCTGTCCCGTCCTGTCCAGTATCGAACCCTTCCGTCCGATATCTGCTAGTGCAATTGGTATCGATCTCGTCGGTCGCTGGCTTCCTGTCATTCTACGCCAGACTGCTGCCTTACATCTTCCGCCCAACGATCGCTGAACCACAGGCGTTTGGGTTAACGTGCATGACTGCCCCATTTCCCGTAAAATAAAAGCTTGTGTGAGAAACATCACGCATTTGGGTTCTCCTCCAATTCACGACAGGAGGAGAACAAGGTGATTCCTTTGTGTCTATTCGGGTTACTGCTCAGAACATAAAGGAACCTCAATATGTTCATGGACTTTTTATATTCAACATTTTTGGGGCTTTTGTGATCTACTCTTGCACAGGCAAGAGCACACCAAACACTAAAATGGGTGGATTCTTTAGTGTCATATACAAAACGTGTACTTTTACCTCTAAATACAGAACTATTCAGTTTTTCAAAGAATGGTTAGAAACAAGACCTCACACTCACATAGGCCTAAAAAGTGCAGCTTTCTTTGGTATTGTTCATGTAAAATAAATATTTAAAAAAAGAAGATAAACACCCTTAGAGTTATGTGTGAAAAAATCAGAGATCAGCCTTGTTTTCGGCCCCCCACACGTGCTTCTTTGTCTGACATAAAGGTAAGCAAGAAAAGATTTCACAACAAACCGTTTGGTGCTGGGCAAATAATATTTCCTTCCTGACACGCTATGAAAATACTTCCCGATCATTCAAATGAGTTGATTATCTTAACTGGGTTTAGGGATCCTTAATTTTATTATTGTAACCCAGTTTCTTTCCCCCTTCCCGTTTACTAAGACTTAAGACTGCGAAGGCTTGTGTCAACAATCTCTTTTATTCTTGTGAGTGAGTGAATTCAAATGTAGTTTGTACGTATCAAACACGTGCATTATTTATTTGTGTGTCTCTAGTATTTTCCTTCTAGTCTGATTAATCGTTATCCATATCAATGCACAGAAAAATAACTATTTCAAAGCTTAAATTTATCTATGTTTAGAGTATTGCTTTCTTCATGATAAATGGTAAGCAAAATATTAGGCTAAGTCAAATTAATTCAGGTGGGAAACTAGGAGCACTACTCGCTGGCCGAATTGGTAACCACTGAATTAGATCGTGAACCAAATAAATATAATTTAAAGCAATTTTCTCTACAGCAGCACTCATCAAAAATGCTCTGGTGGTTAATTGCAAGTCAGCTGCCCTTTGCATTTATTCAGATAAATGACAAATTTAAAGAGTTTGGATTTGCATTGATTGTCCTTGGGTATAAAAACATAAAACGTCCTATAAACGTAACATTTCCTGTCATCAATATAAAACTGTAGTTTAGACAATGCGATTATAAATTGTATCATCAGGATGCGGTTCTTCAGTACATTACTCTTCTTAATAGATGTTCTTATTAGATCTTCCCACTCATGTACTTTTATTGAGTCTGAGCCATCCCCAATAAATGACAGTGGTTCCTTAACCTTTCTCTGTGTAACCACCTGAACCTGTGATACATCTGACACATGACTAGGCTGACTCAATATGTTTGCTACATCTTGTGTGGCAGCAGCACTAGGAGCTACTATATTGTGTGACTGTATACGTGAGAAAATGCTATCAGCCAATTTATGTCCTATCTCCTGAATAATATTTGTCATCTGATCAGCTACACCCTCAGAAATGTCACTCGTGCTCTGATTAAACATGTTTCAAAGAAGTCTCATAAAACAGAAAAAAATGTAAATAAGTCAAAATCACAAAATAAATCGGGGCGGCAGTAGCTCAGAAGGTAGAGCGCTCGTCTTGGGATCAAGGGATCCCAGTTCGAATCCCGGCTCGTCCGTGTTACATGTCGAAGTGTCCTTGGGTAAGACACTGAACCCCAAATTCCCCCAATAAGCAGGTTAGCGCCTTACATGGCTGCAAGGCCGCTATTGGGAAATGTGGAGCACATTGTAAAGCGCTTTGGGAAGTCATTGACTTGAAAAGCGCTATATAAATGCAGATCATTTCATTTCATTTCAAATCAGCAGCCTACGTAACACGTCACTGGTAGGGCGCCCGCTCCGAGACTGGGAGGTCGCTGGTTCAAGCCTCGGCCGAGTCATACCTATACTTACAACATTGGTACTCATTGCCTCCCTGCTTGGTGCTCGGCAGTAAGGGTTGGAATTGGGGGGTTTGGGCACCTAATGACTCCCAACACAGCAGTTGGGTCTAAAATGCATCGGCTCGCTACAGTTTAACGCTATACATTTCGTTCTGTGTGCATGGTTACAAAGAATGACAGTAAAAAAAAGTAAAATTCTTCTTCTAAATAACAGGATTCACTGTATAAAATAATTGAGGTCTTCCAAATGACGCACATTATTCATAACTTTGAAAATACACAAACGAGTTTTGGTTCCACCAGATTCTCATAAAATTGTGTTATTGACAAATATATTCTTAAATGTATATAAATGCGAAGTATCACAATAACTTTAAGAAATCTCATGTATTTGTGCTACAAATCTCTGTCAGTCAGAAGGAATCATGGTCAGTCAACCACTCCCCCAATTCCAAAACGGTTTTTGCTGTGTTAGTCCTGCTCCCGCCTGCACTGTGATTAGAATACAGGGTAAAATATGACATTGACGAGGACGTGCAGATTCCATTGTTTATGATACCGCACGGTCGGGTTTTCTGGACTTTACGACACCTGACTTAAAACTTTTAGATTATTTTTTTAAAGGTGGGATGCGTCATTTTCTGGTGTCCCTAAAAGTTAAAAGGGGAATTTTTTCTCAATTAGGTATGTGTCAACAATGTCCAACTGAGTTTAAAGAATCTTTATTATGTTATTTTTCCACTATCTGTTTTCGTCTTAATTTTAGCACATGTTACGGGACGAGCACCACATTAGGAAGCAGGAAAAGGGGTGGAGAGTAATTTCATGCTTGTGCACAAGGTTTTTTTGTTAGTGTAGCCTGAAAATGGTAAAAGTAAGAAAAGGCCTGTTTCAAATACAGCTAAAATCGCCTACCCCAACCTCCAAAAAGATGAAAAAGGGTATTAGCACTTGAGGAATGAGCTAACTGGGGCTGCGATGATTACGCTAAGTCAAGAGATGGAAGCAGAGAAGCGTGGCAAAATTTCAAGTTGCTGACGCCACTTTTAATTACTGTATTATCGTTTTTATTTAAGGAACAAAGATATCAAACAATCAAAAGACGAAACCAATTAAAAACATATGTGTCCAAAGACCTTTCCGACAATGTTTTTAGACAGCAATGAAACATTTTTCATCTTTTGTATTCTTCCCAAAATTCAAACCTAATTGAATCCATTGTCAAAGTTGGTGACTCATTTTAAGCAATAAGCATCGAAAATATTGACTCAAAGCACATACAAACAGCATCAGTGTCGCCTTCACAATTGTGCACATTCAAAATATATTGATTTAATTTTTTCATTTTTTCCAAACACACAAAGTGAAAACCACATTTACTATATCCTTCTAAATAAGTATATTTCACACCGGGTTTGATAGGAGTTTGCCCTCTTGTTTAAGTAAGTAAGGACTACAAAACATTGAGTCTTGGTAAAAAAAATATATATACTCATGTGTGCGTGTGTGTGTGTGTTTTCGTAGTTGCTGTATGATTATAATGGCAACATTTTATATACAATTTGCCAGATTTAAGTTTTCATTGTCATTTTTTCCACTTACAAAAAAACAAACAAAAGTGTTCATTAAACAACAATAAATCTTTATATTGCCAGAAATAAACCTTGCTAATTCCATCTTGTTTCATTGAGCGAACCAGCTCAGAAAATATGGTTTCAAGGGAGTCTGTGCAAAGTGAACACCTAGTACTTATATCTCCTGATTTTTTTCATATAGTTTTATATACTTTTCAATTTTGTTAGGACACCAAGACGTATGTGCCGAGTTGAGAGGAATTTAAATTTTTGGCTTCAAAGAGTAGAGTTCAACATAAAACCTATTAATGACCCATGCCTAGGCCAAAGCATGAAATATTAATCACTTGTCCTAACATTATTGAGTATCGTCGGGTTTGCTCTCCATGGTACTAATGAGTAGACAATCCTTTCGACTGAAGAGAAAGCCTAATGGTGATCTTATAAGGTTTTATGCATTGAATCATTGACAGGAGCCCAACTATGGATCCAACTTTAAAATTGTCTCAAATAGTATTCGAATATTTTGAATTTAAAAAAACATCAGCTAGGTTGCAACATCTGTAAGGATGACACCAAAATTACTCAATTCATTAATTTCCTAAAGTATTACCAATTATGTATCACAATCAGTACAAAATTAATTATTTCACAATAAAGATTTCTCAAATTGGAATGCAAAACTGGGATTATATTATGATACTGTTAATTACTATTCTCACTTGGACAGTTGTGATTTTTAGATTTAGCTTTACTTGGGAATATTTGAAAACAAAGAGAGCAGGTAAAATGTCTCTTACTTGTGTGAGATTTTGTGTGCTTTTTTAAGCTCCCACTCTGAGCAAATCTTTGACCACAAACTAAACAGGGAAAAGGTTTCTCACCAGTGTGGGTTCTTGTGTGCTGTTGTAAGACCCCACTCGTAGCAAATCTTTGACCACAAATTGAACATGCGAAAGGTTTCTCACCAGTGTGAGTTCTTGTATGGACTTTTAAGTGCGATTTCTGAATAAAACTTTGGCCACAAACTGAGCAGGAAAAAGGTTTGTCACCAGTGTGGGTTTTTAGGTGCAATTTCAAACACCCATTCTGTGCAAATATTTGACCACAAACCGAGCAGGTAAAAGGTTTCTCCCCAGTGTGGGTTCTCGCGTGCACTTTTAAGCTAGCATTTTGGGAAAACGTTTTACCACACAGAGAGCAAGAAAAAATTTTCTCACCAGTGTGCGTTCTTTCATGCATCTTTAAGTTACCACTTTGAGTAAATCTCTTGCCACAAACAGAGCATGAAAAAGGTTTCTCACCGGTATGGATTCTTGTGTGCGTTTTTAAGTTCCTACTACAAGCAAATCTTCGACCACAAACCAAGCAGGCAAAAGGTTTCTCACTCATGTGTGTTCTTGTGTGGAGTTTGAAAGTCGTATTATGAGCAAATCTTAGACCACAAATGGAGCAAGCAAAAGGTCTCTCACCTGTGTGGGTTCGTGTGTGCACATTTAAAGAATCTTTGTAAGGAAATTTTTGTCCACAAACCAAGCAAGCAAACGGTTTTTCACCTGTGTGGACGATCATATGTGCTTTTAAACGAGACTTAAATCGAAACGTTTTTTCACACTGAGAACATTTCCAGCCTTTGGCGTCAGTATGAAATGTCGCATCACCTTCAGACTGTTCGTCACCATCAGTTTGAGCAGAGTGTGACGTGTCGTCTTCATCTGACATTGGGGCTAACCACTTGTTTGCTTGTGAGCCTTCACGCTGCTCCTTGTCACCGTCTGTTGTGATGTACTGACTTGAGATGCTGCTACTTGGAAGCTCTTTCAGTATTTTCTCTTCATATTGACCTTGGTTGTCAGGTCTTAAATGGGACCAAGTTATTGGAAAGTCTTGGACATCCTCCTCCCCTTTAATGTATGTTGACGTCTGCATCTCGTCTTTAACGTCCATTTGACCAGGAGGAGAATATTGGGCACTGACGTCTGTAGGACACAAGGGACATATGGTTTGGTAAAATCAAATTGGTATTACGGTCTTCCCAACACATCACAAATTGAAATCAATCTTTTTAATCTCATAAAACAACTTCATGCCCAAATAATAAGTAATAATATACTTTAATGTTTCCCTTTCAACATCCGCTCCCTGGAGGAAGAGAAAATAAAGACTCCATGGCACATAATTAATCTGCCTATAACACTGTATTCATCTCATTCCAAGAAGGCAACATCAAGTCACTTTATTCCTTACTCATCAAGATCCTGGATTAACCCACACCCCCTCCAATGGTTTCATTTGTACCTCACAGGCTGTACTCAGTTGGTACAACTGAAGTCCTTCTCCTCTGTGCCTTTGCTGGTCACCGCAGGTGTGCACCAGGGCTCTGTCCTGGATACCCTTCTCTTCATACGCTACCTCCTCCCCTTAGGCATTTTTTCTCGTAAATACAACATTTCTTTCCTCTGCTTTGCGGATGAACCACAACTCTATCTTTCCTGCAAAATAACACCACACTCCTTCCCTCCTCCCTCACCTTCTGCCTATCTGAAATAAAATCATGGTTTACCGTCAACTTCTTAAAATTAAACAGCAATTAAACTGAATTCCTTCTCATTGGAACTAAATCCACTTTGGTTAAAGTTGACATCTTTTCTCTCTCTCCATCAACAGTTCCTTACTATTTCCCTCCCCCTCAGGTCAAGAGTCTGGGTGTCATCCTTGACAGTACAATCTCCTTCCACCCTCAAACAAATAACATCACCAGGGCCACTTAATATCACCTGTGCTATATCCAGGATTGGGCAAGGTTACTTTAACTTGATTACTTTCAATTACTTTTGGATTACTCAAACACCAAATATGCTAATAAAAGACAAAAGAAACTAAATATATTATTATCAACCATCTTCACCCCCCACAACACCGCCATCCTTGTCACATCCTGCCTTAATTACTGCAATTCCTTCCTCTATGGCCAAACTCTAAATCCCTCCATAAACATTAGCTGGTCGAGAACTCTTCTGCCCGCATCATCAGCAAAAACCCTTCTCGCCACCACATTACCCCTGTCCTTCACCAACTCCACTCGCTCCCAACCAACCAAAGAATCACCTACAGAATCCTTCTGTACACCTATAAGGCCATCCATAATCTTGACCCTCCCCACCCTTCAGACCATCACTAATCTTGACCCTCCCTACCCTTCTGACCATCACATTGCCATGCAATCCAGCACACTCAGATTTTCCTCGCCCTTCCATCTGACCGTACCCGCTGCCGGTTTTGGCTCAATGGAGAGCAGAGCCTTCAGCCGCTCTGCCCCCGAGTTCTGAAACTCAATACCCACCTCTTCAGACATGCCTTTCCATAATACACTGCTTCATATGTACCCCGCTCCCTCTTTTAACTACTTTGTTTTTATTGCATGTTTGATTTATTCTTGACTTACTGATGTTACCAGCTCAGTAGCCTAGATGGTAAGGCGCCCGCTTTGAGACTGGGAGGTCGGTGGTTCGCGCCCCGGCCGAGTCATTCCTAAGACTTAAAAGGTGGTCGGCGGCGCCCTCTGTTGGCTGCGGCTGCATCGGCTCGCTACAACGGGTCAGGTGCAATCGACATTTCGTTCTGTGTACATTGTTACACAGAATGACAATACAAGGAAATTATTATTATTATTATTATTATTATAGTCTGTGTACGGCTACCTTGGGTGTCCTAAAAGGTGCTTTATAATAAAATGTAATTTTATAATTTAATCCCTGTAAATTTCAGACTACAATCTGCTCCATAAATCAAAGACAATCACCATAGAGAGTGCTGAAAGCCAGGATTTTGTCATTGCTCACTCTAGGCAGAACATGCGCCTTAGAGTAGACGACAGACAGAACCTATGACCACAATCGTTAGCACAACATTACTTGAATTGGAAAAATCGCCCATTTTTGTTGACCCAACAGTGACGGTAATGGACAAAAAAAACATGACCGAGACGAGTTTTGGTGAGTGCAGATTCTGTTTCTCTTTGAAGCATTAAAAGGTTGCTTTGATGCACTACAAAAACGTTGCCTGTGGTAACAGCTTACAAAATTTAAATCAAATTTGAGATCTTCCTCGAATATCTTATGTATTTGTTGATTGTACTTCTATGTTGTTACTTGACTTGCTTAATTACTGTGAAAATGTACAAGTTATTGTAACTATTTCGGGCTGTTAAAAGTCGCCCTTTTGATGTTTGTTGACAAGTAGCCACAGAGGGCTTGACGGTGTCAAAGTTTATCCTTTAAAAAAAAGAATAAATATCTTTCTCTAGTTTTTTTTCAAAGGCCAGGTTCTTTTACCTCCCAGGAAAATTCCTCGATCCCTTTGATGCTGGGAAATCTCTGTGATCCGAGTGGTAAAATACCCCAGACTAAGAATCCAGCAAGCATCTGAGTCAACAGCTGTGATGTCTTTTCTTACAAATCTTTGTTGAAGAAGGGAATATCAAATCATACCGTCTATGCTACTTGATTCACCTTGAAGGCAACACAACCAGGAAGTAGATATTTTTTTATATACTTTAATACAACTCAAGTAAATAAAATTAAAGCACTTCATTAAATCAACATAAAATTTACGATATCCAAACTACTCACACCCAAAAATAAATAAGTAAAATAAATAAACCTGACTGTTTGGAATAAAAAAAAAAAACTGTGTACAAAAATTAAACAACCCGGAAGTGAACGTGTCCTAGCAGCAGCCCCACGTTGACACCCACACTATGCTACAGGTATTGTATCTTTTATCTTTTTTATAATAATTATTAGTAATAATTACAATTCATTTCATATTTTAGTTATATGATCAAACATTACTACAATGTGTTTCCTATCAAATTTCAATATGTTATTTAAATGTCAAATTATTTGATCTATTTTCAACTCGCTTTTTAATGGGAGTTACACAGTTTGGAAGCACATTTTAATACACCTGCAAACCTGGAGTCTTGATATAATGAATCCCCTTTTGTTTAATTTGGGCAGGGTTGGGTAGGGTTACTTTAACCTGATTACTTTCAACTACTTTTGGATTACTCCAATACCAAATATGCTAATAAAACACAAAAGAAACTAAATATGAATAAAATAATGACTCACAACACGTGGTAAGCTTTCTCTCCTGTCTTTGATCTCTTTGATCTCCGGCAAAACTAACATAAAATGCGACAGAAACAAAATGAAAATAAATCCAAACAGCTTGCCAACATCATTTTTGCCGCTCCATGTATTCCGTTACTTCCCAAGCCTGCACAAAATTTAGTCATTTTATTCATATTTCGTTTCTTTTGTCTTTCATTAACCTATTTGGTATTGGAGTAATCCAAAAGTAATTGAAAGTAATCAAGTTAAAGTAACCCTACCCAACCCTGGATTTGGGGTAGGTTGCACCATGATTAGTATTTACAGTGCAATACATAAAGTTTCTGGATGAAGGCTGCAAAGTAGCATTCCAAAAATGACAAACCTGCTCGGTTCACACGCACCAAAAGCTCTTTGCCAAAATCCCTCGACAGCTTAGGCTGCCGTTTAGGCTCCTCTTGCGCTCTGAAAAGGTCCCCGTCGTGTTTGATTTGTATCCTTTCTGACATTTTACTCAACGGTCGTACTCCATCTCTGCTGAATCACATTGTTGACAAGAAAACAGAGAAAAGACGTTTCCCTTTGTTAGCGGCTAGCAAGCTCGTTTGATTTAAGCAAAACTATTCGATTCCAGAAGATGTTGACCCGCACTTAAAAGTGATAATTATCTTTTAATTAGATTCAAACACATTCGTAACGGCGCCTGTTCTACATTCAGCGGCTACAGGCTTTATCCAAATGCACTTACAGTCCAGTACTGATAGGAGACGCCATTTTTAGAGTGCCTGGATGTCTGTTGGACCAGCAATGATGTGTCGTTCGCGAGTGTAACGGCTCTACGAGCCAGCTCTTTTAAGTGAACGAAGAAAGCCGGCTCCTATCGAGAGGCTTTTTTTCTTTTTTGCGATTAGTCAATATGCATTGTTTTCATTGATTTTGTGTTGTTGATTTTAAATATGTTGAGGATATAGAAAGTAAAAATAGTTATGTTTTATAATTTATTTTTTAGGATCATAAAATATATTAATTTTGATTAGCTAGATAAGAGGTATAGAATACAGAAATACCCAATATAACATGTAAGATAGAGAGCATTTAAATAATGTCCCAAAATATACACTAATAAAAATAAAGAAAATAAATAAATAAATTTAAAAAAATTAAAAGAAAAAAAAGCTCTCCCTTGAGCAGGGGTCACAAACTCACAGCCTGGAGCTAATTGCGACACCCAGGATGATTGTTTTAAGCCCCCACCATTATATGAAATTTAAAGGGGAAGTGTGCATTATTTGACCACTAGATGTTGCTGGATTCTGTTGTGCAACCAAAATGGACTGCTAAAAATCTAAATATAATCTTTGGACACACAAAGTGACCATAAACACTTTTTGAATCAAATTTCTTGCTATAAACATGTTAATGAGTGTCATTAAAAAGACATTATGTATTATTTGACCACTAGTATCTCCGTATTACAGAAAACGAGTGCTATGAAGTACAAGGAAGAATACAAACTATGGAGTCTCAATGTGACTAAAACACAAACAGTGTCTGCAAATCATTGTGTTTTTTATTTTTTAAATAAAAATCGACTCTGAACAGTGAAAGATTCCTGTTGATGACAATATGTTCATTTTCATTTTCACCCAAAGTCTCAAACCCGATTGATCAAGTTTGGCAAACCATTCCAAAAGAAAAAGCAGCAACTGCATACAAAACAGCATAATTGTCAAATTCAAAATCCCACATTTAGAATGTATTTATTTATTCACATTTACTATGGCAATTTAAATAAGTATATTTCAATATAGTTCAATAATTACAAATATACATGGATTCTTTGACAGAAAACAAAACAAAAAACAAAAACATATTTTTGTGATTTCAAAATGTGCAGTTACTGTATGATTAAACTGGCAAGCTTATATATACAAATTATCAGTCAGATTTAAGTTTCATTGTGGTTTTTCATGCTTCCACAAAATAACCCCCAAAAAGTGTTCATTAGCCTTGCCCACTGCCCGAAGTCAGCTGGTATGGGCTCCAGCACCCAATGAGGATAAGCGGTGCAGACAATGGATGGATCGATGGAAAGTGTTCATTAAACAACACTAAATTTGCAGATTGAGGAAAAGAAATCCTGCCAAATCCTTCAACTTTTAGTGAGCTAATAATCTCAGAAAAAATGTGAAATCGTTTCAAGGGCGTCTGTAAAGTTAAGTCATGTTTATTGTACAGCCCTTAATCAGAAGATTCTAAGGGATGTACACACTAGACTACTCTTACACCATCCCCTGATCACTGAGGACCAATGTCGCCTTTGATTGTTTTCATAAAATGTATGATTATATAATTTGAAAACTTTTAAAGACACCTCTCCAATTTTAAGAGTACTCATAAACATATGTGGCACGTTTAGAGGGATTAAACACCTTGGCTTTAGAGATTACGGTCCAACATGAAACCCTTTATTGAACTATGCCTAGGTTTAAGCTTGAAATATTCCTGAAAATCAATGTACCTTACATGATTCATTATTTATTTCAGATAGTGCCCTGTAATGACAGGTTTGACACCACCTAACCCTTATTGTGTTCCTTTGAAATGGAATACATTGAATTATTGGAAGGAGTCCGACTGTGGGGCCAACTTTAGTATTGTGTCAATCAGTATTCTAACCGTTTGGGGAAGAAAAAACATTGGAAAGTTGGCTGTGTTGCAACCTATCCATGACACTAAAATTAATCAATTCAATTGAGTCGCTTAAATATTACCATGTATGTGCCACAATCAGTACAAAATTAATTGATTTGTTTATCCGTCAATTGCATTTATCAGACTGAAATGTAAAACTGAGATCATATTAAGATGGTGTCAATTGTCATTCTTACTTGGACAGTTGTGCTTTTCAGCTTTGGCATTACTTGGGAATATTTGAAAACAAAGAGAGCAGGTAAAAGGTTTCTTACCTGTGTGGGTTTTTGTGTGTTTTTTTAAGCTCCCACTATGAGCAAATCTTTGACCACAAACCAAACAGGCAAAAGGTTTCTCACCAGTATGGGTTCTTGTGTGCTGTTGTAGGATCCCATTCTTAGCAAATCTTTGATCACAGATTGAACAGGCAAAAGGTTTCTCACCAGTGTGAGTTCTTGCGTGGACTTTTAGGTGCGATTTCTGAGCAAAACTTTGGCCACAAACTGAGCAGGAAAACGGTTTCTCACCCGTGTGGGTTCTTAAATGCGATTTTAAGCACCCACTCTGTGGAAAAATTTGACCACAAACTGGGCAGGTAAAAGGTTTCTCACCAGTGTGGGTTCTAGTATGCACTTTTAAGGTTGTATTTTGAGCAAAATGCTTACCACAAACAGAGCAAGAAAAAATCTTTTCACCAGTATGGGTTCTTTTGTGCATTTTCAAGTTACCACTTTGAGTAAATTTCATGCCACAAACTGAGCATGAAAAAGGTTTTTCCCCAGTGTGGCTTCTTGAATGTATTTTCAATTTACTACTACAACCAAACCTTCGACCACATACTAAGCAGGCAAAAGGTTTCTCACTCATGTGTGTTCTGGTGTGTATTCTAAACGTCGTGTTGTGAGCAAATCTTAGACCACATACTGAGCAAGCAAAAGGTCTCTCACCCGTGTGGGTTCTCGTGTGCCCAATTAAGGAATCTTTATAAGCAAATTTCTGGCCACAAACTGAGCAGTTAAAAGGTTTCTCACCCGTGTGGATAATCATATGCTTTTTCATGTTGTACTTGTTTCGAAACGTCTTTCCACATTGAGAACATTTACAGCCTTTGTCGTCAGTGTGACCTGTCGCATCAACTTCAGACTGTTGGTCGTCATCAGTGTGAGCCGAGTGCGACGTGTCATCTTTATCTGACAGTGGAGCACCCCAGCTGTCTTCTTGGGAGCCTTCACGCTGCTCTTTCTCACCTGTTGTCTTGTATTGACTTGAGATGCAGCTACTTGGAAGCTCCTGCAGTAGTTTCACTTCATTATTACCTTGATTGAGAGCTGTTACAATGGACCAAGTCATCGGAAACTCTTGGAAATCTTCCTCCTCTTTAATGTATATGGACATCTGCTCCTCCTCTTTAACAGGAACAGGCTTTAAGTCCTCCTTCTTTTTAACATCAGGCTCCTTTTGACCAGGAGGAAAATATTTGTCACTGACGCCTGTAAGACACAAGGCACAAACATGGTTTTGTAACACAAATTCTATCCCGTAAAACGGGGGTGTCCAACTCATTTTAACTCGGGGGGCCACACAATCGAACAAACATTCTGTCGGGGGCCGGACTAGTAGATTAAAGAGAAAGAAAAAGAAATAAGAGAAAGAGGGAGGGAGGGAAAAGGAGAGAGGGCTGGACAAAGAAAGAAAAAGAGAGAGAGGGAGAGAGCATGAAAAACAAAAGATAAAAAGTCGTGAGAGAGCGGAAAAAGAAAAGGAGAGGAAGAAAGAAATCCAAAGAGAAATAGAAAGACAGAAGGAGAGAAAAGAGAAAAGAAAGCGCGAAGAGTATGAAGAGAGAAAGAGAAAAGGAAAAAAGGAAGTTAGAGCAAAAGAGGTTAAAAGACACAGAGAGAGAAAGAGACAAAGAGCAACAAAGGAAGAGAAAAAGAGACAGAGTGGGAGAAAAGGGGTGTGAGAGAGAGAGAGAGAGAGAGAAATAAATACAAATACAGTGTCTTTGTGAGAGGCACCTGGCTTTGGCAACATCAAGTTGACATATTACAACCTGCAGCTTGTTTTTCTCTTGCACTCTTCTGAGTGTTGTCTCGCGGGCCGGATTCAATCCCTTAGCGGGCCTGATCTGGCCCGCGGGCCGCCGGTTTGACACTTGTGCCATAAGACAACTTTATGCCCACTAAGACTGTATTGATTTATATACTGTAAATTCCGGACAACAAGCTGCTAATTTCTTTCTACATTTTTAACACTGTGCCTTACAACTTACAAATAACGTGGACCTGGGGAATCTGAATTTACTGACCTTTTCTTACCAAAGTAAATATTTCAGCTAGCAAAAAAGTGATTTCAATACAAGCTGCAAATGATCTGTGCTTTACTATTGCATCCCCCCCCAAAAAATAGATACAAAGTCATTTTAGTGACGTTTGCCCATGTGACGCATTCTAGGGGGGTTGTGGTATAGAGTGACATGTGACATTTTTACCCGATTAATGTGTCAATAATTTCACATATAAGTCTCACCTAAGTATAAGTCGCACCCCTGACCAAACTATGAAAAAAACAGCGACTTCTACTCCGGAAAATACGGTAATTTAATTCAACATGTAAAATATTCGCTTTTTATTTCCCCTAACTCACATCTACCCAATTTCGTTGTCACAATATGTTAACCCATTTTGTAACAATGACAATAAAGGTATATTCTATTCTATTCTATTCTATTCTACATCATTCCTTTGCCAGCCACTGCTTTTTTTACAATGACCATTGAAATGAAGAAAAACTTCCTTTGCTTTCCCAAAAGTATTGCAGTTAGTAAAACCCTCAAACTACACAAAATCTAAATGACATCTACATAGACTGAATGGATGTCTTTGTTCAATAGGCTTTAAAGGGACAATGTGTATTTTTTTAGCACTAACTAGTGGTTACAAAAGATCATAAAAACAATAAACAACATTGATTTAAACAAAAAGCAAAAATACATGAACTATCATATAAACATGCATTTTAATTACCCTTAGGTTGGGAAGTATTGCATTTATTTTCCATTATATGAGTCTCACCAAATAATTGTAAGTCCCCTCAGATAAGATCTTTAACCTCAGTGGAAGTGTTTAAATCTAGACTTAAAACACACTTGTAGTATATAGCTTATTACTGATGCCAACCTAATAATTTAGCTTTCCTGTGCTTTTCAGTTGCCCGAAATGGTAAGCTGTCTCACCTATGTTTATTGTTGATGTCGTCTACATTTTGTGTATTGTTACCCAATGCAACATCTATTGCAACCATACTGGAACTGATTTTACCTATTGTGCGGCCCTTTTCAAGGTTTCAAATTTTACTCATGTAAGGTTTTTGAGTTTTTCCTTGCCTGCATGCAAGTTTCAGATCAAGGGGTCTTGTAATTGTGGCCTGTGCAGTCTTTTTGAGACGTTTTGTGATGAAGGGCTTGTTGTAATACGAAAATCTCTTACTGCCCATATTTAGTCACGATTAAACACTTTGTCTCTTCTTAATCTATGAAGTCCTAATTATGTAACCTGGGTTGTGCTTTATTTTATAATAAGCTTCTACTTCTCCGATTGTATGACACGATGGCAGACAGGAAACATCAATTTCAGTTCAAAAGAAGATGTTTAAATCATCACAATCCAGAGAAGATCACACTAAGTAAAGTCCAGCTTTTGTCCGTTTTGACAAAATACAATGGATTTTTCATTTAAGGTTTGAGAAGCTCGAGTAAAACTTCCCCAACTTGACAGTCATCAGTAGAATAGTGCTCCATTCAACTGTATGTATGACTGGTAATGGGTTTTCAATCAGCAAACAAACTGCCTTTTTTTTCTATAAGAATCATTGTAAAACCATTGTCTGTTAGTTCAATAATTCCCTGAATATATTCAGTGAAACAACGAAGAAAATGCTCATCTGTTTCAGCCTCCATTTTGAAAACAGTCCTTCCGGAACCAACAAACACCCTGAGGAAAAAAGCTATTCCTCACTAGGCTATACGAATAAATGTGACTTGACTTAATTGAAGACAAGCACACAATAATAATAATATAATAATAATAATTTCCTTGTATTGTCATTCTGTGTAACAATGTACACAGAACGAAATGTCGATTGCACCTGACCCGTTGTAGCGAGCCGATGCAGCCGCAGCCAACAGAGGGCGCCGCCGACCACTTTTTAAGTCTTAGGAATGACTCGGCCGGGGCGCGAACCACCGACCTCCCAGTCTCAAAGCGGGCGCCTTAACATCTAGGCTACTGAGCTGGTCATGACTTTCAAGTACATCGAAATACTCACTTGTTTACTTGTCCACCGATTGGCGAAATGACACCACCTTTTTTTACCGAAGTAAATATTTTGTGCTAGCTAAAAAGTAATTTGTATTAAATTCAAACATAATCATTACCAATATCATTACAACCTCAAGTATGTGGAGATAAAAGAAGACAATGATATCCCACCTGAGTGCTTACAGCTCAGTAGTAGGTACATATGTGTGTGTGTATATATATATATATATATATATATATATATATATATATATATGCTGGGATGGGATCCAGCATCCCCGCGACCCTACTGAGGATAAGCGGTGCAGCTAATGAGATGAGATTATATATATATATATATATATATATATATATATATATGTGTGTGTGTGTGTGTGTAACGGGTGTAATCATAACTTTTGTTTTGTTGAAATTCCTGCAGAAATATGTTTGTATAGTTTGTGTATAAGTGTCCTGCAATGACGAGTCCAACAGTGCCACCTGCTGGTATGGGGTAAGGTTTAGTTTAGCCTCTGATTTTATGACCGGAACGCGGATATTGTTAGCAGTCTCCAACGCGCTGCTAACGATGTTGAAAACCAGCGGAAGTGATAACCACATGGTGTCTGTATGTTGTGTAGATCATTGCAGTCTCCAGCGCGCTGCTAACGTAACTGAAATAAGAGCCTCATCATCAAGTCCAGCCTGAATGTGGATCCTTGGTGGGACGGGTACACCGCAGTAACATATATATATATATATATATATATATATATATATATATATACATATCTCATCTCATCAGCTGCACCGCTTATCCTCAGTAGGGTCGCGGGCATGCTGGAGCCCATCCCAGCAATCATCGGGCAGTGGGCAGGGGACACGGGGACAGACAACTCACTCGCTCAGTCACACCTAGGGACAATTTGGACCGGCCAATTCACCTGAAATGCATGTTTTTGGAATGTGGGAGGAAACCGGAGTGCCCGGAGGAAACCCACGCAAGCACGGGGAGAACATACAAACTCCGCACAGTAAGGCCGGGAGCTGGATTTGAACCCACTCAGGAGGTTCCCACGACCTAAGAACTGTGCCGCACGCGCATATATATAATTATATTCTGTATATGTGCATGTGTATATGTATGTATGTATACGTATGTGTATATATTTGTTTGGTTTTGTAAAGGGGTGAGGGATAATAACTTACGCTTCTGCACACTCCTTTTTGAATATGCTTTTTTTTTTCTCTTCCATTGTTTTCTGGTTTGTGTCCAATTTTTTTTTCTATTTTACGTTTTTGTTTTAAGAAATTGTTGGACAATATTTAGGAAGTCTTGCAGTACTTGTAATGCATATTCAGAACAAATGACAACAACAACAAAGTGCCCGGAAGAAGACTGCACAACAGTAAAGGAACATTGCAGAAAATGAATAACCAAATAAATGGCAAACCTGCTTTGTCCATCACCACCAAACGCTGCTCGTCAACCTCCAACAGTTGAGGTTGCCACTCGGTCTCCTCTTGCACACCCAAAAGGTCCCTTTCGTGTTTCATTTTTACCCTTTCGCACATGTTATTTAATGTTAATCTCGCACGCAGTCTCTGCAAAGTTAACTAGGAGACCAAAAATAACGCACTCCTTTGTTAGCTACTAGCAAGCCCATCCGAGTTAAGCTAAAATAACAGATCCCGGAACGTTTCGACTGACACCAAGACACATCTAACATAATAAAAAGCAATAATTATGCTTGAATGAGATTAAAACACATTTTGACGGGACCAGTTTTACTTTCAGCGGCCACTGGCTTTATCCGAAGGCACTCAATCCTAAAGTCCAGTACTAAGGGGAGACGCCATTTTGTAAAAGTGCCTAAATGTCTATGGCAAACCCTGGATGGATGTGTCGTTTGCGAACAAAAAGGCACTATAAGCTGACTCCCTTCAAGACCTTTTTCTCTCTCACGTGATGAGTCATTATGCATTATTTTCTGGGATTAAGTGTTGTTGATTTAAAAATTGTTTATTAAATCAAAAGGTTACATAATAATTACTAAAAAATCGATGAAATCAGAAACAAAAACCTAATGACTAGTCACCGACTATTAAATTGATTTGTCGAGTAATTGGATAATTGTTTTTTTCTCCTTAAATTTAGTATGAAGTCAATTTATTAGGCTTTGAATTTTCTAAATACTGTTTAAAGAATGCTGGGCTGAATAGTCATTCGTCACACATTTTCATCATACGAAATCTGGCACTCTTTATGAAAAATTAGTGATTTTGCTCTGCAGCCCTTTGAGACATCTTGTGATTAAGGGCGATACAAATAATCATGATTTGACTTGAGAGTGATGGCTCTTTTTAGTCACAAGAAGAAAATCACAAGAGCGCAGCTTCTCTATCAACTTGGTGTGGGTGGATCGATCTAAATATTAATATGATCAATACTAAGTAACTACTTGGATCCGATCGAAACTATTGTCTTGAGGTGGATACTTACGCTATACCACCGATTCTTCAAAGCCTCACATTTCAGCGCAGATAGCGCCCCGCCCTATCTTTGGCCCAACCCCTTACCATACCCAGTCACTAGTTGGTCGCTATACTCTGCCTGCCAGGCAAAGGAGAAGCGAGGCCAAAGTGAGAGAGCATCCCGATTGACCCGCCCACGCATACCTGAATCTAAAAATGACAGAGGCAAACAGGAAGCACAGTGTGATGTGGACTTTTGGAGTGGCACGTCACTGTGGCAACACCACAAATTATTCAATGATCATGACATTTCTAAACTAAAAGTATCGAATCGGTTTCGATTCAAACTTGTATTAACTGGGCACTATATCAAATTCCAAGTCTATATCAAATTATTATACTGCTGACTCAATATTTTAGAAAATGAGGATCAATTAATTGTGCTCATTAAAATGGAAAATTATTGTCACCACCTCAGGTTTCCAAACGTAATGACATGCATAACACTGCAAGAAAGAGGTGTAAAGAGGGATAATTTATTCAATATAAAATTCAAGTGCATCTCATACGAGGAATCCAAATCCCTCATAGTCAAAATCAATCAAATATCTACATAATGGATTTGCACTTAGTATACATGTAGATAATGGAACCACAAGATAATACCTAAAATGTTTATTTTAATTCTTTATAAATAAAACCGTTCGAAACAGTTGATAAACAGTATTTGGACAGTGGAAACTTATTGTGCAGCCATGATAACCTGCTGATTTGAATCTTCAGAATGTAATACACTTTTTAATACTATGACAATTAAAAAAAACACAAGAATTAAACATACGAGTTTATTAAGTGGTGCTTTTGGAAGTAGACAATGGTCTGTGTCCTTCAATGACATCAACCGAGGCAGTAGAGGAGAATAAGGCTACCGTAATATTGTTTTTGCTGTTTTGGACTATATTATGGACTGATTTCCCCAGTAAGAAATGCTTAACTTGAAAAAGACAAATGGTCACTTTCGCCAAACAAGGAACATGTTACTCACCAGTGTGGATTCTTTCATGCCTTTTTAAGCTAGTAGAATGAGCGAATCTTTGGTCACAAACTGAGCAAGGAAAAGCTTTTTCACCAGTGTGAGTTCTTTTGTGCATTTTTAATGGTCCCTTAAGAGCAAATTTTTGGCCACACACAGAGCAAGAAAAAGGTTTCTCACCAGTGTGGATTCTTTTATGTGTTTTTAAGTTCCCACTTTGAGTAAATCTCTTGCCACAAACTGAGCATGCAAACGGTTTCTCACCAGTGTGGGTCCTTGTGTGCATCGTCAAGCTTGCGCTATGAGCAAATCGCTGACCACAAATTAAGCAGACAAAAGGTTTCTCACCAGTGTGTGTTCTTGTGTGCATTTTAAAAGTTGCAGTATGAGCAAATCTTTGACCACACACTGAACATTCGAAAGGTTTCTCACCAGTGTGGGTCCTCGTGTGAATTTTTAAGATCTTACGATGAGCAAATCTTTGGTCACAAACTGAACATGCAAATGGTTTCTCACCAGTGTGGGTTCTTGTGTGCATTTTTAGGCTGCCACTCTGAGCAAATGTTTTACCACAAACTAAACAGGTAAAAGGTTTCTCACCCGTGTGTTTCCTTGTGTGCAATTTAAGAGACGCGTTATGAGCAAATCTTCGACCACAAACTGAGCAGGAAAAAGGCTTCTCCCCAGTGTGCGTTATTGCGTGCGTTCTCAAGCTCTCACCCCGAGCGAATGTTTGACCGCAAATTGAGCAAGCAAAAGGTTTCTCACCCGAATGGGCAATCATATGTGCTTTCAAGCGTGACTTGTATGGAAACGTTTTTCCACACTTAGAACATTTCCAGCCTTTGTCATCAGTATGACACATCGCATCACCTTCAGACTTTTTGTCGTCATCAGTGTGATCAGAGTGTGACGTGTTGTCTTCATCTGACATTGGAGCCGCCCAGCTTTCTGATGAAGACCTTTCGCAGAGCTCATCATCGCTTTTTGTTGTCATGTGTTGACCTGAGATGCTATTTGGAGGCTCTTTTGGTTTTTCCTTTTTATCTTGATTGCGATTGTCTGGCGTTAAATGGGCCGAAGTCACAGGAAACTCTTGGAAATCTCCCTCCTCTTTAATGTATGCTGACGTCTGCTTCTCCTCTTTAACAAGAACAGGTTCCAAGACCTCCTCCCCTTTAACAACAGGCACGTCTGACTTCTTTACACCAGGAGGAAGATATTTGTCACTGACATCTGCAGGACAAATGGCAAACATATTTTACAAAATCATACTGCCGAACATTGATAATTAGGAGTCAAAATCTATACGCTGAAGTGGGCCATGCAAGGGATTTTGTTAGCAATCTGATTAAAGTAAGTATACGGTGGTATCAATAAATACTGATCTGATACCGATACTTTTTGGAAACGTCCCAACTGTTGAATAGTTGACTCACCCAGCTTGGGTTTGTAATTTTCATAAACAGAACACAAAGATTTTAAGCACTAAAAATGTTTTATTTTTTATTAAATAACTAAAATGCAAAATTATCATGATAAAAAACATCAATTTCTTTAACAATTGTTTTAAAAAAAAGTCAAGCGAGTCAAACCAAAAAGGCGGCAATCTAACAAAACTATAACCATGTCAACATGACACCTATTGATCCTTTGCACGTGACGTCACCGGAAGTATGAGCACTTTGACGGACAGCGAAAGAACCTAAGTGCACGGAGGTTGAATGAGCTTTGGGTAAACAAATATCAATAACCGCAGCAGACGAATAGAACCACGCCTTTTTGCGACAGTGATTTCTTGCTGTGCGGTGGACTGTGCAAACCGGCAAGGTTCTAAGCCCAGTTTGGCATTTTATCGTAGCCCTTTTGAGAAGTTCAGAAGACGGCGATGGATATCTGAAATCAAACAGAGGGACTGGCAGCCCTCAAAGTACCCTAGGATTTGCAGCAAGCATTTTTTTTTCAAAGGTACATTTCATATATTTCCGAGCAAATTCATGGTAAGCACGTATGACTTACATCAGAGACACTCAATGTGGAATGGAATTGTCTTTATTGTCATTGTATGCAACGAGATTAGGTATGGTTGAAAAAAAACTTCATTAAAAATAACATTATTCATTTGGCTAATAAGCAAAAATACATTAGCTATCATTAAAACATCAAACTATCCATTATCTGCAACGCTCATCCTCAGTAGGGTCGCGGGGTGCTGGAGCTGATTTCAGCTATCTTGGGGCAGTGGACACCTTGAACTGGTTGCCAGCCAGTCGCACACACATGACTACTAATTACTACTCAATTATATCTTTGATTGCGAGAATGCGTGATGCTAAACCTCCTCAAAACGACACGCAACAATAATTTGACGGATCATTTTAGCGTAAATAGCTATATGGTAGAGCACATAACAGTTTTCAATAAATGTTTTATTCAAAAGATTACACCTTTGAATCGCTGGTCAATCACAAAAAAAGCACTTGTTTACTTGTCCACCGATTGGCGAAATGACACCACCTTTTTTTACCGAAGTAAATATTTTCAGCTAGCTAAAAAGTAATTTGTACACTTGGTGCAAATTCTCTGTGCTTTACTATTACGTCCCCCCAAAATTACATACAAAGTCATTTTAGTGCAAAAACTTGGGGGGACAACACAGGCAAATTTGAAATTATCAACAAAGGCCTACAGCGCCCTCTTGCGGTTTGGTGTGAAAATCAACATGTGAAATTTTTTTACCCGATTAATGCGTCAATAATTTCACATATAAAAAAATTGCGACTTCTAGCCCGCAAAATACGGTACTTTAGTTCAATATGTGAAATATTCGATTTTTATTTCCCCAACCCACATCTACATCATTCCTTCGCCAGCCACTGCTTTTTTACAATGACAATTGGAATGAAGAAAAACTTCCTCTGCTTCTCCAAAGAATTGCAGTTGGCAAAGCCTTGAAACTACAAAAAAATAAAATAAATGACATCTACATGGACTGAAGGGATGAGCTTTAAGAGTTAGGCGCCTTCCTCCTCCGTGATGGAAACAGGCCGAAAAAAATGGATCCAACCGATTTCTCAACCGCATCAAGCTTTCTTATTCCGGCTCATTTCTTCTTTGCACCAACCATATTAAATGTATGCACGACTCTTTGTGATTAAGGGCTATACAAAAAAAATGACATGTCAAACAATAAATAGGTCAAAGTTCTTAGCGTGCTGGAGATACAGTACAGTATGTTTACACACGAATTAGGAAGAGGAAGTGGATTTCTTCTTCCAGGTGAATGCCAGGTGAACTCTCACAGCGCTACGCGCCAGTGGCGGCGGAAAGAAGCACTACAGTACTGTCCTGTACCCGGAGAAAGGTGCACAATGTATGTATGTATGTATTCATTTGTATGTGTATGTACACATATATATTTGGTTATGTTTTGTAAAGGGGTGAGAGCTAATAAGCTACGCTTCTGCTCACTCCTTTCTGAATATGTATTTTGTTTTTATCTTCCTTTGTTTTCTAGTTAATGTAGCATCCTCATTTGTTTTTCTGTGTTACATGCTTTTGTTTTAAGAAATTGTTGGACAATATTTAGGAAGTCTTGCAGTACTTGTAATGCATATTCAGAACAAATGACAACAACAACAACAACAAAGTGCCCAGAAGAAGAGTGCACAACCGTAAAGGAACATTGCAAAAAATTAATAACCAAATAAATGGCAAACCTGCTTTGTCCGTCACCACCAAACGATGCTCGTCAACCTCCGACCGCTGAGGTTGCCACTCAGTCTCCTCTTGCGCTTCCAAAAGGTCCCCTTCGTGTTTAAGTTTTACCCTTTCGCACATGTTACTTAATGTTATTCTCGCACGCAGTCTCTGCAACGTTAACTTGGAGACCAAAAATAACGCACTCCTTTGTTAGCTACTAGCGAGCTCATCTGAGTTAAGCTAAAATAACGGATTACGGGGAACGTTTCGACTGGCACCAAGACGCATCTAACATAACAGAAAGCAATAATTATGATTGAATGAGATTAGAACACATTTTGACGGCACCAGTTTTACTTTCAGCGGCTACAGTTTTTATCCGAAACCACTCAGTCGTAAATCCAGTACTAAGGGGAGACGCCATTTTGGAAAAAAAGTGCCTGAATGTCTATGGCGAGAGCTGTAGTGATGTGTCGTTTGTGAATCCAACGGCTCTACAAGCCGGCTCCCTTAGAGACTCTCTTGTGATGAGTCATTATGCATTACTTTCTGGGATTCAGTGTTGTTGATTTAAAAATTGTTTTGTAAATCAAAAGTAAAAAGTGTTTCATATTTCACAATTTATTTTTGCACATGTGTAAATATTGTAATTTATATTTCCTTAGTTTCTGTTTCTTGATCGTCTTTTTTCATACTCACCGACAGAACTGTTTTAAGCATTAACTCTACCACTTTTCTCTCCCTAAAAAGCCTATCAATTTGAAAGAAAATCTATGTTTTTTTCCCCTTTAAATTTAAACAACATAGACTGACTTATATTGAGACAGGTATTTTAGCCTATGGCTGCTTTATTTTGAAATGAAATGATCTGCATTTATATAGCGCTTCTCACGTCAAGCCTTCCCAAAGCGCTTTACAGTGTGCTTAACATTTCCCAATAGTGGCCGTGCAGCCATGTAAGGCGCTAACCTGCTTATTGGGGGCATTAGGGGTTCAGTGTCTTACCCAGGACACTTCGACATGTAACACGAAGAAGCCGGGATTCGAACTGCAATCTCTTGATCCCAGGACGAGGGCTCTACCTCCTGAGCCATTTTGAAGCAAGACAAGTATTTGTGCATGAATTTATAAAGTTCCAACAATTGCATTAGATAATTGGTAAAAAATTGCCATTTTCGGTTTCAAATATGTTCATCGAACCCTTTACCGCATGAGTCGCCGGGGCACAGACGAGAAGGCAACTCTGGACAGCCTTCTCCACTGTTGTTGGTCCCGGCCTGTTCTTGGGTCGTGGCAAGGTTGGTACCAGTCCATTCCTTGATGTTGTCAACCCAGTTCTTTTTCGGTCTTCCTCCTGCCCCCTTGGACTGTGCCTCATAGAATGATCTTGGTCCGTCCAGATGATCTTGTGATGTGACTGTAACCACTGAAGTTTAAGTCTGCGCACAGTTGACAACAGTTCTTCGTAGGGTCCAATGTGCCCTCTAATGGTGTTGCGCACCGTTTTGTTTGTCACATGGGCTAAGTAGCTGATGCCTAGAGAATTGCATCTCCATGGCCTGGATTGTCTTTTCCAGATTTGTCGTGACAGTACATGTCCCTGCAAGTGTAGAGGAAGATGGAAGTAACCAGCACTTGCATGAGTCTCATCTTTGATTTTACTGCACCGTTCTTGTCCCTTAAGATTGGTTAAAGTACGGCAAGTGCGGCTGTGGTTCGAGCTATCCTGGCCATGATTTCTGGTTCTGACCCATCTTCTGGTATGACAGCTCCAAGATATTTACATTTGGTGAGAAGTTTTTAGCTCTCTGTGGTTGATGGTGATGTCGGTGGTGATACCTTGGGGATTATTGGTCATTACTTTTGTTTTTATGTGCTTATTTCCATGCCATACTGGGTTGATGCTTTGTCCAGGCGATTGACCAGATCTCCAAATTCCTGTTCGTCTCCTGCCAATCTGGCAATGTACAGTTTTTTTTGCAGGTAGAAATAGAGTGAGTAGTAAAATCGACTGCTTTTTAATGTCAAAAAGTTGGCATGAATGTTTTTTAGCGCAACAATTTTAAAGTTTATCCTGTATTTAATAGTTTGTTTTTGCAGAGTGCAGACCAATGCGTCAGACAGATGTTGGAACTGCAGCTGCTTATAACCACTCATGAATGGATTATGGACCGACAAAAGACCCATTTTGTCTTATTGAGCCGACCATTCTATCAACACTATTCAAATTGATACTGTAATACCCTCAAAATCTGGGCAATCTGAGCCAGGATAGCAATGTCCTTTCACCAATGGATACATTGTATTTTCTTAAACGCTTATACTACTCACTCAATATTTTAGAAATTGAGGAAATGGAAATATATTGTCGCCACCTCAGGTTTCAAAACGTAATGACATACATAACACTGCAAAAAAACGTGTAGAGTGATACTTTATTCAATATCACATTCAAGTGCATCTCTTACGAGGAATCCAAATCCCTCAAAGTCAAATTCAATCAATTATCTACATAATGGATTTGCACTCAGTATACATGTAGATAATGGATCTACAAAATAATACCTAAAATGTTTAATTTAATTCTTTATAAATAAACCGTTCGACACAGTTGATGATACACAGTATTTCATTTTAAAAACAGACAGTGGAAACTAATTGTGCAGCTATGGTAACCTGCTAATTTGAATCTTCAGAATGTTATACAATTTTTTTAATACTATGACAATTTAAAAAAAACCCACAAGAATTAAACATATGAGTTTATTAAGTGGTACTTTTGGAAGTAGACAATGACCCGTCTTCTTCCATGCCATCGGACGAGGCAGTAAAGGAGTATAAGGCTAATATTGTTTTAGGGAGGCTGCTTTGGACTATATCATGGACTGATTTTCCCCAAAAGAATTGTTTAGCTTGAAAAAGACAAATTGTCACTTTTGCCAAACAAGAAACATCTTACACACCATTGTGGATTCTTTCGTGCCTTTTTAAGCTAGTAGCATGAGTGAATCTTTGGTCACAAACTGAGCAAGCATAAGCTTTTTCTCCAGTGTGAATTCTTTTGTGTGTTTCTAAAGGTCCCTTAAGAGTAAATTTTTGGCCACACACAGAGCAAGAAAAAGGTTTCTCACCAGTGTGGATTCTTTTATGCATTGTTAAGTTCCCACTTTGAGAAAAGCTCTTGCCACAAACTGAGCATGCAAACGGTTTCTCACCAGTGTGGGTCCTTGTGTGCATCGTCAAGCTTGCGCTACGAGCAAATCGTTGACCACAGACTAAGCAGACAATAGGTTTCTCACCGGTGTGTGTTCTTGTGTGCATTTTAAAGGTCGCAGCATGAGCAAATTTTCGACCACACACCGAACATTCGAAAGGTTTCTCACCAGTGTGGGTTCTCATGTGAATTTTCAAAATCCTATGAAGAGCAAATCTTTGGTCACAAACTGAACACGAAAAAGGTTTCTCACCAGTGTGGGTTCTTGTGTGTATTTTTAAGCACCCACTCTGAGAAAATGTCTTACCACAAACTAAACAGGAAAAAGGTTTCTCACCCGTATGGGCTTTCATATGTGCTTTCAAACGAGACTTGTATGGAAATGTGATTCCACACTGAGAGCATTTCCAGCCTTTGCCATCAGTTTGACATGTTGCATCACCTTCAGACCGTTTGTCATCATCAGTGTGATCAGAGTGTGACGTGTTGTCTTCATCTGACACTGGAGCTGCCCAGCTGTCTGATGAAGACCTTTCACACAGCTCATCATCACTTTTTGTTGTCATGTGTTGACCTGGGATGCTATTTGGAGGCTCTTTTGGTTTTTCCTTTTTATCTTGATTGCGATTGTCTGGCGTTAAATGGGCCGAAGTCACAGGAAACTCTTGGAAATCTCCCTCCTCTTTAATGTATGCTGACGTCTGCCTCTCCTCTTGAACAAAAACAGGTTCCAAGACCTCCTCCCCTTTAACAACAGGCACGTCTGACTTCTTTACACCAGGAGGAAGATATTTGTCACTGACATCTGCAGGACAAATGGCAAACATATTTTACAAAATCATACTGCCGAACATTGATAATTAGGAGTCAAAATCTATACGCTGAAGTGGGCCATCCAAGGGATTTTGTTCGTGATCTGATTAAAGTAAAATATAGGGTAGTGTCAATCAATACTGATCTGATACCGATACTTTTTGGGAACGTCCCAACTGTTGAATAGTTAACCCACCCAGCTTGCGTTAGTTTGTAATTTTCATAAACAGAACACAAACATTTCAAGCTCTAAAAGTGTTTGATTTTTTTATTAAATAACTAAAATGCAAACTTATCATGATAAAAAAATATATCAATTTCTATAACAATTGTTTCAGAAAAAAGTCAAGCGAGTCAAACCAAAAAGGCAGCAATATAACAAAACTAGATAGATAGATAGATACTTTATTCATCCCTGCAGGGAAATTCACATTTCCAGCAGCATCCCTGCACTGAGAACAATACAATAATAAAGCAAAAAGAATACAATATACAAATACCCAATGTGACGTGCTAATACCCACTGTAGCGTGTTGTATCTATTGACCCTTTGTACGTGACGTCACATTGCATTACCCGGAAAAATGAGCATTTTGACGGACAGCAAAAGCACCTAAGTGCACGGCAGTTGAATGAGCAGGGGGGGTAAAAAAATATCAATAACCACGACAGACGAATAGAACCACGACTTTTGCAACAGTGAATTCTTGCTGTGCGGTGGACTGTGCATGGTTCCAACCCCAGTTTAGCTTTTTATCGTATCCCTTTTGGTGGGAAAAAAATTGTAAAGGCTCTTTGAACTTAATTGGGCATTGTGAAAATATACTTAATAGATAAAATATTGTACTTTCAACTATTAAAAGGACGCCTCAATCACAAGGCCCCTGAACCCCTAATGCCCCCAATAAGCAGGTTGGCGCCTTGCATGGCTGCACGGCCGCTATTGGTGTATGAGTGTGTGTGAATGGGTAAATGTGAAGCACATTGTAAAGCACTTTGGGAAGTTTTAATTGACTTGAAAAGCGCTGTATAAATGCAGATCATTTCATTTAAATTTCAGGGCATACTTTACAGAGATAAAGGAATTTTACGTTCTGATTGTATCATTTTGATGAATTGATACTGATGCCATCTCAAGATCCAGTATCAATCTGAAAAAAGATGCTTGGAATTATATCTACAGAAAACGTCCGCCCACTTACAAAGAGCGTTAGCAATGCAACATCACACAAAGTGCCTGGATGAAAGCAATGCAGCAATACACACTATACGCGGACTTTAATGCAAAGCCCGCTGCTATCAATAAATGGCAGCTTGCACACCCCGACGGAGCTTTTATCGTCGCCGGCGACTTTAATCGGGCATGTTTAAGGACTGTACTTCCCAAATCCATTCAACACGTGGACTGAGCAATTAGGGAAAAACACTGGACCGTGTGTACAGTAAGATCAAATATCTAGTTGGATCCGCCCATCTCTGTCTGTCCCTCACCCCGCCTCCGAAGGAATACAAAGCCTATACAACAAAGACAGTTAAAACATCTTTGTTCCTTTATCTCTGTTTTCCTTATCCTCACTGTAAAATGTGGAACTGGAGTGCCACTTCCAATTTCGTTGTCACAATATATCCCATGTTGTAACAATGACAATAAAGGTATATTCTATTCTATTCAAAGTAGCAACCAAAAAAAGGTACAAACCTGCTCTGTCTAACAGGACCCAAAGCTGCTTACACACAGCGTCCGATGGTTGACGCTTTCGCACGGTCTCCTCTTGCGTTCCCCAAAGCTCCTCTTCGTCTTTGACCTTAATTCTTTCGATCATTGTACTTAACATAAAGCTTGCACGCAATCTTTGATGAATCCAAGAATACTATTCTCCTTTGTAATCTGCTAGCAAGTAGTATAAGCTAAATTGAGCTAAACTAGGGCTGAGCTAAGCAGTGGTGGAAGATTTCACATAAAACTTAAGCGCCTTTGGCGTAAAGGGAAGCAGTAAATATGTTTGAATGAGAAAAATACAGTAGTAATGGCGTGGCTAGCCTCATAAGTCTAAATGTGCTCATTTCCCATTCCAAAGGGAGCTGCCATTTTGCAAGTGCTGAATGTCTCGAAATGGCTAGTCCATCATCTCCGTGGACATATTCCAGCTGCACGATTGGTTCCACTTCCAAGATACGCTGCCGCATGCGCAGAATCAGACAAGTTTTACGACATTGTCCGTTCTAATTTACGGGACTTTACGTCACCAATTCTAAGTTGCTTTTTTATTTTTTAATTCATGTTAATTTGATTTGTCAAACCATATTTTCTTTAATGAACATCAGAGACCAGCCACTTTAAGACCAAAAATAACAATATACAGTACTTAATAGATATTGTGTTTAAAGTGTAATATATTCGACAGAAATTGCACGTTATTAACATGCATATGCCTTTATACCTGCCAGATTAGAGCCAAATAGTCATTTCATTCTGCAATCTTTAGCAGGTTAATGCAACATTTTAAAAATAATAATAATAATACATTGTACTTCGAAGCGCTTTTCAGGACACCCCATGTCGCTGTACATATAGTAACAAACATCAATAAAGAAAGAATACAACAAGAATAAAACAAGGAAGATAATCAAGAAAAGGTAAGTCTGAATAGGTAAGTTTTGAAATAAAGCAAGAATAAAATAAGAATAAAACAAGCAAGTAATAAATAGCAGATACAACACAGCAGAGTTAAAGTGGTAGTTTGTGAGTCGGATGATCAAGAAAAGGTAAGTCTGAAGAAGTGAGTTTTTAAGTTTTAATTACAGTACTATTTCAATAATAATCACAATAACAAAATGATGATTGAATTCTAAACCAAACCAAAGGTGTCCCAACCGATTCATCTGAGAAGAAGATACTAGTGTCAATTTGAGTTATTCATTTCTTTTCATTTCAAACATGTTTGTTGTGCGTACTGTAAAACATGGGGTCTCCAATGGCAGCTGAGGTGCCCACGAGCCTGCTCTGAAAATAGCTCACAGTGCTGGGGCATTGTCATTTTCTAGTAAAATGATTATTTGAGTGGTTGACAGTCTAAATAACCCCACTTCTAATAAGTAACCCAGTAATAAAATAAAAACAAAGTAATAACAAAATAAGTTGTTATTTTAGAACTGCATATCATACTGAGTTCCCTTGTGCTAATAGATAGATAGATAGATAGATACTTTGTTCATCCCCGAAGGGAAATTCACATTTCCAGCAGCATCCCTGAGCTGAGAACAATCGAGAACAATCGAAAATAACACGGGAGCTGCTGGAGTGGCTGCCATTCGTGACGGCGCCGGATGAAAAGATTCAATTTGAATCATGTACAAACAAACAAACAATTGAATCATGTACAAACAAACAAACAAACAAAATATTCATGTTTCAATAAGTGGAGTGTTAATAAAATGGGGGGAAAATAATTTCTGATAACTAAGGCCAGTCTCTAAGCTCTACGTTGTAATTATTTTTCCCTATTTATCCTGCTAGTCTTATTTTTCTCTTTTAGGGCTTTTTTGCATGTTTACCCTGGAGCGCCATGCCTAATCTCATTGTCACACACAAATAACATGTTTATTAATTAAAACAGTAGTAGGTTAGCTCCTTAGTGTTAGCATGCACGCATCAGCTGGTAGCAGCTAAAAAAAAAAAAGACTTGAAATAAAAAAGGAATGCAACACACAAAGAGCGTGTTTATGAATCAAAACAGTAGTAAAGTTTCACTCTGAAGTGTCCTAACTACACTCTAGCCGCATCCCCTCGCCATTACCAACCAGTTGCATCGTAGGAGAAAATGATCAAGGGATATAGCAAAATTTTCGGAAACCACAAAGTTTTCGTCTGAAAATGAGCAAAAGAATGTTTGCGGTTTCAATCGAAATACAAAAATACAGCCGAAGAATAGCCTCAGAAAGAACAATGTTATGATGACGTCAAAGTGAGGCGAGCTGTTCAAAGCTAGGTTTTACTTGGTAATAAGGAGCAATAAGCAGCTCTCAGCTTGAAAAAGGTTGGAGTACCTGCTCTACAAAATGGCAGGACCTGCAGCTACCCATGCATGGATAATGGACTGTCAAAAATAGACCGTTCAATAAAAACTATTCAAATGGGTACAGCAACACCCTCACACATAATCAAGGTAGATGGAAGCTCTTAAGCCCAAGCCTGAGCTGGAGCCAAATTTCGAGTCGGGCTTAAAATGCCAATTATTACATGCTGTGATGCGCGCTCACAAATAAAATGATAATTCTGGTTTTCTTTGAGCTCGGCCTCTCAGAACTGTCAAGACCAGAACGGAAACAGGACCCACTTGCGTTGCGTTTCTCACAAGTTTTACTGGAGTAAAGAGAAAAGGCTGCGCCCACGATCTGGTGTTCGCTGGACGCGGGAAGCAAGTCGTTCTGGTACTTCAATTGTGCTCTGAACGCGGATGTGGATCTTCCGTGGCGAGTGATGGCGGTGTCAGGGACGAAAAAAGCGGGTCGGTAGCCAGGACAGGAGAACAAAAACGTAGTCGGGGTCGGAAGCGAGTCGGAAGCCAGAATACGAGAGAAGACGTAGTCGGGGACAAAAGAGGTCGAAAGCCGGGACGGGAGAGCAGACGTGGTCAGGATCAAAATCGAGTCGAAGCTGGGGACGGACGGGAGCAAAAAACGGGACAGGTGGGAGTCAGAGTCGAAAAAGGCTTGGCTAGTGTTCACTGAGGTTCGCAGACGGACTGACAAAAGGGGACAGACAGGAATGGGTTCAAATACTGTTCGGGAGCTAATCAGAACCCGCGGCAGTTGGCGCCAAAAGAGCGGGCACAGCTGAGTCACATCAGTAATCATGACAAGAACAAGTCAATTGGTCGGGGTCAGGCTGAGTTGGGATTTAGTACCCGGGGATTTAGGCCCAATCTTACCTCTAAGGCAAGGACCGCACAAGCACATTGTCCTTTGAGCAATGGATTTCCCCTCCATTCTTTCAGTGAGGACATAATAATTTACTTTTTGACAAACGTACACCAATAAAACTTTTATAAAAACAGTTTTTATAAAACAGTTTTCACATCCTCAGGTTTCAAACCTGTATGACAAGCACAATTTAGCAAAAAAGACGTTGGAAAAGTGATACTTTATTCAATATCACATTTAAGTGCATCTTCCAAATAGATGTTAAGTTCCTTTTAACTCAGTTCAAATAAATTGTTTACATATCAAATGTGCATCCAGAATACATGTAAATCATAGAAATACAACAAAAATTGTTGAAATATGTTAGTAAACAATCTAATGCTTTCTCACCAGTGTGGGTTCTTGTATGCAATTTTAAGCTCCGACTCTGAAAGAATTTTTGACCACAGTCAGAGCAGGTAAAGGGTCATTCACCAGCGTGGGTTGCATTGTGCATATTTAAGCCCCCACCAAATCGCTGACCACAAACGGTGCAGGTTTTGTTTAAAGCTCACAGTCTGAGCAAAGGTTTTACCACAAAGTGAGCAGACAAAAGCTTTCTCACCCATGTGCGTTCTTGTGTGCCGTTTTAAGCTCTCACTCTGAGAGAATCTTTGACCACAAACATATCAGGTAAAAGCTTATTCACCAGTGTGGGTTTTTCTGTGCATTTTTAAGCTTCCACTATGAGCAAATCTTCGACCACAAACTGTGCAGGCAAAAGGTTTCTCACCGGTGTGTGTTCTTACGTGTGCTTTTAAGTCTCCCTCACGAGAAAATTTGTGTCCACAAACTAAACAGGCAAATGGTTTCTCACCAGTGTGGGTTCTTGTGTGTCTATTTAGGTCCACCCTATAAGCAAATTTCTGGCCACAAACTGAACAGGAAAAAGGTTTCTCACCAGTGTGGCTTCTTGTGTGTTGTTTTAAGCTTCCACTCTGAGCAAAGGTTTGACCACAAAGTGAGCAGACAAAAGCTTTCTCACCCGTGTGGGTTCTTGTGTGAAGTTTTAAGCTCCCACTCTGAGAGAATTTTTGACCACAAACAGAGCAGGTAAAGGGTTTTTCACCAGTGTGGGTCCTTGTGTGCAGTTTTAAAGTCCCACTCCGAGTAAATGCCTTACCACAAACTAAGCAAGTAAAAGGTTTGTAACCAGTGTGGGTTCTTGTGTGCATACCTAAGCTCCCGCTCTGAGAAAATCTTTGGCCACAAATCAAGCATGCAAAAGCTTTCTCACCCGTATGTGTTCTTTCGTGCGTTGTTAAGTGTCCCTTTCGAGCAAATTTTTGGCCACAAACTGAGCAGGCAAAGGGTTTTTCACCTGTGTGGATAATTCTATGTGCTTTCAAACAAGATTTGTACGGAAACATTATTCCACACTGAAAACATTTCCAGCCTTTGCGGTCAGCATCACTTCCAGACTTTTTGTTGTCATCAGTGTGAGCCAAGTGTGACGTGTCTTCTTCAACTGACAATGGAGCTGCCCAGCTGTCTGCTTGTGAGCCTTCACGCTGCTCATCATCGCCCTCTGTTTCCCTATGTTGACTTGAGCCGCTGCTGCTTGTAGACTCCTTTTTGCCCCCCTCTTCATACAGACCTTGATTGTCTGGTGCTAAAGTGGCCGAAGGCACATGAAACTCTTGGAAATCTCCCTCTTTTTTAATGTATGATGGTGTTTGCTTCTCCACGTTAACACGAACATGCTGCACGTCTTCCTCCTCTTTAGCGGCAGACATGTCTGGCTCCTTTTGACCAGGCAGAAGATATTTTCCACTGAAGTCTGTGGGACACAAGGCACAAATAGTCTTGTAGATACGTGTGACATTGAATAACTTTTAGTACCTTGAAATGCCAACATATTTCTCTTTAATATGGCATTCATTTGATGGCAAATAGGCCAATATTGACACCCAAATCTTGAGTAACATACTTCTATACCTTTATCACATGCTGATACTATTTCCTATCCTGAAATTAGTGTTTTTTTTTTAAATATGATGATGGATTTTCCCAGTAAAAGGCCCCTGAGGATTGAGTTAGGTATATTTTGAAGTTTAGTGTCCCCTAGACCTTCTCTGGTCTTGAGAAAACAGACTATATACACTAGTGTTCAAAAGTTTAGTGTTACCCAGATAATGTTGTATTTTCCATAAAAAGTCACACTTTGGTTTATCAAATATGTTGTCCAATGTCTGTCTTTATGCCCATATTATTCTCTTCCTTGGGGTGGCCAAAACTCAGAATTAGTCTCATGGCTTTTTCTTTGTCACTGCCTTGAAGGCAAGCGTCTCCGAGTCTCCTCTTCTTTGTAGATCTCCACAATGAAGTTTTGTGGGCACAATTTAGGCAAGTTTTTTTTTTCGCTCTCAACTTTACTGTGCATATCACAATAAACACTTGGAATTGAGTTTAATTTAAAAAAAGACCCATCACAGAAACATCGATATAACTCTGAAACAAGATACTGGGAAAATATTTACAAATACAGAATAGTAAAACATGTTTTATCTATGCCGTAGACAACCAAACTTGCTATTCACATTCATCTTTTTCGTCCAATTGCAGGCTTTGTTTTGCCCCTTTAGCCTATGCGAGCCTGTAAATGATAAAAAGGATCCGCCTCCTTTACCTCCGAATAACTTCAGCCAATAGTGATCGATTCAAGTGATGATTGACACATTGGCTGGGAAATAAAACGCCGGCATATGTATCCCAGCATACACCGCGGACGACTTCGCCTTTGGGGGAAAATCTAGTCGGCGGCTGCTTGCCTTAGTTGCAAGACTTTGCGATTAAATATTGATCCATATATAAGGCGCACTGTATTATAAGGCACATGGTCAGTTTTTGAAAAAAATAAAGGCTTTTAGGTGCGCCTTATAGTGCGGAAAATACGGTAGGCTTTATTAAGTATACTAAAGTAGCATTGTTGTAATGTATGTTTATGGTATGTAGTTGCGAATGAGACACCGGCCAAAATCGGACTCCCCCTAACTCCCGAGAGAATAGTCTGAAACACTTTAAAATCACGGCGGTCACATATTGAGATTACAGAATGGTAAACAAGAAGTCACAAGTCTGTACTTCAAACAGGGACCACTTTGGCAAGTGGGTGAGATTTTGGCAAAACCTGCAAAGGGGAGTCAGATTTTGCAGGAGAGTCAGATTTAGTAGGCACAACGTAAGTAAAAGAGTCACAAAATGTAAAGCGCTTAGGAGGGCCTTGTTGAGTGAAAAGGCTCCGTTTAAATTAAGTACGATGTACCATTTGAAGATGGCTAGCTTAGATAAGACTACATATTACCACCATGTAGTGTTAACAAGCGACCGACTTGAATTTCATTTATAAGACTGACCTGACCTGCAACGTGTAAGTCCATGAATGAAAACTCCATGACAATAAATACGTAAATGTTACTAAAAAGTATGGAATGCAAAGGACGGACAAACCTTCTCTTTTAAATAAAACTCGAGGTTGCTTGCAAACATCTTCCAGTTGGCGTCGTTGCTCGTTCTCCTCCTGCGCTGCACAAAGCTCCTCTTTAAACTCAAGTTTCGGTCTTGTGCACATTATTAAAATACTTTAAAGCTAAACTTTAATTTCCATTATGTCATAAAGTTGACAAAAAACACAAATTATCTAGCTACTGTGTAGCAAGCCTAGGTTCTCGGCAGACAATGCGTTCCTATACGATCGGATGTACGCATGCGCGAACACTGGCGCAGACGCAGTATCAGGTTTTACGGCAGTTTGTGACTACAGGACTCATAAAGGTCTGAATACTCTATATATTTTTAAAATCAGTGCTATTTTTATTTATTGATCAATCTTATAACCCATTTGGATTTTTTCACAGATCTGCACATGTTTACACACATCGATTATCATCCAGAAATTGATCAACCTTCCACTCCTTTAATTCTTAATTTAACAGTACATACGCCAACTCAACGTTTATGCTATTTAAATTTTAAACCAAACGCCCCATTTATTTGTAATCTAATTTAGTGTTTTTCCTCTGAACAACTCGTGCATTATAAAAATGGTTTGCAGAGATATTGGATGTTTATTTAAAAGAAAAACAGTTTTATAAACGACTATGCATTTGCTTCAGAAATATTTCAGAATGCACGAGGATGGTTAACATGCAAAAACAGTACTCAAACAATGTGATATTGTAATTGAAATTAAGTTTTATGTTGTACGTCGAAAAATTACGCTTTTAATACAATATTATCAGTAAGAGTCGATGAAATTGCTTTAACCATGCTTGAATACTCCCATCTGATAATTTATCTGTAATATTTAGCAGGTTTGTGTAACAATTGATATTCATTTCAATAAGAAAATAAGTACACTTTTGAACAAGAATGTCCACAATTATTGCACGTCTCTTTGTTTTTCTAAATAAAAAATAATTCATGACACACAAAAGAAAGTTGAGTTTTTTAATGTCATCTGCAGGCAAGGGGACTCACAATCAAAATGTCTTTTCGGCAATCGATTGTTTTTGTTCTTAAACTGCTTAACTCATACCTGTCAACTTATATGTTTTACTGGGATTTCATATGTCTTTTGATAATTTCGAATTGAGTGCACAGTACAACCATTTTTGTACAGGAATTAATAAAAGGTTTTATTATTTAAACCGATTCGCCCATTTTGGGTCTGATCAGGATCGTCACCTCCAGTGGTAGAAAAGTACAATGTAATTTTACATTGCCAATAGTACACTGACAAATGTTCTCCCTGAACAGTTATTTATTTTTTGCGCATATTACGTTTTTGTCTATAAAGCATGATATTGGTTTCTAAGTATTTCGAAATCAGGCGTTTGTGTTATAATCAAAGAAAGCAAACAGCTAAACGCGTTAAAGAAGAACTTAAGGATCAGGTAAAAACAAAAACAAAAAAGAATGGAAATTTCTCTGAAGCGAATATTCTGGGTTGTTTAATCATCAGTAAAGGATCCTCGTTTCTCGTTCTGTGTTCCTTGTAGTAAGAATGTGAAAGTTGCTGCTAGTGGACTGCTATGTTTAATAAGCAACACTAAATTTACTGCAAGCAGAGAAAGAACTAAGAAAAATGCTGAAAGAATTGTTTGTGTTGCTTATTAGTTAACAGAAATATATTTGTTTACACAAATTAGCTTTGTTTTTATCTGTCTTTTTTTATGTGAGTAAATAAGTGCTGCCTTGTGTTGGCAAGGTTTATTATCACTTAATAAAAGGAATTGCAATATTAATTAGGGGGAAATGGGCTAAGGTTTACAGCTATGTTAACTTGAAAATTAAAACTGCAATTTTCATGATACAAAAAGTACATAGAGGGATTGTGTGAGCCCAAAAAGGATTAATTAGTAATCAGTTATTTTATCATATAGCTCTTAACATAGGAATCACTAGTCAAATTGGAAAAAATGAACAGTTTCTCTCTAGAGTGAATTGTTGTGTACCTTTTAAAGTGAATGTTATAGCTAATTGTTGGTCGCATACAAAGCACGCAATAGCATTTTCACCCGTGTGTACTTATGTGTCGTTTTAAGATCCAACTATAAGCAAATGTTTGACCACAAACTGAACAGGCAAAGGGTTTTTCACCAGTGTGTGTTTTTTGGTGCGTTTTTAAGCTCGCACTATGAGCAAATCTTCGACCACAAACTGTGCAGGCAAAAGGTTTCTCACCAGTGTGGGTTCTCGTGTGTCTGTTTAAGTCTCCCCTATAAGCAAATTTTTGGCCACAAACTGAGCATGAAAAAGGTTTCTCACCAGTGTGGGTTCTTGTGTGTAGTTTTAAGCTCTCACTACGGGCAAATGTTTGACCACAAATTAAGCAGGCAAAAGCTTTCTCACCAGTGTGGGTTTTTGTGTGCACTTTCAAGCTCCCACTCTGCGCAAACCTTTGACCACATACAGAGCAGGTAAAGGGTTTCTCACCAGTGTGGGTCCTTGTGTGCAGTTTTAAGGTCCCACTCCGTGTAAATGCTTTACCACAAACTAAGCAAGCAAAAGGTTTGTAACCAGTGTGGGTTCTAGTGTGCATTCTTAAGCTCCCGCTCTGAGAAAATCTTTGACCACAAACCAAGCAAGAAAAAGCTTTTTCACCGGTGTGTGTTCTTGCATGCATTTTTAAGTGTCCCTTACGAGCAAACTTGTGGCCACAAACTGAGCAGGCAAAAGGTTTTTCACCCGTGTGGACAATCATATGCTTTTTCATATTAAACTTGCATCGAAAAAATTTTCCACATTGAGAACATTTCCAGCCTTTGCGGTCAAAATGACACGTTGTATCACTGTCGGACTGTTCTTCGTCATCAGTGTGAGCCGAGTGTGACGTGTCTTCTTCATCTGACAGTGGAGCCGCCCAACTGTCTTCTTGTGAGCCTTCACGCTGCTCCTCATTGCCTTCTGTTTCTGTATGTTGACTTGAGTTGCTGCTGCTTGGAGGCTCCTTCAATGTATTCTCTTCATAGTGACCTTGATTGTCTGGCGGTAAATGGGCCGAAGTCATAGGAAACTCTTGGTAGTCTCCCTCCTCTTTGATACTTGGTGGTGTCTGATTCTCCACTTTAACATAAACAGGCTTCACGTCTTCCTCCGGTTTAACAGGCATGTCCGTCTCCTTTGGACCTGGAAGAAGACATTCTCTACTGAAGTCTGTTGGACACAAGGTACAAGAGGTTCTGTAGTATTAGATGGGTGTGACATTTTGAAAATTGAATTGCCGACATATTTTTCTATAATATTGCATTTATTTGATGGAGAATAGGCCGATATTGATACCCAAATTTTCAGTAGCAGTGAGTACCATGCTTTAATACCTTTATCATATACTAATACTATTATTGCAGAAAAACACTTTCCTTTCTTGAATAAATGAGTGATATTTTTCATTTGATGATGGATTTTCTAAACAGAAGCCCCCTGAAGACTGAGTCCACTAGACATGCTTTGGTCTTGGGATAAAAAAACAAATATAGATTTTTTTCTGTTTTGAAAAATTGAAATCGGGCGTATTTGACGTAATGCAGATTAGCATCTTTAATTTGTACCCTGCGTGACTCAGTGGTAAGCATGATAGTCTACAAACTGGCAGGTTACACCACAGTGTCAGTATCGAAGTATCAATAGTTCATAATCATAAAGGTTACATACACGCAACCTGAATAGTGGCAGCCATGCTGGAGGGTGCAAGGTAAGTTTACCTTATTATTATTGTGATTTACATTCAAAATATGGCTTTAAAGTTCTAGTTTGGCTGGCGTTTAAGGTTCTGAGCTGTGTTACCACAAAAAATGTTCACCGATGTACATACAAGACTCATACTCGATGGAGAAAAGCGTGTGGTGTTAGGATTGGAGCGCTCGTCTTGGGATCAAGAGATCGTAGGTTCGATTCTGGGCTCCTCCGTGTTATATGTCGAAGTGTCCTTGGGCAAGACACTGAATCCCTAATGCCCCCAATAAGCAGGTCGGCGCCTTGCATGGCTGCTATTGGTGTGTGAGTGTGGGTGTGAATGGGTAAATGTGACGCACATTGTGAAGCGCTTTGGGAGGTCTTCATTGACTTGAAAAGCGCTATATAAATGCAGACCATTTACCATCAGGGTTCAAATAAGGCGATCTCTTGGACTTGTTTCAGCCTAAACTCGCCAGGAAAGGATGCACTCTTTTCGTCCAGGCTTTCAGGGACACGGGGGGCATTCTTTGAAGCTGTTTTTGGCCGAGAAACGGCACAATATTTAAGCCTAGGGTTTAAAGCACATGACCAGTATCTCCAAAGGCGCATTGAGAGTGAGGTTCTCGCCCTGGCTTCCACTCACCAGGTAACAGTACTAATAAATCAACGGCTAAGTCTAAAAATGCTGCCCAACACATTCCTCTTTCATTTTAACATTCAACAATATTAGTGTAGACCCGTTACAAAAATCAAACCCTTTCTGCTGGACCCATCCAATATGGCCGACTGATTATCGTGACGCAAAAGAAAAACTATATTCTCTTCAGCTGGAGGTAACGAACCCCAAATTATTATTGATATTGCAATATCAGAAAGTAAAACAATAGCAACATGTATAGCACTTAAGGGGGGCTTGTTGGATGTAAAAGCTGTTTAAATGAAATACCATTACTATTCTAATATGGCCAGTTGAGGGTAAAACGTCACATGACAGTGGCAGCCAATTCAAGTTGCATTTTCACGAGTGGAGGTTGCCCTGTCCACAATGTATTAAATTCTGCACGAAGACTGTGTAACAATAAATGCATAAACGTTTCTAGAAGCATATAATACAAAGTGCATATAAAATAACAAACCTTCTCTTTTCAATACAACTCGAGGCTGTTTGCAAACACCGTCCAGGTAACGTAGTCGGTCGCTCTCCTGCGCTCCACATAGCTCTTCTTTAAACTCCAATTTCGGTCTTGCACACATTATTACAATACTGTAAACCTGAAAGTCGATATACATCAAGTCAAACAGTTGATCAAAAATACGATTTCTGGAGCTGCTTTTTAGCAAGCAGTTTCTCAGCAGTCAATACATTCCATTATGATGGATCTACGCATGCGCGGGCACTAGCTCATGCGCAGGATCCGGTTTTACGACGTAAGATCCGGTTTACTTGCTCAACACGCCATGGTTTGGATATATTAGTGAAATTAGTGTTGGTTTTATTTATTGATCAATATTAAAACCGATTTGTATTTTCCATACAGCCTAAAAAAATTATTTTAACTCGGAAATCCGCGCATATTTAAACACACCGAAAGTCATCAAGAAACTGAGAGACCCCACTCCTTTCTTTCTTTATTTCTTAATTTAACAGCATAGGGCAGCCATGAAACAACTGGTTTATTCAATTTAGATTTCAAACATAACGCACTAGTTTTTTTGCAAACTGATTGAGAGTTTTACTTCTTAACAAATCATATATTTCAAAAAGCTATTTGCATATATGTTTGATTTTTATTTTAATGAAAGTTTTTCTAACAAAAATGCATTCACTTTAGAAATATGTCAGAATACACGTGGTTAAAATACGAGAACATGCAGTACTTAATCAAAGTGACATTGTAATGTAATTACCTTTGATATAATGCAATAAAATTAAAAAAAGATACGTTTTTTTTAGTGCGAGTCCGTAAAAATTATCCTGGCTTTACATTTAACCACGCCAGATAGTTTCAATTTGGTCATTTGCATCTGTAATATTTAGCACGTTCGTGTGACATATTGAATATTGTGTTATTTTTTAATACAAGTGATTTTTAACCAGTCATGTGCAAATTCATACATCTGAATGACAAATATAGAGAAAGAAGGATGCATCTATCATTTTGATCATTGCACACCACGCAAAGTTAATGTTATGCCCTATCTACGTCACTGCCAGTTCATAAATTCAAAAACATTTTAAACGTCCACGTTTAAACTATGCATACAACGATTATTATTACTATTACTATCATTATCATGACAGAACAAATGACAGAATAGCACATATTGGGACTAAGAGTAGAAAAATAAAAGTAGCCTGAAAAATATTGAAGCCCTTTCACCAATGGATTCTCATATTGTGATAATATATTGAAAAATAGGACGAAAATTACAGTTCAGTATAAAGAAATGCTTTTCCCCCATCCAATACATTTGAGAAAATGTAATTGACCAGTGTCTTTTTACAGAGATTGTTATAAACAAATATTACATACGGAACATACAAAATGCTTTTCAATCGTGTGTACTAGTGTGTCGTTTCAAACTTGACCTATGAGAAAATTCTCGACCACAAACAGAGCAGACATAAGGTTTCTCACCAGTGTGGATTCTTTCGTGCGATTTCAAGCTCGCACTAAGAGCAAATCTTCGACCACAAACTGTGCAGGTAAAAGCTTTCTCACCAGTGTGAATTTTTGTGTGAACTTTTAAATTTCCATTCTGAGCAAATGTTTGACCACAAACTGAGCATGAAAAAGGTTTCTCACCGGTGTGGGTTCTTGTGTGTTGCCTTAAGCTCTCACTCCGAGTAAATGTCTTACCACAAAATGAGCAGGGTAAAAGTTTCTCACCAGTGTGGGTTCGTGTATGTAATTTTAAGCTTTCAGTTCGGGTAAATATTTTACCACAAAATGAGCAGGGAAATGGTTTCTCATCAGTGTGTATTCTTGAGTGTAGTTTTAAGCTCTCACTCCGGGCAAATGTTTTACCACAAACTAAGCAGGCAAAAGCTTCCTCACCTGGGTGGGTTCTTCGGTGCACTTTTAAGCTCCCACTCTGGGCAAATCTTTGGCCACAAACTGAGCAGCTAAAAGGTTTCTCACCGGTGTGTGTTCTTGTGTGTAACTTTAAGGTCCCACCCCGACTAAATTGTTTACCACAAACTGAGCATGCAAAAGGTTTCTCATCTGTGTGGACAATCATATGCTTTTTAAGGTTATACTTGCAATGAAACGTTTTTCCACATTGGGAACATTTCCAGTCTTTGCGTTCATTGTTAAACGTCGGATCACTTTCAGACTGTTCGTCTTCATCAGTGTTATCCGAGTACGATGTGTCATTTTCATCTGACAGTGGAGCCAACCACTTGTCTGCTTGTGAGTCTTCACGCTGCTCTTCATCGCCTTCTGCTTCCTCATGTTGACTTGAGTGGCTGATGCTGGGAGGCTCCTTCAATGTATTCTCTTCATTATGACTTTGATTTTCTGGTGTTAAATGGGCCCAAGTCACAGGAAACTCTTGGTAGTCTCCCTCTTCTTTAATGTATGTCGGTGTCTGACTCTCCACTTTAACATGAACAGGCTCCTCGGCTTCCTCCTCTTTGATGACAGGTATGTCTGGCTCCTTTTGACGATGTGGAGGATATTCTTCACTGAAGTCTATGGTACACAAGGAACACATAATTTGTTGGTTTTACATACAAATGCCATTGCCCGTTAGTTTTAAAGGTAATCCCAAATTCTTGAACATGCCAAGTGTACATCATACATTTTTTTTGCATAAAATATATAAATCTCATCAGTATATTTTGATGTTTCTGTAGGGCAGTGGTTGTTAGCACATCCGCCTAACACGCGAAAGGTTCCCGGTTTGAGACCAGGTGTAAACATATGACATTGGCTGACATTATTAAAAGTAATGCCAAATTCTTTAACGTTCAAAATGTAAATCGTGAATTGTTTTTGCAGAGATTCTATATATTTAATCAATATATTCTTATTATGTTTCTGTAGTGCAGTGGTTAGCACATTCGCCTAACACGCAGAAGGTCCCTTGTTTGGGCCTGGAGAGGGATGGGCGCCGCCAGGCTGTACTTGCCAAAAACACACCACAGGAAATGATGCACCCTACGATCGTAGTTGTTAAATAATCCAACCAACGAACCATATTCTTATTGTTTTCCAAGATAATGCCGTTTATCATCCTGAGCTGTGACGTCATAGGAAGAACACAAGCACCATAGCAAAGGGGTCTAAAGTGTTTTAGGCGAAGTTTTGTTGTGGTGAATGCCTTGGTGTTGTCGCAGATTGATGCATTTATGGTATAACAAAGGTAAGGAACCAATAAGGGGCTGACCGAAAAATACAAAAACATGGAGAGCTGACAATCAACGAAAGGTGGCCACAGCTTTGGCGGAAAAACACAAGTCTGGTCGACCAAAAACATATGGTGAGCAGCCATGCTAACCGGCAGCCAACAACCAAAAGCGGCAGCGTTTATTGTGACAAACCTGAAGCTGGCCGAAAATAGACAAACCAAGGACCATAGCAAATCCGGCTCTAACACCAGGCTAGTCGATCAAGAAAAGGTGTGGAACGCAGCCAGGCTAACCGGGAACAAACCACAAAAATCTGCAACAGCTACAGAGATAAACGCAAAGCTGGCTGAGAATAAACCAAGGGACATGGCAAAACCAATGCAAACGCCAAGCTAACCAGCCAAAAAACACACGGTGGGCAGCCAACGAGCGCCAACCGGGAGCAAACAAAACCAAAAAGCCACCAATGGGAACTAGCCAAAAATGATTTTACAAACAGCGATGGACGCAGCAAAAACATAAACAAAATGCCACAATCGCTTAGAAAGTGTTGTTTTCCTTCTATGACACAAGCCTGAAGAGTCAACTTTGAGACTAAATTGCTCAAGTCCCTCAGTGCGTGGAATATTTTGAAACATATTTGCAATTTAGTGGGGAGAAAGTCTACACGTTCTGTGCCTAATTGGAAAAAAAAACCTGTATGGGAAAACCTTTAGAGAGGTATTCTGAAATGCCAGTATATTTTCCTTTAACATTGCATTTTTAATGGCAAATACACTATTGATTTTGATGACCAAATCTTGAGCACCATACTCCAATACCATCACCACAAAATAAAACAACATACTATCTTAATTAAATGATTGATAAAGTTAGATATTATGGTATTCCATGTCCCAAAATACATGTCGTGTGGCCCGGGATCTGTGCGCCAAGGACCCCTCGCATAGGCCCGGCCACCAACCAGGTGCTTGCCGGTGGACCCCACATTCAGGCAAGGTTCCAAAGGGGTCCCTGGTAACCCACGTACGGACAAGGGAAATTGTGTTCCTATGTTGTTTTCCATCATACAGGGTCTATGATCTGCGCTTTGTCTGGCCCCTTACCTAGGAACTGTTTGTCATGGGTGACCCCCGGACAACATAGCTCCTAGGATCCTGCCCCAAGTGGAGAAGTTAAAGTATATCGGGGTCTTGTTCACAAGTGAGGGTAGGATGGAACGGGAGATCGATAAAGCATATGCTGCTCTGCGGACCTTGTACCGGTCCGTCGTGGTAAAGAAGGAGCTGAGCTGAAAGTCAAAGCTTTCAATTTACCGGTCGAGCTATGTTCCGACCCTCACCTATGCTCATGAATTGTGGGTGATAACCGAAAGAACAAGATCCAGGATACAAGCGGCTGAAATGAGTTTCCCCCAGGGTGGTCGGACTCCCCTTAGAGATAAGGTGAGAAGCTCGGTCATCCGGGAGGGACACAGTGTAGAGCCGCTGCTCCTCCTCATTGAGAGGAGCCAGTTGAGGTAGCTTGAGCATCTTATAAGAATGCCTCCTTGACGCCTCCCTCGGGAGGTGTTCCGGGCATCTCCCAACAGCAGAAGGCCCTAGGGACGACCCAGGTCAAGCTGGATAGACTACGTCTCTAGGCTGGACTGGTATCACTTGGGATTCCGTCGAATGAGCTGGGTGAAGTGACTGAGGATAAGGAGGTCTAGACTTCCCTGCTGAGTCTGTTGCCTCCACGACCCGACCCCGGATAAGCGTAAGAAACTAAATGGATTTTGATATCAGTAAGTAAAGAGTAGCCAAATGTAACTTTACCATAACACAGTGTTAATAATTGTTTTTACATTTTTACGAGTGGAAGCTGACTTGACCGCAGTGTGTAGGTAGCTGCATGAAGACTGCATAACAACGAATGAAACACCTACAAATATCTATGGTTACAAATTTTCAATGCATTATTTTTGTGTTGTTGGTATGAAAATATGAGCATGGGTTTTCTAAGAGTGTCAAACGGGAGGCTGCTAATTCCACCACAAGAGGGAATATCCCAGTGTGTGTGCAAGAACCACATAACGAGTCACCAGGTCACAGAAAAATAACTAACCCTGTTTTGACAGAAAAAAAGGAAAAGAAGAGTATTTCTGTGCGTTCTCCATTGCAGCCTAGCGTTTTGTTGTATAAGACAGCTATATTGTAATCTAATATTACATCACATCGTTTTCTTTTGCACTCTCAAGTCTTCAGTGAATTACCCTTTGCACCAAGTAGTAAAATAAAAAGTAGATCTCAGCTCAAAAACAGTTGGGAGATCCCAGGAATAACGATGAGGGGCTTGGGTGGGGTCAACTATTCAATGTTCATTGCATTTCCAAAAAGTATCTATTCGCTAGTGATCGATACTACCCTATATTTACTTGGAGCGGATCGATAACAAAATTCCAAGTATCGCCCCTTGTAAAAGTCAGCCTAAAAGCAGGGTACCAAAGAGCGCAAAAAGGGGATACCTATCTTAGAAAACTTATCAAATTGGCAAACTTCTTTTACGCCAACAAGAGAAAAATAATGAATTCAAATTTTGTGTCTATACATATTGGGGGTCTCATATCACAAACCTTCGCTTTTCAATTCAATTCGAGTCTGCTTGCATAGATCTTCCAGTCGGCGTCGTCGCTTGTTCTCCTCCTGTGTTGCACAAAGCTCCTCTTTAAACTCAAATTTTGGTCTTTCGCACATTATTACAATACTTTAAAGTTAAATCTTCATCTGTTAAGTCAAAAAAATCGAATTCTGTGGCTACTAGGTAGCAAGCACAATCTCTCGTCAGACAATGCATTCCTATATGATTTGGTCTGAGCATGCGCGAATATCGGCGCAGGCGCATAACCAGGTTTTACGACATACGATCCAGTTTACGTGATTTGAGTTTGAATAAACTGTAATATTTAAATTTGTGTTGTTTTATCAATTGATTATACTTAAGCGCTTATAGTCTTTTTGTACTTGTCATATAGAACCAAAAATAATTTTAACTCGGAAATCTGCTCATTTATTTCTGTATTATTTCCTAATTTAAGCATAAAGTAGGCATTCAATATCCACCTAAAAATTACAAAAACACCAGTTATTTGCTAACTGATTTACAGGGTTGGGTAGGGTTACTTTAACTGGATTACTTTCAATTACTTTTGGATCACTCCAATACCAAATATGCTAATAAAAGACAAAATAAACTAAATCTGAATAAATGTATGACTCACAACACGTGGTAAGCTTTCTCTCTTGGCTTTGATCTCCGGCAAAACTAACATAAAATGCGACAGAAACAAAATGAAAATAAATCCAAACAGCTTGCCAACATCATTTTTGCCGTTCCATGTATTCCGTTACTCCCCAAGCCTCCACAAAATTTAGTAGTTTTATTCATATTTAGTTTCTTTTGTCTTTAGCATATTTGGTGTTGGAGTAATCCAAAAGTAATTGAAAGTAATCCAGTTAAAGTAACTTTACCCAACCCTGCTGATTTAGGATGCATCTGTCACTTTTTTTTCCTAAAACTAATTCACGACCCACGAAAGAATGTCGTTTTTGTTCTGTCTTTACCCAGTCACTGCCAGCCAGATTATAAAATCTAAATTATTTTCAATATACACGTTTAAACTATGTATTAGATGATTATTATTATCATAGTTGTTGTTCGTCAAATGACAAAATGGGATATATCCGTTTTGACAAATTGCAATCTTGTGACTGACAGTAAAAAAAGAGTAGACTAAAAAAAATTGAAGTCATTTCACAAACAGGTTCTCAGATTGTGTTAATATCACATTGAAAAAGGGACAATAATTATATGTGCTAGTAGTGCATCAACAATGTTTCCAGATTAAGCATTTACAGTTTAAAGGTAAATTAGATTTTTCCTTGACGAGTATATTCATTTCTAATGTTATTTAATCATATGCACACATATCTGGCATAAGTAGGACTGATTACATCCTATTTTGTTATTTTACTGTGAAAATATGATAAAAATGATCAAATATTTTTCCAAAATACTGAAAGCATTTTACTACAAACCAAAATGTATTTGTACAGTACTTTTCAGAGAACAAATTGCAGCTCAAAGTGAATTGTGAAAACCTTTTAATATACATGTATTAGTTAATTAATGCAAATGTTAAAAGAACAAAAACACAAAAATAAAATAAAACTGATAGGAAATTTAAAAAAAAAAAAAAAAAAAACATACTAAAATCAAATTATTTTCCCACAGAAAGATGTAACAAAAGTAAAGGAGGTAATGTCATCGCCACATTGTTGTTTTTTCCAACAAAAATATGAAAGAAACAAGTGGCGCAATGTGGATTGTACTATGAGAAGAACAAAAAAGGCCCACTCAAAGTTTAGGAACAGAATCAATTTTCCCCCTTTGTAATCATCAAAAACCAACATTAAAACGAGTTTTTCTCCAGTGATTAACGATCTCGTATCAGTGTCATCACATGGGTACAGAAGGCTTTGGGGGCAACGTGCACGGTGATAGGTTGCAGCAGACGTACATGCTGGGGCTGCTGTCCATCAATGCAGAGGTCCGGCTTATCCCTAGACGTAGAGAACGATTTACATGGACAACAACGGCAACCAGATGATGAAGGTGCTTTGTCTGAGTCAGACCAGGAGGCTTCTCCTGCTATTGCTTATTATGGAAACCAGTACTGTCTGTTTCATGAAGGGAAAACCCCTACCCACAAAAATGGCCTGAAGAGATAAGGGCACCACCAGGCTGTACTTGCCCAAAACACACCACAGGAAGTGGTGCACCAACGTAAATGGGGGTTAAGGGAACCACAATAATGAAATGCTTCCCATCCATTACAGTTGTGAAAATATAATTGGCATTTTTACAAGTGTCCCTTTACCAAGATTGTTACGAACAAATCTTTGACAGCATGCAAAAAGATTTTCACTCGTGTGTACTTGTGTGTCGTTTTAAACTAGAGCTATGAGAAAATCTTTGACCGCAAACAGAGCAGGCATAAGGTTTCTCACCAGTGTGGATTCTTTGGTGCGATTTTAAGTTTGCACTATGGACAAATTTCCGACCACAAACCGAGCAAGCAAAATCTTTCTCACCAGTGTGGGTTTTTGTGTGCACTTTTAAACTTCCACGCTGGGCAAATGTTTGACCACAAACAGAGCAAGCAAAAGGTTTCTCACCAGTGTGAGTTCTTGTGTGTAGTTTTAAGGACACACTCTGAGTAAATTTTTTACCACAAACTAAGCAGGCAAAAAGTTTCTCACCTGTGTGGGTTCGTGTATGTAATCTTAAACTCTCAGTTCGGGTAAATATTTTACCACAAACTGAGCAGGGAAAAGGTTTCTCATTAGAGTGGGTTCTTGCATGTAGTTTTAAGCTCTCTCTCCGAGCAAATCTTTGACCACAAACTAAGCAGGGAAAAGCTTTCTCACCTGTGTGGGTTCTTGTGTGCACCTTTAAGCTCCCACTCCGGGCAAAGCTTTGACCACAAACAGAGCAGGTAAAAGGTTTCTCACCAGTGTGAGTTTTGGTGTGTAGTTTTAGCAACCCACTTCGAGTAAATGTTTTACCACAAACCAAGCAAGCAAAAGGTTTGTAACCAGTGTGGTTTCTTGTATGCACTTTTAAACTCCCACTCTGAGAAAATCTTTGGCCGCAAACTGAGCAAGCAAAAGCTTTCTCACCAGTGTGTGTTCTCTCGTGCGCTTTCAAGTTCTCCTTACGAGCAAATTTGAGGCCACAAACTGGGCAGGCAAAAGGTTTCTCACCCGTGTGGACAAGCATATGCTTTTTCATGTTAAACTTGCGTCGAAACGTTTTCCCACACTGAGAACATTTCCAGCTTTTGGGGTCAGCTTCACTTTCAGACTGTTCGTCTTCATAGGTGTGATCCGAGTGTGACGTGTCTTCTTCATCTGACAGTGGAGCCAACCACTTGTCTACTTGTGAGCCTTCACGCTGCTCATCATCGCCTTCTGTTTCTATATGTTGACTTGAGTTGCTGCTGCTTGGAGACTCCTTCAGTTTTTTCTCTTCATATTGATCTTGATTGTCTGGCGGTAAATGGGCCAAAGTCACGGGAAACTCTTGATAGTCTCCCTCCTCTTTAATGTGTGGCGGTGTCTGTTCCTCTACTTTAACATGAAAAGGCTCTTCCTCTTCTTTAACGGCAGGCATGTCTGGCTCCTTTTGACAAGGGGGAGGACATTCTCCACTGAGGTCTATGGGATACAAGTTAGACATTTTGGAGTATTATATACACGTGACATTGCGTATTTTTTTTCAAAGAAGTAACTTGAAATGCCAACATATTGTTCTTTATTAATACATTCATTTGATGACAAAAGGACCAATTTTGATACCCAAATCTTGAGTACCATACTACGATACCTTTACTTCGGGCAAAAAAATGTCAATCATTGAGTTGGACTGGGCTTCTCTCTTGATATATATTTTTTTATTTCCTTGGCGGAAGATCTGCACAGCATGCACTTACTTTTACTCAAGTAATTATTCAGATAGACTGCTTTTTACTTCTACTTGAGGAACGTTTTTCTCACGCAACAGTACTTTTACTTGAGTAACACACTTTGGCGTAGCAGTTCGGCGCCGAAATACGCTCTTTGGAATTGAAGTTATATTATCATTCAGACAACTCTATTATAAATAACATGCTTATCAAACTTATCAGTTTGATACCAAATCACTATATCCAAAGAAATTGTCATCCTCTGAGTCACGGTAAAAGATGCACTGCTTCCTCTTTCCACCTCTACGTCACTTACGTCAGACGTCATTTGCACTTCTCGCCAATAACTTACAAGCTTTACAAACTTTCTTTCTGCTTTCTGGCTACATATATTTCTCTATTTGCATAGTGTAGTCTGCAGAATATGATTTTCTTTTCAGTGCCAATTCTTTCAATTTCATTTTGCTGCACTTCATCGAAATGCACACTCAAAGCTGCACTTCGAAGTTCATTTGATTAAAAGAAATGAGCACCAAGTAAACCCGGAGCTGCATTCTTCAGCCAAAGCGGGTACTTTGGCGCCAAAGTAAAGTTTCGGGTAAACTTCGGGCTGAAACCCTCATATCAACTTAATCCGTCAGGTTCAGGCTGGTCCAGGCTTAAAAACCTGTGGGCCAGGTCGGCCTGGAGTTTTTAGGCCTCTATCACATAATGATAACTTTACTGCATCAAATACTTTCCAATCCTGAATAGATTACTAATAGCGTTAGTTATTTTTGGCCAGCCACAAATGATGCAATGCATAATGTACAAATTGATACTCAAAATTTCTAAACCAAATAGTTTTTCCCCAATGATTTAGGATCTCGTCTCAGTATTGTTACACAAACACCACTTCCCGTCCCTGCCGAGGTCCGGCTCATCTTTGAGGGGCGGGATGACGCTTTACACAAACAACAACAGTGACTGAATAAAGAAGGTGATGTATCAGATTTAGATCAGGAGACTTTTCCTGCTACTGGAAACCATAAAAAACAGTACTGTTTCATAAGAAAAACAGCCTGGAGAGGGATTGGCGCCATAGGAAGTCCTGCCCCTACGACACTGGCAGATTAGTGACAAGTGTTAATGAAATGCTTTCTCCCCATCCATTACATTTTAGAACATTTGAATGACATGTTTACAAGTGTCCTTTTATCGAGATTCTAATGAACAAATCTTTGGGCACAAACGGAGCAGGCAAAATATTTTTCATGCTTGTGTACTAGTGTGTCCTTTAAAACTAGACTTATACACCCGCTCTAGTCTTAAGATATAAAAAAAGACATTTTTACTCCTGATATTACTTTATCCAAACTTAAAGCAACTATGAAGGCCTTGTTGGACGAAAAGAAAGCGCATTTTAAAAGAGCATTTTTCCATTTAAAGGTGGCCAGCTCCAATGAGGCGGCACATCACCATAATGCAGTGGTAATAAACGTCGTGGCAACAGACTTGAAGTCAATTTTACGAGTGGAAGCCGACTTGACGGCAATGTGAAAGCGTCTGCATTAAGTCTGCGTAACACTAAATGTGTAAACATTGGTTCAAAAAATGTAAAATAGGGCGAACAAACCTTTTTTCAGTACAGCTCGAGGCTGCTTGCAAAAATCGTCTAGTAGGCGTCGTTGCTCGTTCTCCGGCTCTGCAGCACAAAGCTCTTCTTTAAACTCAGATTTCGGGATCGCATACATTATTACACAACTTTAAAGCTGAAACCTGATCTCCATTTAGTCAGAAGTCACGACAAACGCGAATTCTGTAGCTGCTAGGCTGGGTAGCAAAGGCAGTTTATCTGCAGACAATGCATTACAGTACGATTGAATCTGCGCATGCGCAACATCAAGTTTTACGACGTACGATGCAGTTTACGTGACTAAACGTCACTTGATAAGGTCTAAATATACTTTTTTGAATGTGTATTTATTTCTTAATCAAACCTAAAAACTTATGATCTATAAGTATTTTGATACAAACGCGAAAAGCATTCAAACGCGTAAATCTGCACGTGTTCACACAAATCCATTTTCAAGGAACGGAGCAACCTTCACTCTTATTTTGTTGGTTCTTAATTTAACAACCAAGGTTAACCATCCAACGGACACTAGACGTTTATCAAATTAAAATTTAAAACCAACCCCCGAGTTATTTAAAAACTGTTTTGGTACTATTCTGAACAAATCTCACATCCAAAAACAAAAACATTTGCAAAAATATGGTAAGTTTTTTTTTTTAAAGCAAAACAGGTTTTGAAAACAAAAATCGAATTACTGCAGAAATATTTCAGGATGCCTGTCGGCCAATATTAAACCATTAACCATGCCAGTTTAATTCCATCTGACCATTTCCATCTGTAATATTTAGCAGGTTTGTGATAACTTTTAGATACTATTTCCAAAAATATAGATACATTTTTGACCTGGCATGTGCAAAATTATTCATCTGAATGCGAAACACAGAAAAAGAAGGACGCATGTGTCACTTTCTTTTTTAATTAAAAGTAATTTATGACAGACAAAAGAAAGTTCTGTTTTAGTATGTCTTAACTCCATCATTACCAGTGGGTTTATAAAAATAAATTTGTTTCAGTGTCCACGTTTAAACTATGCAATCAAAAATTATTACAAATGTCCAAATGACAGAAAAAGATAGTGTAGTATATCCTTTCCCCAAAAAATTGCAACTGCAATTAGAAAAAAAAGTACCCTTAAAATTGAAGCTGTTTCACCAATGGATTGTGTTACAAGGATTACATTTGATGGTTCATCAAGTTTCCGAATTAGAAATTCATAGTTTAGCATAATGAAATGTTTCTCCACATCCATCAAAGTTGAGAACCTTTAATTTACATGTTTACAAGTCTCCTTTCACAGATTATTTTGAACCAATCTTTAACCACATAGCACGAAAAATGATCGTTTTAAACTAGAGCAATGATAATTTTTTTTGACCACTTACAGAGCAGGCATAAGGTTTCTCACCAGTCTGGATTCTTTCATGCGATTTTCACTCATGTGTACTTGTGTGTCGTTTTAAACTCGACCTATGAGAAAATTCTCGACCACAAACAGAGCAAGTGTAAGGTTTTTCACCAGTGTGGATTCTTTTGTGTGATTTTAGGGTTGCACGATGAGCAAATGTTCGACCACAAACTGAGCAGGCAAAAGCTTTTTCACCAGTGTGGGTTTTTGTGTGCACGTTTAAACTTCCATTTCGAGCAAATCTTTGACCACAAACAGAGCAACCAAAAGGCTTCTCACCAGTGTGGGTTCTTGTGTGTAGTTTTAAGGACACACTCCTAGTAAATGTTTTGCCACAAACTAAGCAGGCCAATAGTTTCTCACCAGTGTGGGTTCGTGTATGTAGATTTAGGCTCTCAGTCCGAGCAAATATTTTCCCACAAACTGAGCAAGGAAAATGTTTCTCATCAGAGTGGGTTCTTGTGTGTAGTTTTAAGCTCTTACTCCGAGCAAATGTTTGACCGCATACTAAGCAGGCAAAATTTTTCTCACCTGTGTGGGTTTTTGCATGCACGTTTAAGCTCCCACTCTGGGCAAATCTTTGACCACAAACGGAGCAGGTAAAAGGTTTTTCACCGGTGTGAGTTCTTGTGTGTAGTTTTAAGGTCCCGTTTCGTGTAAATGTTTTACCACAGACTAAGCAAGCAAAAGGTTTGTAACCAGTGTGGTTTCTTGTGTGCACTTTTAAGCTCCCGCTCTGAGAAAATCTTTGGCCGCAAACTAAGCAGGCAAAAGCTTTTTCACCCGTGTGTATTCGTGCGTGTGGTTTCAAGTGTTCCTTGCGAGCAAATCTTTGGCCACAAACTGAGCAGGGAAAAGGTTTCTCACCACTGTGGACAATCATATGCTTTTTCATGTTATACTTGCATCGAAACGTTTTTCCACATTGAGAACATTTCCAGCCTTTGCGGTCAGTGTTACGTGTCTTATCTCTTTCAGACTGTTCGTCGTCATCGGTGTGACCCGAGTGTGACGTGTCTTCTTCATCTGACAGTGGAGCCAACCACTTGTCTGCTTGTGAGTCTTCACGCTGCTCTTCATCGCCTTCTGTTTCCATATGTTGACTTGAGTTGCTGCTTGGAGACTCCTTCAGTTTTTTCTCTTCATAATGAACTTCATTGTCTGGCTTTATAGTGGCTGAAGTCACAGGAAACTCTTGGAAATCTTCTTTTTTAATGTAAGGTGGTGTCAGTTCCTCCACTTTCACATGAACAGGCTCCACGTCTTCCTCTTCTTTAACAACAGGTATGTATGGCTCCATTTCACCAGGTGGAAGACATTCTCCACTGAGGTCTGTGGGAACAAGCCACACATGGTTTTGTAGTATTTGATACGTGTGACATTGGGCATGTGTTAGCTTTCTATCTGCTAAAATTGACATTTTTTTTTTAAAAAGTACAGAGGGCGAAAGGACAATTTCGATGTCTCGTCGCATGTTCTTTACCGGAACCAGACCAAGTATTCATCCATCCATCCATCCATTATCTGCACCGCTTATTCTCAGTAGGGTCGCGGAGGGTGCTGGAGCCCATCCCAGCCATCTTTGGGCAGTGGGCAGGGGACACCCTGAACTGGTTGCCAGCCAGTCACAGGGCACAAAGGGACATACAACTCGCTCGCTCATTCACACCTAGGGACAATTTGGACCGGCCAATTAACCTGCCATGCATGTTTTTGGAATGTGGGAGGAAACCGGAGTGCCCGGAGGAAACCCACGCAAACACGGGGAGAACATGCAAACTCCGCACAGGAAGGTTGGTAGCTGGATTTGAACCCATTACCTCAGAACTGTGCCGCACACGCGCTAACCATCGCTCCGCCGTGCTGCTACCAAGTATTCAGACTTTGAAAAAATAAAGCTGGAGAGAAGCAATGCGAGGACATTTATTACAAAAATTCAAATAAAGACTAAATCAGAGTGCATTCCGGACCAATCGATGGAAACAAATGTTTCGGCCCCTCTCTTATAGGATAAAGGTGTCGATTATGCAAAACGTAAATATGAAACAAAATCTCCTGGGAACTCACATTACAAGATAAAGGAACGGATCTCAATGCACAAGAGACTTTTGTTGAAACTTCAAACACCTGGATTTTGAAAGTTTTTTGATAAGATAAGGCTGACGCATCGGAAAACCTTTGCTGGGAAAATACGAAAGGATTCAGCAAGTAAATACTTAATTCAAATATGTGTATAAACATAAGTGCATTCATAACAACAAAATGAGTGATGTTGTGATTATTAAATAATAAACATAATATAGCTGGAAAAATCATGTTATGGTAACAACATACTCAGTGACCTATTTTAATAATCTAACAGTACCTTGAAATGCCAGTATATCATTCTTTAATATTGCATTTGCATGGCAAAAAGACAGATATTGATACCCAACTCTTGAGTACCATACTTCAATGCCATTACCACATAACGATACCATTACTGCATTAAAGACCATCCTATCTAGAACAGAGGATATATTGACCCCTAGATGTTGCTGTATTGTATAGATCAACTGAAAATGAGTGCTACAAAACACAAACTACGGACACTCAAAGAGACCAGACCGGACCATTTTTCTTTGCATTTCTTGCGGAGCTTTCAACAAGATTTTTACTATTTTGGGGTACCCTTAGCGGCAAGATGTCAGACTATTAATAGATCCGACAGCGGCGTTTACAGCAAATCAGAATGCGAGGCAGACTTTAGCCCTGACCCTTTTTGTATCACACACAATACATGGCATGGTAGCAGCTCCAACCATTTTAACGTGCATAGGATCGATGGGAATCAAAACAGTTACTTGTTCTACAGTCAGTGTTTTATTTTTATGACGCTGCTGTTGGGTCAGTTAGTTGTCTGTGACAGAAGTTAGTGAGAGAAGTTTGTAAGTTTATGTGGCCGCTTTACTTGCGCTTTCGATGAGTGTATCACTGCGCCCTCGTTAGCATACCTCGTTAGCTTATGACAAAAAAATACAAGCGAAGGTGGCGATCGTAAAACAAATTAAAACCTGTCCTTTGAGATAAGTTTGAGTAATGCGGGGGAAAAAAGGATAAGGCTATGCTATCAGGTATAACATCAAAAGAGTCGCTGGCTGTTGTTTCAGCCGCTCTATTTGCTCTGCGTTATATGCATGATACAGTAACTATGGGGGGCGTGGCTTAGCACTCTGTCGGATCTATTAATTATGTCAGGTCCCTCTAAATGAGGCACACGTTATGTCAAAAAAATGCTCAAGTATTTAAAATTATGCATGTTTATACATTCTCTCATATATTTTTGCCTGTTGTTCGAGTCAATATTGTTTTTAATTACGATTTTTTTACCAATAGGAGGCGCAAAAAATATACAGTATCCTTTTAAATAAATGTTTTATACAGTAGGGTACATTTGGAAGTGTAGTGTCCCCTGCTATAGTCTTAAGATAGAAAACTACATATTTTTACTCCTGATAATGCGATATCAGTAAGTAAAAGAGTAGCCAATTGTAAAACACTCACATAAGCTTTGTTTGCCGACCAAAAACCGGTGTTTAAGTACAATTTACCATTTTAAGAGGGCCAGCTAAGATGAGACGGCACATTGTCATAATGTAGTGTTAATAGTCGTTTGGCGGCCGACTTGAATTACATTTTAACAAATGGAGGATGACCTGACTGCATGCGTGCCTGCTAAAGAAAACTGCATATTAATAAAAGCATGATATATAAAGGAAAAAACAAACCTTCACTTTTCAACACAACTCGAGGCAGTCTGCAAACATCGTCCAGTTGACGTCGTTGCTCGTTCTCCTCCTGCCATGCACAAAGCTCTTCTTTAAACTCACATTTCAGTCTTTCGCACATTATCACAATACTTTAAAGATGAAACCTGATCTCCATTAAATCAAATAGTCGTCAACAAACGCGAATTCTGGAGCTGCTAAGTGGTAAAACCAGTTTCGCTTGACCGTAAGATCGGATGTAGGCATGCGCGAACGTTGGCGCATGCGTACAATCAGGCTTTACGACGCTGTCAGATCCACGTGACCTGACTGAACTACATGCATTAAGATTTCTTACTGTATATAGTATTTTTTTTTTAAATACAATTCGAAAAAGTATCGGTATCGCTAGTGATCGATACTACCCAATATTTTCTTGGATCAGATCGATACAAATATTCAAAATATCGCCCCTCCTAGAAGTCAGCCACAAGCAGAGTACCAAAGCGCGCACAAAAGGGATGCTCATCTTCAAAAACTCATTAAAGTGGTACATCTCTTTTGCACCTACAACACATTATTCAGGCACTATCAGTAGCCTATAGTTTTTATTTTAGCAGAGTGATTTAAATCTACTTCAAAGATGAAAATAATAATAGTAATATCCTATTATTCATGCAACAAAATACATATTTATTTAGATATATTTGGATTGAAATACAATCGAGTGAAAATACGTAGTAGCCAAAGACAATACTTTCTTTAAGGAGTAATTACGTACAGTAAAAAAAAAGCAATGTAACTCAATGGCGGCACGGCGGATGGGTGGTTATTGCGCAGCCCAGCGGTGCAGAGGTTCAGGGTTCAAGTCCCGCTACCGCAGCCTCTCAGTGTGGGGTTTGCATGTTCTGCGCTTGCCTGGATTTCTTCCGGGAACATCTCTCCATCATTCCCAAAAACATGCACAGGTTATTGTCCCGAGGTGTTAATGAGTGAGTTGTCTATCCCTGTGTGCCCTGCGACTGGCTGGCAACCAGTTCAGAGTGTACCTTGCCCACTGCCCGATAAAGGATTTTATACATTTGACTATAAAGGATTTTATACGATTGACTACAAAGTACATGTATTCAGTTCTATGCAATAAAGATATTCACTGACTGTGCTTTAATTCAATGTGTGGAATGCGAGATGTATTTCTGATAACAGAATGCCTGTGAGTGCTGACGCAGAAGGCCAGACGCAGAAGCTCAGACGTCGGGGCGCCGCTGGTATGCGAAGAGTGTGGAGCCCAGTCGACACGCCATCATACGGGGGAGAAGAGATCCAATAAGAGAAAGCTAACATTAACTGCAGATGACACATAGCCAATTGGATGTCTTTGCTTTGTTTGTGAAATATAAGTATATATAAGTATAAATGATCCCGGACAACTTCGATGAGAGCGATCTCCGATTGGGAACACTCAGGTCTGCTGTTAGGAACACTAAACATCGTGTGGAAATGCCAGCTCCTGGTCATTTTCTCTCAAGAAACGAGAGCTCATAATTGTTGGATGAATGTAGGTCGTGCTTTGTTAATGGAGTCGGATAACTAATTCGAACAATTTGGTAAACAGTACAATTTGAGAGATAAATCCCAACATCGACAATGGCTGGGATGGGATCCAACACCCCCACGACCCTACTGAGGATAAGCGGTGCAGATAATGGACGAATGGATGACAGAATAGTGAATCAAGACAATCTCAGGCACCGTAAAAAAACAATTTGTGGGCCAGATTTCCCCCACTGCCCTTGACTTTGACTTACAGTATGTGCTTTACAAAAAAATGAGTCCCCAATATAAAAAAATAACAGATACTAAAAGTCTACACACCCCTGTTTCATTGGAGTTATTTAAAAAGTCAAGTCATTTTTATTTGTATAGCCCTTAATCACAAAAAGTCTCAAAGGGCTTCACAGGTTATTACACAGACTATTTTTCAGACTATTATTACACCATCCCCTGATCTGGAACCTACATGAGGGCAAGGAAAAACTCAATAACCTCAACATGAGGAAAATGAAGAAGCCTTGAGAAGGGATTGCGCATGTGGCATCCCCCTTTCAGACCGCACATGTGGCGGATCCCCCTTTCAGGATTACCAGACAGCAAAGGATGTTGCAATCACAAATAATACAGAGATATTGTCCAAGAAAAGTATAGGTTATTCATATGCTATAGAGTAGAAGTGTGTTTTAAGCTTAGATTTAAAAGGAAAATGGATGATTGATTTCAAAACGTTTATGTACGATTAATTTGGACTACTCGGGTCGGTTTAAAATTGCTGGATGCCTTAAATGTGCTGTAGAGAGGTGTGGATTCATGGTAGGTCAGTAAATGCAAATGAGACGAGTGAGAACCGTCCTTGTGTGTGCGCTCACGACGTTTAGATGCATTTCCACGTGGGCCTCCGGACAAGAACAGCGATTTTTTTCCTCACTTCGGCAAGGAGAATTCATCTCAAATCATAAATATGGTAATATATTATCCGATGCACAGTGATCATTGATTTCATTACATTTCAAGTTGTTTTTGATTTGTCCAAATGACGGATTAAGAAATCTCAACAGCAGATTTTCGGATTCTTTTAAATGTATGTCGCAGTTTTGAGTACCGTTTATTCAAATATATAGAAGAAACCATTGTCTCAAGTGTTTTATGAATGAAACATGCATTTTATTTTGAAACAATGATTTGATTGATTGGATCGATGGCAGGGTTGGGTAGGGTTACTTTAACTGGATTACTTTCAATTACTTTTGGATTACTCCAATACCAAATATGCTAATAAAAGACAAAAGCAACTAAATATGAATACAATTTTGACTAACAACACGTGGTAAGCTTTCTCTCCTGGCTTTGATCTCCGGCAAAACTAACATCAAATGCGGCAGAAACCAAATGAAAATTAATCCAAACTGCTTGCCAACATCATTTTTGCCGTTCCATGTATTCCGTTACTCCCCAAGCCTGCACAAAATTTAGTAATTTTATTCATATTTAGTTTCTTTTGTCTTTTATTAGCATATTTGGTATTGGAGTAATCCAAAAGTAATTGAAAGTAATACAGTTAAAGTAACCCTACCCAACCCTGATCGATGGTAAGTTACTTTTGACAAAATCGTGTTTCTCTCGGATCGTATGCAAAGGGATTCTTTCTAATGCAGCCGATTTCACTTCAATAGTAAGGTTTTTCTTTTCTTTTGTAGTGTGTTGTGTCTGTTTCAGGGATTTTTACTTCCCATTTATAAGGTTTTACTTAAACTATTGTAAGTATTAAACGCCTTTATGATGGAGATTCACCACTCGAAACATAGTGAGTTGAGTTCAATTTTTTTCCTGTTTCTTCCTGATTTTGTTAGGTCATGAAAAGCACCAATGTTTCTGGCTGTCATGCACATTGAATGTTGGCTTGATCACAAAAGGAGACCTTCTCGTTTTTTAGTAATCATTAACTTACCGTCAATATTTCTTCCGCCACAAATTACACTGCGGAGTCTAACGGGAAAACAGATGATGACACATATTAGCAAGTTTAGGGAATAACAAACCACACATTTTTATTACGCAATTGAGATACAACCACAATGCAGACATTTGATATAAATAACGCATTCACAATAAATTGTAATAAATACGAAACATCTCAATTAGATATGTTGGATAGGACTTGTTTTCAGGCCGTTACCATTATTGGTAATCAAGTCTTGGGATACCACTACATTATATTCCCTCCTGTTCGCCAAAGAAATGACAGATTTTTGTTTTTTAAAGAAATGAATATGAACAACTAAATAATATTTGTGTCTTGTTTATTTCCTGAAAATATAAACTAAAAGGCAGCCAATTGTTGTACTGGGCACTAGCGCAACTGCAAATACAGTAATCCCTTGTTTATTACATCTCCGGCTCCTCCGTGTTACATGTCGAAGTGTCCTTGGGTAAGACACTGAACCCCTAACGCCCCCAATAAGCAGGTTAGCGCCTTACATGGCTGCACGGCTGCTGTTGGGAAATGTGACGCACACTGTAAAGCGCTTTGGGAAGTCTTGACTTGAAAAGCGCTATATAAATGCAGATCATTTCATTTCATTTACATGTATTGTCCAAAAATAACTTATAATAGACAAATTGCCTGAAGTATAAACCTCTATTTTCTTACGATTGATATACAGTGGTACCTCTACTTACAAATTTAATTCATTCTGGGAGTAGCTTCGTAACCCGAGAACTTCATAAGTTTGAATATTATGCATTAATCTGTTCGTCCCACAAAAGTACAGTATGATATTTTTTTAAATAAATCATAAAAAACCATCCGAAACAAATACGTGTTAAAATTAGATTAACACACATTAAACATAAAATGAGAGGCACATCATGTAAAAAAAAAAAAGAATAAATGAAATAATAAAAATATTCATTCATCGTTTATTGAAAAACTGATCGAATGACATGTGCTTTTGTTGGCTTTTCACAATCCTTCAAAATTCGCGAGGCAGACGTAGCGATAGCCCGACTTGTGAACACTATTTTTTCTTTCCACCAATTCTGAGAATTTATGGAATTTTGCAAAAATGTATTTAATTTGGGCTGATTGAAAATTGGCTGCTTTCTTCTCCCTGCTATCTTGCCAGTGTTGTGCAGAAATTTGTCCCGCTGGCTCAAGGATTCCTTAACCGCATGGGTCAACGGGACACCAATGAAGACGCAACTCTGGAAAGCTTTTTCCAGTGTTGACGGTCCGTGGCATGTTCTCGGGTCGTGGCAAAGTTGGCACCAATCCATTCCTTAATGTTGTCGGCCCAGTGCTTTTTCGGTCTTCCTCTCCTCCTGAACTCTTGGACTGTGCCCTGGAGAATTATCTTGGTTAGTCCTGATGATCTTTTGACCTGACAATACCACTGAAGTGTCCGTCTGCGTACAGTTGACAACAGTTCTTCGTAGGGTCCAATGTTCCCTCTGTCGGTGTTGCGCGCCATTTTGTTCGTCACATAAGCTAAGTAGCTGATGCCTAGAAGTTTCCTGTAGCATTGCATCTCCAAGGCCTCGATTTCGTTTCCAGTTTTGCTGTGAGAGTCCATGTCTCGCAAGCGTAGAGGAAGATGGAAGCAACCAGCACTTGCATGAGTCTCATCTTTGATTTTACTGGTACGTTCCTGTCCCTTCAAATGGTTTGCGACTGTGGTTTGAGCTATCCTGGCCATGATTTCTGATTCTGACCCCTATTCTGACATGACAGCTCCAAATATTCAAATTTGCTGACAGGTTCTAGCTCTCTGTGGTTGATGGTGATGTTTGTGGTGATACCTTGGGGACTGTTGGTCATTACCTTATTTTTTCTTTTGTGCTGATTTCCGTCCCATACTGGGATGTTGCTTTGTCCAGGAGATTAACCAGATCTCTGAGTTTTTTTCTGCTGCCAATCAGGCAATATCATTAGACAAACGGTGGTTAGTGATGTTGTGTCTCCCAAGACTTACTGTACCTTCATGTTGCTCCAGAGCTCCAAACATGTTCCTTCCCAGGAAGATGTTGGAACAAGTTGGAGAGAGAATGCATCCTTGTGTCACACTGACTGGGGTTCAAAACCATGCCCCAATGGTACTGTTAATAAGTACTTCACTGTTGGCATTGGCATACAGTTGTTCAATGGTCTGAACTAGTTTCTGGCTCATGATTTACTTCCACATGGTGGCCCATAAAGCGTCTTGCCATACTCTGTCATGGCTGGTCAATAACTGATAAAACATGATTTACTTACAAACAGGATTTTGCAATTTTGTAAAAAAAAATACATGCTGAGTTAAGATTAATCCATTATTGATTATTTCTGCCCAGACAAAGGATCTTTATACATCAGGGTGAACCTCTCTCTAACCAAGTCAATGATTACAGGACTGCATTCTCGAGAGCACAAACTCGTTGTGAAGATAGTACAATACTGTATTTTTCTTCTTGCAGAGTTTCTTCAGAAAACTAAAGACCTTGTGAGTATAAAAAGTTCTAATGTTTACCTTTGTGTGAAGTTTGAAGACGAGCAGACCTTTTATTTTTATACAGCAGTCCCCCAGCATCACCCAGGAGGACAGGTGAAGCCCCTTTCCATGAAAAATGAATGAATCATTTTGCTTCTGATCAGCAGAAGTGCATTACAAACTTTGTCATTGTGTCAGGAAACATGGAGGACTTTGGTTGGAAACAGCATGGAGTTGTAAGTAATTTAAATTACTTTACCGTGGTCACATTTGCTGTTTGAACATGTATTTGCATAAACAGTCAAAATAATGCTTGTTGCACTTTTCCTAATAAGTGCTTCGAAGTCATATTCATATTCATGTCAAGTCAAGTCATGTTTATTTGTGATGCCCTTAATCACAAGCAATCTCAAACGGCTGCACAGAACACAGATTATTGCAAACCACAGACCATTATTACACCATCCCCTGATCTAAAACCGACATGAAGGGAAGGAAAAACTCAAAAACCTCAACATGAGGAATATAAAGAAACCTTGAGAAGGAAATGAACATGAGGTAATCCCCTTTCCAGGATGACCAGGCTTTAACGGATGTTGCAATAACAAATAAATGGTCATTGGTAAATGGTCTGCATTTATATAGCTCTTTTCAAGTCAATGAAGACCTCCCAAAGCGCTTTACAATGTGCTTCACACTTACCCATTCACACACACACACTCACACACCAATCGGGAGTCGGCCACCCAAGGCGCCTACCAAATTAAAAAAATATATAAATAATTCAGTGATTGGGTATGTCTCAAATCAACACAAAAACATGGCGTTACACATATTGGACAGACATTGGGAAAAAAAAATGGCATAAAAAAAATGTATTTTTTCATGTATTGCACAGACAACACTTTATTTAACAATCGATGAAAATTAAGAAAACAAATTATAGTGCAAAATATTCTTGTTACGGTGATAGTTTTGCTTGTTTTAGATATATTTTTTCTTGTTTTACTGTATGTATATCAATGTTTTTTTGTAAAACACAAGACAGAATACTTGAATTGAGAAAAGATGATCAGCCATCATTAATATTAGACAATTGTTCTCATTTACAAAACTGCCGTATATCCAGTCGTAATATATTACTTTTGTTATGCTGTATACTATATTTTTAACTGTTTTATGGTGAATATGCCAAAATAATTGAATCATTTCCACCTGGATTCATTTTTTTCTTTTTTCTTTTCTTTTTATTTCAGTGTAGTGAAGTTTGAGCTTCACAATACATCGAGAGAAAAAGAGAGTGGAAATAACATTTTAAAAGCTGAAATAAAGTGGTTGTGTAACCTTGCACATTTTTAAAAAAAAACTGCAAATTATGTTTACTTATTTACTTTATTTGTCATGTCCTGCACAGTCGTAATGGCACCCAGCTGCCCCCGCCCCTTGACACCGGCTGAGAGGCATTGAATTGATTGCTTGTGGAGTACTTAAACCAGGGGTGTCAAACATGCGGCCCGGGGGCCAGATCAGGCCCGCTAAGGGATTGAATCCGGCCCGCGAGACAACGCTCAGTGAAGCACAAGGGAAAAACGAGCTGCAGGTTGAAATAAGTCCACTTGATGTTGCCAAAGCCAGGTGCCTCTCACAAGACAGTGTACTTGTATCTCTCTCTCTCTCTCTCTCTCTCTCTCTCTCTCTTTCTCTATCCCTCTCTCTCTCTCTCTCTCTCTCTCTCTCTTCCTCCCTTTTTCTCTCACACTCTGTGTCTCTCTATCACTTTCTGTGTCTCTTTCTCTTTCTTTGTTTCTCTTTGTCTCTTTTTCTCTCTGTGTCTTTTTACCTCTTTTGCCCCCTCTTCCATTTTTCCTTTTCTCTCTTTCACTCTCTCCTGCTTTCCCCTTCTCTCCTTCTCCCATTCTCTCTTTCTCTCCTTCTCTTTACTCTCCTTCCCTCTTTCTCTCTTTCTATTTCTCTTTGGATATCATTCTTTCTCTCTCTTTCTTTCCCCCTCTCTCACTATTTGTCTTTATATCTTTTTTGTTTCTCACATTCTCTCTCTCTCTCTCTTCTCTCTCTCTTTCTCCCTTTCTTTCTTTTATTGTCCCACCCTCTTTCCCTTTCTCTCCTTCACTTTGTCTTATTTCTTTCTCTCTTTTCATTTCCCTCTAATCTACTAGTCCGGCCCCCGAGAGAATGTTTGTTCTATCATGTGGCCCCCGAGGTAAAATGAGTTTGACACCCCTGACTTAAACGCTCCTTTTGGGACTGCCCGTTGCCAGACCATTGCTTAACCTTGAGGAAAACCTGTTCATGCCTGTTTGTTCTGAGTAAATACCTAGTTTGTAATTTTGATTGCCTTTAAGCCTGTTTTGTTTTGTCTTTGGTCCGTTTGTGTTGGACAACTTTTCTTTCCTAAATTAAAGTGACAGATCATCTACGCTTTTGAGTTCACATTACCTGCTTCCTGGCCCGTTTCCTGAGGTTATTTTATTCATTCATTCAGTCATTTCTGGCAACAACCACAAAAAACAATCCTATCGTTTTACAGACACATGGGATCAAGAAAAAAATAATTGACAAATTAAAAAAAATAGATAAATAAACAAAAAAATATGAAATGAAGAAGACAAAAATGAAAAAAATATATTATGCTGCCTCTATACCATGCTGTTATGGGGTGCTTATTTTGTTTTTACCTTATTAGCTGGAGCCGCCAAAATGTTTTTATTTTTATGATATATATATTTTTTTAATATTTCAATTGCAGGAAGATAAGGAAGACAGGGATGACGAAGTTGAGATGTATGAAGTCCCTCCCTGCGAGCGTCCAGCAGTCACAGTCCCACTGGGACAAGTGGAAGAGAACGTTTACATGGGTAAAACTGCTCGTTCACACAGAGCGATTTTCTGGATGTGTGGTGTCTTCTGGTACAATTGACCCAGATCACAAGATTGTTTGGATAAAAGCTGTTGTTCAGTAGTATTTGTTGCTTGTTTTGACGTGATTTGAGTAAATAGATCTGTTTTATGGCAATGAAGACTGCACCTGTGTTGACTGTCAAAAGCTTTCTGGATTATGTTTTAAATTCTTCATAACATAGCGCTGATTACAATCTGGGTTGCAATCCTAGAGCACTGTTATCAACAACTTGCACACAATTATAGACCTTAAATTTACACATATTTCTCATCCTCAGCAAATATTTAAAAAAAATGGACATTGGAATGATCGAGTGAAAAAAACCTGTTTTAATTTTTTAAAAAAGTTCAATTTTATAATTTAATTTTCCCCATTCAATAATTTGATAACAACTATTAGTCTGTCACTGAACTCTGAAATGAACTGACAACCTATATTTCTAATTTTATAGAACAAACCTCCACTGCTGCAGCCCAGCATCAGTTAGCTATGCCTGCATCAAGACTGGCTGGAAAACTTCAGGCAATTACATACACAAATTTTGTAAAGAATGTCTGTTTGTATCACCTTTGAAAATGCTAAACTACTGTCCCGTACAGAAACCTCTCCGAACTGAGACTGACGTAAAGAAACGTGAGACACAGCTTTTTAATATACTACATTACGTCTTTGGAAATCCATTCACCAAGGGCATTGGTTTGCCCTTTGGTGTTTGTGGGGACATTGGCATTTTTTTAAGTAATAACATAATAATGGTGCGGACAAGACCACGATAGCTTGAGATTGATGGAAACACGTCCCCTTGGTCCATGCCAAAACTACGCCCTTGCATATTACCCAAAATGAATGGATGTATTTCATAAAAAACAGTTTAATCTTTCAGCAGCACCTGAGGTGGACAGAAATGAGAAGCCTGGCAGAAAAAAGATGACGTCACCTACCTTTCTTCCGCTTGCCGCAAATGAAGGTGCTGTAATTAATATAAAAAAGTATTTATCATTAATATTTTTTTTATTTTTTTGGTTCATATATATTCTGGACAAAAATTATGGGACCGCACTTCTATTTTTCTCAAACGAATCGTTTGCGCAATATTTTATGCATACAAGTGACGGGAACCCTTGGTGATAACACCCTCTTGTGTATCTGTACAGAAATTCATTTTAACTATAGACCCCTTTCCAGCCTATGTCCTTACCGGATCAGCACAGGATGTGTGCGCATTGTTGACCCAAAACAGCGGGAGCAAGCAGTAAGAGTTTGAACGGAGCAGGAGAAGTTTGTATGTTGGGATACGTTTTTAGAGTCGTAATTTACAAAAACAACAAGCTGTGTGTACGGGTGCACAAAATGGTTATTTTAGAAAACGCAATTATTTTACAATTACCCGAGGAAACGGGCGTTTTCAGGAGCACTGTAGGAGCTTGTGGTTGCAAGCCGTTAAAATAACTGAATGGACATCATTAGTAAGTGTAAGTAGGATAGTGTTTGCTACTATTGCAGAATATAGACTGCAAGTTTGCTGTTGATAGATCATGGATCTTTCATATTAATAATCTAAATTATCATTATAACAATAATTATAACATCTCATCTCATCTCATCAGCCGTACCGCTTATCCTCATTAGGGTCGCGGGGGGGGCTGGAGCCCATCCCAGACATCTCCGGGCAGTTGGCAGGGGACACCCTGAATTGGTTGCCAGCCAATCGCAGGGCACACAGGGACAGACAACTCATTCGCTCATTCACACCTAGGGACAATCTGGACCGGCCAATTCACCTGAAATGCATGTTTTTGGAACGTGGTAGGAAACCGGAGTGCCCGGAGGAAACCCACGCAAGCACGGGGAGAACATACAAACTCCGCACAGGAAGTCTGGAGCTGGATTTGAACCCACGACAGGTTCCCATGACATGAACTGTGCCGCACAAGCGCTAACCACTGCGCCGCCGTGCTGCCCCAATTATAACATCATTAACATTAATATTAATGTATTCTTTATATGATATATATTAAATAATAGTAATACATTTGTACAATCATTATTATGGATTAATTGTCATTATCATTATTATTATTGATCCTACCAACACAAATGATGTATTCAAGGTGGGTGCAAACCAAGGAAAGTCAATTCTTCTAAATTTCAACTTATGTGTGAACTATGCTCCTGCTAATATGAACTGGTCATCTAATCCAGAATATTTATCTGTCAATCAGCTGGGTATATACTGACATGTAATCCACTGCCTTAACAATGCATGCGCAGTCACACTTGTTTGTACACATAGGAAGGGGTCTTTTTGTTTTTCTGAATAAATCTGATTTAATTATTTTTTTCCCTTTTTCTTTTTTGTTTGCAATCCAGATGCCCATCAGAATCCAAATGGAGAACAAGTAAATGATATTTAACTTGCCATAGTCACATTGCAGAAAAACTTCATAGATATCACAAGCAACAAAACAAAGAAACTGTTACTGTAGCCTGTTATCCAATATCTGACAACCAGAAATTATATAACATACATACATACATTTGTTTCCACTGATGTTAAGAGATCATTTAAAAAATCAAAAACATTTAGTTGAGTTTTTATTTTGAATATATTGGCATAAAAAGTGACGTATTCCTAAATTTAATTCTCATACTGCCATCAAACATCGCACGTTCTCATGTTTCAGGATACCGATGTCCTGTATCTAGAGCCAACAGCTGGTAGGTTGCTTGAATGGGGACCGGATTAAATTGAATAAATGTTTGGACAGTTTGTATAGAAGTCTTTCAGATACGGATCTAAATGTCTTTCCCATCCGGCCCTTCAGCTTGCCTTCCTGCCCCCCGTAGCCCGATGAGAATGTTTTCATCCACCAAGACCTCATTCACGCATTCAGCCACGTATGTGCCAGTTCTCCAACGCTACAAAAAAGACTATAGGTTGTAAATACATTTGAATTCCAAAGTCCTAAATAATAAAAACGTATTCCTTGGTTTTCTGTCATGATATTGGATTACAAAAGAAGAAAGAGAATATGAAAATTTTAGGCCATATTTGAAGCATGTCAACTGTTGAAAAAATATGATTTTAATTGTTTCATATTAATCGAAAGGAACTGTTTTTGTATTGTTGCATCGCACAATATTACCTGGCTTGTCTTCTCTATGCAGAATGAAGGCCTCGATTCCAAGAAAAAAGTCAGTAAGTTTGTCTTTCTTTTTACTTTCTCTCATATAGTTGACAACATTGAGTGTGACATCTTTTCATGGGACAGATATTATCATTTCAATCTTTTCAGAATTCCTTAGCACGTTCGCTCTTGGCTGAGGTAAAAACAGGTACAAAACCTTTTTACTCATTATTTTTCTTTTAGATTTAAGATTTAAAAGGATTTTTCCAAAAGCATGGTGGCACCACCCCGCCTCATTTTTGGCATGGTACTACAGTACTCTGTGTCTCGTATTCATTTTTATGTGACGTCAGTGGTGGTTCTACACTAAATTATTTTCTGGGTGAGACCCCTTCATTTTCGATCCCCCCGCCCCCCAAGTCAACACGGGTGTGCCCCAGGGCTCGGTTCGTGGGCCCCTCCTTTTTATAACTTACCTACTCCCCATGGGCCATATCCTCCGTGAATTCAACATTTCCTTCCACTGCTTTGCTGATTACACCCAACTCTACCTGTCCTGCAAACCCAACTCCATACCCCAACCACCCTACACCCCCTTCCTATCTGAAATAAAATCATCGTTCACTTTCAGTTTCGTGAAACTTAACAGCAGTAAAACTGAATTACTTCTCAATGGCACCAAATCCACCCTTTGTAAAGTTGAGACCTCTCTTTCCAGTGACAATTCCTCAGTTTTCCCTACCCTCAGGTCAAGAGTCTGGATATCATCCTCAACAGTACACGCTCCTTCAACTCTCATATAAATAACATCACCCTGTCAGCTTACTTTCACCTGCATTCCATCTACCGTCTTCGCCCCTCCCCGACCCCCCGCAGCCCTGCCTTGACTACTGCAATTCCCTCCTCTACCTCAAAAGTCCGTCAATAAACTTCAGCTGGTCCAGCACTCTGCTGCCTGCATTATCACGAAAACCCCATCTCGCCATCACATCACCCCTATGCTTCAGCAACTCACAATCAACCAAAGAATTACCGACAAAATCCTTCTGTACACCTACAATGCCATCCATAACCTCGCTCCTCCCTACCTTTCCAACCTCCTTCACATTGCCACGCCATCCCGTACCCCGAGATCTTTCTCCTTTCTCCATCTCACTGTACCCACTGCCTGTCCCAATCCATGGGAAGCAGAGCTGTCAGCCGCTCTGCCCCCCAGTTCTGGAACTCTTAACCACCCGAACTCAGGACTTCCGCCATGCTGTTCACCTTCAAATCCGGACTCAAAACACACCTCTTCAGACTTGTCTATTCATAATTATCTGTTTCACATACTGCCCCTGTTTTTTACTTTGTTTGTATTTGGTATTTATTACTTGCTTGTTTTATTCTTGTTTTATTGTTGTTTGTTATTATTTGTACAGTGACCTTGTGGGTCCTGAAAGGCGCTTTGAAGTAATTGCACGATTATTAGTATAAGCGATCTTCTCCCCTATTTCATGAGTAATCCTGATTACAGGAAGGCCTTAAAATCACCTTATGATCGATTTTGTATCACATGTTATTTGATCCATTTCACACGATTCCAAAAAATGGGCAGCAGTTGGCCTGTATTTTGTGTATAGTAATAGTGAGTGACGTGCCTACTTGTAAATACGTGTAAATATTACATGATACTTATGTTGAAAAATTAGCAAACTGTAATGGTGGGTAGACTTTAAATCTACTCTGCAGACATTAATTAAATGCTAACTATAACCTTTAACATATTACAATTTCCAGGTGTTGACTTTAAAGCAAGGCCTACCACCTCCAAACTTCCCTCACTGATGGAAGGTTTCAAGGTCCTTCTTCCAAAGGACAATATTCTTAGGTTTGTTACCTAAAAGACTGAATACAGAATAAGGTGCAATAAAACCTAAATGTCTTTTAAATACGATTTTTATTCGACGTTTTAGCAACACACATCTTTGGAAGTTGAAGAGCAAACATGCAAGTAAGCACTTAATGTATGTATTTACAAAAACATCTATAGGTCATCCTTTTAAAGGGACAGTGTGCATTATTTAGCACCTTCTACTTGCAAGAAAAAGACTCATTAAACAAAAAACAATGTTAATGGAAATAATAAGCAATAATACACAAATTATCATATAAAGTGCATTTTTAGATATACTTGTAAGTCAAAAAATTAACATGTATTGTCATAACACAAGCCTTACCTGATAATTGGTCCACCATCTTGCTGATAAGGCTACCCAAAAAACAAAAACCTCGCAAAAGACTGGGCAAAAGAATTTTGGGGGAAAAAATTGAGTGTTTTTTCACTTTGAATGCCTGTATTTCATATTCTTCCCTATACTTTCTAGGACTTGTTTTCGGTTACACTACACAGTACAGCGACGTGTTGTCATAAGCCAGAAACGGAGACCGGACCCAAAAGCGTTCGTTTTACTCAGTTTTATTGAGAAAGAGGGCAGTGCTTGCTTCCACGATCCGATGATCGTCGGTCACGGGTAGCTGATGGCAGGAACGCGGAAGTGGCAATTCCGTGTCGAGCGAGGGTAGTCGTAGACAGCGGGAAAACAGGTCGATGACCGGGACAGAGGAGAAAAGGCAGTAACGAGTCCCGAAAAGAGGTCGGCAACAGGTATCAGGCAGGAAACAGGGCAAAACAGGTCGATGGCCGGGACGGAGGACCAAAGCAGAAAAGGGTCCAGAAACAGGTCGGCAACATGTATCAGGCAGGAAAAAACAGGGCAGGATAATGTCGGATATTACAAAGCTTGCCTAGCTGAAAGCACAGGTTTGCAGAACGGTCTGACGCTGGTAACAGGGAGCCGGGGGGGTTAAAAAGTGTCAGGGAGCCAATCAGCGACCAGGGCTGTTGGCGCCAACGGTGCAACTGCAGGTGCCCCGAATCAGTAATCATGACACGTGTGTGTGTGTGTGTGTGTGTGTGTGTGTGTGTGTGTGTGTGTCTTAACCACTATGGTCGTGAGGGCCCCATTTCCTGTGGTGTGTCTTGGGCAAGTTACAGCCTGGTGGTGCCCATCCCTCTCCAGGCCAACAATTGTTTCCATAGTGGTCAAATAATACACACTGTTTCTTTAAAGTATTCCACGTTTTACATGTTTTCAAAATAAAACAATTTCATTTTTGATATTGAGCTTCTTGTGGGGGAAGACCAACCAAACAGTTGGGGAATGAGGTATTTAAAAAAGTTCCATAATAATTATTGACGTTTGCAATTGTAGACTTGTACGTATGTTTGCATTCAAGGACAAAGAATGGTTTGCTGGTGATTGCAACAGAAAAACAGCAGAGGATCTGTTGCTGAGAGTCAACAAGGTCTGATAAAATATAGAAAACCGGTTTCTCAAGGAAGGTCTTCAGTGATATCAATAAACTTTCATTGGCCATGTTTAGGATGGCGCCTTCCTTATCCGATACAGCTCATCTCAGACAACCCAGCAGCCTTTCACACTGGCTGTCCTCTACTGCCAGAAGGTCTACAATATTCCTGTTCGCTACATAGAGGAGATGCGTGGCTTCGCTCTGGGAAAAGAGGGCAAGAAAAGCGAAGAGGTGGGTTTATTAGATTTGCATGGATGGTTGGATGAAAAAATTATCATTTGGACCTTCACACCCTTCCGTTAGATTTTCACCAGCCTGGACGAAATTGTGATGCACCACAAGAAGAACCAGCTATATCTGGTAGACGGCAGAAACCAGGCCAAGAATGCAGTCTATTTATCGCATGCTGTACGATGTTAACGACACATTTCACAGAATCTTTTTCAATCTTGATGCTTAAACAATGCCACATTTGATTTAGCTAAAAGACTGTATTATATCACACTCATCACATCATTTGGTACACTTACTGAGGTCATAATAAAGTATTTTCTTAGGAGGTAATGACTCACTGAAAGACTGGTTATCTCAGGGATGTCAAACTCCGTTTGGCTCTGGGGCTGAATCCAGACCTTCTGTTCTGAGGCAAGCCGGACCAGTAAAAGAATGTCACCTTCAAGCTTTGTTTTTCAGTAGTATGCCTTGTCATTTAGCCTACTGTAGCAACCTACCCTACATATTACAATCACGCATGATAAGGGATACTTTATAAACAGAAAACATTTATTCACAAACAATGTGGTGAGACATTTTAATGTTTGACATTAAATGTGTCAACTGGTTTGTTTTAACAAATGATTAAATGCAGTTTTACACCTGAATCAACTCACCACGCTATACAAACTCAACACTGCCTTTCAGTGGCCGGAGAGAGCATTGCATGGAGCATTCATATACAAATACTAACGTTGGGCAGTCTGTCTGGGTTATTTATTTTACTGTATTTAAGTCTTATATGTCTAGCTTGGACTTCAAAAGCTGTCAAATTAGAGCAAATAATGAAAATGTGTATTTGTGGGCTAACAATCAATCTTTATAATAACGTTTACGTGCAAGAATTCTATATTTTGTGCAAAATGATGAACTCATCTGCTGGGTTGTGAGTTGTTACTCCACATAACTGTACTACACTGTACCCTGGCGGCCAAGAGCGGCACAATGTTTAATGAGTTGAAGCAAAAAAGTGGAACCATAAATTGAATACATACATAAATTTAATTAGATCATAAATATATGTTTGCACTTTTTTCCCAAACTGCACCTGATTCTCAATTCTTAAGTAGACATCAATACCAATACCAGACACCAAAACCACAAAATCTCACGCACTAAAAACACGACATAATTGGTCCTCATTTAGCCATTGTCTTTTTATTCTCCCTGTGTGAAATAAGCAATTAAGTGAAACATTGAATAGGAAAATGAAAAAAAAAGAAATGCAGCAGAAAAAAAAACAATTGTTTTCTTCCTGCTCCGAGTTTCATTGATTACATTCTTTGTTGGGGTTTTTTTTCAGACAAATTGATGAAATAAACATTCAAACACACTGTGAAATGAATGCCTCTGAATCACAACATAACAGTTTTGCTAGATATTGCAATATTTAATGGAAATACAATATGCTTCCACTTTTATTTTATTTTTTTGTCACAGATTGTAAAATGGCAATAAGAAAAGTTGTTCTCAACTGGTCTGACTTAAGGACCCACTGTTCCACCTTAATGACAATTTATCCTCAAAAGGGTCGCGGGGGGTGCTGGAGCCCATTCAAGCTGTCTTCGGGCTGTGGCCAGCCAGTCACAGGGCACACATGGACTGACAACTCACTCGCTCATTCACACCTAGGGACAATTTTGACCAGCCTATTAACCTGACATGCATGTTTTTGGAAAGTGGGAGGAAACCATGCAGGGAGAACATGCAAACTCTGCACAGGGAGGCCGTGGTGGCTGGAATTGAACCCTGGATCTCAGCATCGGGGGACTGCGTTCCACCTTGCCAGTAGTAAAATATCTCATCACCATCTCATTAGCTGCACCGCTTATCCTCAGTAGGGTTGCGGGGGTGCTGGAGCCCATCCCAGCTATCATCGGGCAGTGGGCAGGGGACATCCTGAACTGGTTGCCAGCCAATCTCAGGGCATGGTAAAATATATTCACCTTTTTCTCAAAAAACAAAATGAACAGCAAAACCAAAATGACTTTTCGTACTGTACATACTTCCATAAAAGCTTACATTGCATAAGCAACTCTCTAAACTGCTTTAAAATAGCCACATATTAAAAGAGGTTCGTACCCAAAATATTAAAAAATTGGGTACGAAAAAAAAGGACATTACTTAATAGTGTAGATAATAAAGATTTATATACTGGTTAAAAAGCTAGGAATATAACATTTTGTACCGACAAGCGGTGTTTCAATGGCAGACACTCATACAATATGTTTGTCAGGACCAGAACAAAGGGTAGACCCAATCGCGTCACGTTTCTCGCAAGTTTATTGAGATAGAGTGAGGAAGGGCAGCGCCAACGATCCAGTGCTCGCCAGACGCGGGAAGCAAGTCGCTCTCGCAATCGGATCGTGATCCGAATACGGAAGTGGATCTTCCGTAGCGGGAGATGGCGGTGTCAGGGACGGAAAAACAGGTCGATTGCTGGGACAGGAGAGCAAAAACGTGGTCGGGTCGGGGACAGAAACGGGTCGTAAGTCAGGACAGGAGAGCAGACGTGGTCGGGATCGAATAACGGGTCGTAAGTCGGGACGGGAGAACAGACGTGGTCAGGAGCAAAACAGGTTGTAGCCGGAGACAGACGGGAGCAAAAACGGGACAGGTGGGAGCCAGGGTTGGAAAAGGCTTGCCTTGTATTCACTGAGGTTCGCAGACGGACTGACAACAGAAGATTGACAGCACTCGGTTTAAATAGGAACATGGAGCCAATCAGAGCCTGCAGCGGATGGCGCCAAATGAGCGGGTACAGGTGATTCGCATCGGTAATAATGACAATTTTTGTATTTCACAATCTTTTTCCTTTTTGACTCTAACGTTGTTATCATTGTTTTCCACTTTTTCTTCCTCTTATCACTAACTTTCTTGAGACCCATCATTATGGGCAGAAAAAGAAAACAAAACAAACAAAATGAAAATAAAATGAGATGCGGCCCCTCTCAACAAATTGAGATGGTGCTGATTGACTAAACAGGAAGACAAGATTGCGCAGCACATTATCACATCAACTGCATAATTTACCCTCCGTTTTTTCCTGAAAACGGGTCGGGGACCCCAAAGTTGAGAAACTTTGCATTAGAGAAACTGAGACTGTTTGCGGCCGAAGTCATGAACACCGAAAACAGTAAATAGGTGGACCTAGAGGTTCTACAATGTTGTATTTCTTAAAAAAAAAAAATCATTTCTGTAAAATACCTCTTTTCAATCTTTACAGTTTGCATTTTTCTGAAAGTGCGGTTAAATGTGTTATTATTATTATCATTACAACAAATGCTACAAATGTTCCAAACCAAACACATTATCTCCAGGGCCTTTCCTCAATCCATTGTACAGTTCAACAGATTGCCGCTCCAGAATTTGGAGAGCAAAAGAGGTCAAGCATGAAGACTAAACAAACACAGCAGTAAATAAATCATCTTGAACCGTAGCTTTATGAAATCATCCTTTCAAATCCAGTAACAGCATAGTAGCTGTTTGTCTTGTTACGTTCCTTTGTCTGGGATCTCTTTTAGAGGAAGAGAACATCAAAAAGTCTTTGGAGAATTGTGTCTGCTGCAGTGGCGACTGTGGCTTCATAATGACCACTGAATGACTTCCTGGAGACGCTACCATTTGGCAACCGAGTGAGATGACGTGCTGTGTATTCCCTGGACAGTTGAGGAATAACATCCTGTGATCGCTATTGATAAGAGACAGCCAAAGGTACAGTGTGTAAAAAATAGGTATGACTGTTAGACCCATGTTATTCCCTACATCTATTATTTATTTTTTTAAATCAGTGTGACGGGGCGCATTAGTCTGCTGTGAAACCTTGTCTGACCCTAACCCTTACCTTAACCCCTAAATCCCTTAAACATTACCCTAACCCTAGCCCCCTAACTACCTAATCCCCTAACCCTAACACCCTAGACGCACAGAGAAAACAAGAAAAATTGATAAGTGGTTAGGGATCAAGCCAAAACCTCAGCCCCAGAAGAAAGATTCAAAAGAAGCTATCTAAATTGATGATTGGCTGCAGATTATGCAAATTGCCTAACGAACCGAAATTCCGAAATTTCCAAACCCAACGATGTCAGGAACCAGGACGGAATCTCGGAACCAATTGCTTTCGTTTTAAAGGAATCTTTATTAGATTGAGCTGACAGAGATTGCTTTGGAAGCCGATGGTTGTCGATACGGCTTAGCGGGCAGGTCGATGGCCAGGGCAGGAGAGCAGGTCGTAAACGTGGGACAGAAACAGGTCGAAACCGAAGGCAGGTAGGAATCAAACAGGAGAGATCTTTGGTACTGGAATCTGGCAAAACACACAAAGAGACACAAGTACGGTCTGACACTCTCCTCTGGCCGCTGACAGCTTGAGAGGAGAGTGCCAGCCAATCAGAGAGTGCGCTCCTGCGCGCCAAATGATTGCCCCAGGTGTCTTCATTTTGGCAATCATGACAAACAAAGATTTCGAAATCGGAATGAAGCAAACGTTTGATTTAAAAAAATATATATATATATTCTTCCCTCGAAAAAATTTCTTGAAAAACTGATCCTACCCTAACCTAACCCTTACCTATTATTCTTTCTTCTGTCGTGTTCTTTTTTCTTTCGTTCCCATTTTTCTTATTTTACTTATACTTTCCTTCTTTCTTTTCTTCATTATTTCTTTTTATTATGCCATTCTGTATTCTTTTTTTCTTTCATTTCTCTTTATACTTTACATTCTTGCTATTTTTTACTATTTCTCTTTTTATTTTATTTTCCCCATGTTTATTTTCCTTTCTTTATTTTTTTCATTATCTTTTTTTGCAAAAGACCTGGAAAAAATGTGAAGAACAATGTTTTGTTTTGGTTCTTCCCTTCTTTTTGTGTTTTTTAGCACTCGTTTTCATCTGCACTACACTGGGGGTCAACAACTTGTGGCTCTAAAGCCATGTGTGGCCATAGTGGCTTCCCAGAGATTTGTCAGAAAAGTTTGAAAACGGGAAAAAAATGTGCAGAAGGGAAATATATATATATTTTTTTTTTTATGTGATGGTTTTTCTTATAATAAATATTGAATATTTAATGAATTACTTGTACGTATAAAAAAACGTTTTATAAGTCTTCATTTTTTTGCTGCTTCCAACATATTTTGTTGCTGTTGTATTTATGGCTCTTTCAAAATGTTAAGTTGTCGAGCCATGCACTACACAAAACAGCGACATGTAGTGGTCGTATATTTCACACTGTCCCTTTAATGAGGATTTCAAAGTGGAAAATGTTTGACAGAGGAGGTCTCCAGCGGAGGGATACACACACAAGTGCTACTTCACGTCTGACCTTCTTGCATTGATAGCCGTGAGAAAGTAATTACCAGCATCTCACTCATTTCATTTCCTTGACTCCTCTGTCGTGGATTTATTTTGGGATTTTCTACAAAGTGTGTCTATGTACGGTACGATTTTATGTGAGTCTTCAACGCAAACCTGGACTACTTTTCTCGGCGCAGTAGCGGCTGATTTCGTGACTGACTGAAGGGGGACTCTGACTCTGAACGTAAGCCGCAGTCCGCTGAGTGAGAGTGAGGTTTAAACGTCTCTCCCGCTCTCATCGTTTGCTTTATTTTCCACTTTTTAAAGAGACTTTGAGAGCAAACACCTCAAAAGAGCACCTCCAAATCCTTCTTTGGCCGCCCCCTTTCCCCTTTCCTTCCCGCGAGGCGTCTTGTGGCGAAGAAACGTTCTCGAAATGGCTCAGATACTACCCATACGTTTCCAGGAACATCTGCAGGTAAGGCACAAACTCTCCGTGAAATCTCCGCCAAGGCCACCTCCTATTTGGCGCAGTTGCTCGCCTCTGTGTGCGCACGCATGCGGCAAATGTCGCATTTAAAATGGGAACGTGAAAGCAGAGCTGCGGGGTGTTGCTCAATATAGCTGCAGGCCTGGATTAGCCAAAGGATGACTTGGAGAAATTGAACACTGTGTGTGCACTGTTGCCTGTACTCATGTTACCTGCTGTATTGATATTGGACATTAAATTAATAAATACAGTCAGAAACTGCAAACGTCCATATCAGAGACTTATCTGTGGTATTTAAACACTTTGCATTGCAGTGGATCCATCCAGGACTCAGTTTTTCCTTGTACTGAGACCGGATGGTTTGGCTAGGGATGAGAACCAATACCAGTTACTGGTATCTTTTAAGCAGAGTTTAAACGATGGCTTGAGTGCTGGTGGTGAAGTGCTTGTCACTGCTGTAAATTATTGCCACCTTTCACAACAAGTCTTCTTTAAAAAAAGGACAGCATTGCTCTCTAATTGCTTGGTTTTGCCATTGCATTACTTTCCTTGTGATTAACAGCAGCTGGCATTAGTTTGTAGGGCATTGTCCTACAAAGGTGCATGCTACACCTAAACTGAGCACTATGAAATGTGTATTGATGCAAGGATTACATATAAATCATAGAAATTAGTTGATGGTAACGTTTGTGGTAAATTGTAACGGGCAAAACTTTCTGCAACTGAAAATGTAAGCTACATATTACTGGTATTTTTACACAGCATCTCCATGAGGGGAGATTTGTCCCAAAAATGTTTACACACGTATTGTTCGGATCAACTAATTTATTCAGATTTTATCAAGATCTGGAAATCTTATGTCTTGATAAATGTACACGCAAGATTACAAATCGCCATTGTAAATCACAGGTATTTCTATGGTGTTGCAAAAGACATGATTCACACCAGATTATTTTTTTAATTGTACTGGAGATATTAGATAATTGTCCCTGATAATCCTTAAGAAGTGCTTGAATGTTGCCGAAAAAAAGTGTACCAACCCTGTTTAATATACTAGCCTTTTAAAAGTATCTGTACTTGTGATGAGTGCCACTATCAGTATGGGCTAGTATCTTGTGGCCAATTAACTATCAGCACCCAGGAACTAAATTAATTGTAAATTGCCATTAAATGTCGGGTGCAACGTTTGAGGTGTCCTTAAAAAATTGAATGTTAAATATTTTTCGATTAATTTTGTGTTAACAATGCCCAATTGACTTCAAAGAGTACTTCTGTTTTATATTCCGCTGCACCTATTTGCTTTTTTCTTAATTTTTAAACATTGGCTCAGGTTGGAACACATCAGGTTTGCGGATTGGGGACTGGGGGGGAGTGCTGGAGAGTGATTTCATGCTCCGTTTTTTTTTATTATCTATTTGTCAGTGTAGCGTGAAAATAATGAAAACAAGATAAGGTCTCTTTCAAGTAGAATCCAAACATCAACCCAAACCCCAAGAAAGATTGAAAAAGAAGAGTTAATTCAATTGTGTTTAAAAAAAATGCACGTACTTGCACGCGCATCATGACTGAGGCAGCAATGATGGCACGAGCTAGGAGATGGCGAGTAACAAAGTTCCTAATTCCGTACAGCTCCTTCAAAATAAATGCGATAGTAAGGAAACGTTTGGAGTTATCTGTCATTTTTTGCAAAAGGAAAGGAAATCTTTGTGGCACTGGTATGTGGTATTACTATCAATGAATACTCAATATTGGGGGTTTGTCATTTGTCTGAAAAAATATGTAATTGATCATCCAGTATTTGAAAAATCTGTTATTTTTTTAATTTGATCGAATGAATTAAAATAATAATTTCCACCCATGTATTTTCAAACTAAAAATGCCAAACAATATTGTAGATGATGATGGTTGTTGTTTAACTTTCCCTTTAATATCTCACTATTGAAATCTGGAATACTGTAATTTTGACACTTTACCTATCCCATGACTCAGGTGAGCATAAATGATACAAAAAGATGAATGAATAGATGCTCACATGTGCAAAACATAATATGCCCATGAATTCTGCAAAGTTATAATGTGGCGAGAAAAATTCTGGCAATACAGCATAACATCCAATGGCTAAAGTATGAAGTCAGCAGTGCAAATGTTACCCAACATTGCAGTTGTTTTTATATATTGAATATTTCACTTAATAACCATCTTTGGCAGTTATTCTTATAAATCTTTCCCCATAGGTTCTATTTCCTCAATGACACCTTTCTCTTTAACGGTCACACATAAGGGCCTGTTCTGCATGTCTCACGCACACACTCGCCCACTTGTCTGGAATACGGTAAATTATGACTCATTTGACTGTTCCTTTTTTTTTCCCTCCCGTGTACATCGACGGAATTGCGCAGGGTTGTCCTAATAATTTGCATTGAGAGGTTTGTGCACTTCGATGTTAGTGGAAAAAGATGTTTTCCAATATAGTTTATGAGAGTGTTACAGAAAGTTTGACACCTCCACAAATATATCCACAATACATGAGCAAAAACGTGCTATAGTCTTTCATTACTCTTAATATTTCTATGCAAATGTATTTAGCTAATGTATTGTCATTGATATGACACCGAGCCAAACCATCAAAGAAGGACCATGACCACAGCGGACGTGTGTACTGTAGCTTTATTTCCTTTTCCAAATGGTGAAACCCGTGAAGTACATTAGAATGCATTGAGTCCGTGTGCGAATAGGTTCACGACATTGAAACACATAAACTTAACATCTGTGAAAACAAAAACAATATATAGTAGTTTATACATCATACAAACATTTTTAGAACTTTACAGCATTGTCTTGTTAATCCCTCAATATGGATGGAGACAGATTAGAACATGCACTTGTCCGGTCAGCCCGTGTGTAACTACTGAAGACAACTCGAAGAGCAGGAAGGTACGGAAAACCTGAAATCAGTATTAACCGGAAGTAATATTATTTCGCTATATTTTTCAACTTAAACCCAGTAACTTTTTTATTCAATAAAACTGTTGTTGTAAGGACAACGCAGCTGATTAAAATTGAAAAAAAAAGAAATAAACTACTGTTAGAAGGAATGCCATCTTGTTGCCACTATGCCAACTATATTATTGGACATAAATCATGGTTTAAGCATAATTAACATACATATATATCAACTGAACTGCATTTTTTTGGATTAGTTAGGAGTTTTAGAGCTAGAATTACCTAAATATTATTATGCAGTTTTTACTTTTAAAAAACAGCTTGTTGAGCTCGTGCCTATAATGTGTCTACATAGTCCCAGCACTGAAGTATCAAGGGTTTTTTTTTCTCGTCCTCATCTGACTGGTATCACCTGGGGGTCTTTGGCATGGTTGTTATTTACCATCTGTCATTTGATGAAGAAAAAAAAAAAGAAAAACCTGAGACTGGATTTCTTACCCACACAACAGATTTTGCTGGGCAGTGATGGAAAAAAACATAATGCCCCTTTTAACTAGTCTGGGGTTTGGAAATAGAAGGAAAAAAAAAACTCAGTTATTAAGTTGTCTGGGAAGAAACTTCTTCCCATCGTGTCCCATAGCAAGCTCTATGCTTGATGTCTCACTGCCAGAAAACTTTGTGACGTACCGCCTCTTCCGCCTCTCGTCTGTAGCCCGTTGTTATGGTAACAGCAGGCAGTGAAATGGCCTTTCACTAGAAAAAGCACAGAACCCCCCACCTTCCTCTCCCGCCTTCTTCTTCTGGCCAGCAGCCCCACTTTTTGCCAGCCAAAGATCCTTTATCCACCAAAGTACGACTGCCTTGCAGGCTCCTCTCTATTCACTGACGTTTGCTGGAGGAAGCAGTGCACTCCCCAGCAATCTCAGGGTCGTTAGTTCAACTGTCTTCCGACTTTGTGTACTCTTTGGTTGCGAAGGTAAATAAAGCAGCTGCATGAAAATCCCACGCTGGAACAGTCTTACAAGACTGTCAACAAGGTGGGCTCCAGGAGACTGAAAGAAATGCTTGGAATTTCAAACCGGGGGAATTTGGGCCTCTAGTTGCCAAGCATTTTCTTTTGAGGTTTATTGCTGTCTATGTCGTCAAGGCCAGAGTTCAGGGATGTAACAAGGGCCCATAACTCCTATAGTAAGTGGTGCTGGTGGATGTTGGTTATTCTGGACTCTGTTGAAAAAGGAAGTACACTGTAGGTTGAATAATTAACTTCTTTACAAATGTTAAAATTTCCTGAATCGCTAATTGTAGGTAATAATTTTAATTTTTGATTTGAAGGTACTGTTTTTTTAAACCTTTTGTTTTGAGACCTGGTGGAAACATTTGTTGGCCTGGAGAGGCAAGGGCTCCACCAGGCTGCACTTGCCTATGACACACCACAGGAAATGGTACCGTAGTGGTTAAGGGATTCACCCACTCACTTACATAGAGGTGGACAAACCCCAGATGGGGATGTTTACATGATGTATATACAATACTTATTTGGGGTTACGGACAAGGTATGAATGTTTGTCAAAAGTAATATAAAATCTGTTAGTGTTGTTGTAACCTTTTTCTGTACTTTTTACAACATTTAAATAACTGTGGAGTTAGGCTTATTGTTCTAAAACAAAACCATAATTGCCTGGTATGACCGATAACATTGAGATTTTAATTGTTAAGCATATCAGTCCTACAAGAAAGTGTAGCGTTCTTGATTATCTTTGAAAAGAATGCCAGTCCTATTTTGATGTGGAGCTTAATAGTTTGTGTCTATCAAAATTCTTGGTTCATTTTATCAAAGTGGAAGTATTTGTCAGTGCTCTACACACAACCTTCCAAAGGCAGCAATGGATTGGCTAATTTTTTGGTTTTTTGGGAAAACAGCAGAGGGAATCTAAAACTCTGTTACCTGATTTTTAAATTCATTTTTTACCTGCACATACTTTTAATTTTGCCCCATTTTCAACAAAACTGGTTCTCATAGTGTATGGTATATTCACACTGGAATGTAATTCTTATTTGACTATTAATAGAGATCCGTGAAAATGAAAACTTATTGAGAGTAACAGTGCTTTTTTTAGAGTTAGTTTTTCCCACCAGCAGGGGATGGTGTCATAATAGTCTGTAGTTGGCAATAATCTGTGGTCTGAGCAACCCTTTGAGACTCCTTGGGATTAAGGGCTATACAAATAAACATGACTTGACCAGAAATACAAAGCATAAAGTTGCATTTTTTGCATGACTTGGAACTCTGTGATATAGAATGTGTGTTACAATGCATTGATCTACGATGTCTAACATTGTTAGTCAACGTGTTCAGTATAGTGCCTGTGAGTGGTCAAGGATAAACTCTGCTGTGTTGAATAATCCATAAGAAAGGAAACAAGTAATGAGAAAACTCATCCGCCATTTGCCGATGGCCACAATTGGGACTGAAGCTCTGAGTCAAGTCCACCTCCAAAGGTCCAGGGTGTTCTCTGCATTCCTACCCTGAGTAAGCTGTAAAAGAACCAGCCTTAAATCAGGACTTTAATGAAATGTCGGGTATTTAAAATGAATGGATTTAATATAGGCGACTGTATTTCACCGGAGCCGTCACCTAGTGGCCAACATCTGTGGATAGCCTTCCTAACACAACAGTCAACTGAGGTTAATCTGTCTGTCTTTGCAAAAAGTATAAAAGGCTCGCCATATCCAAACCGCCCGTGTCAATTTGAGTGAGACCCAAACCAACTCGCTGTGCCTGTGGTCGCTAAAACAGCTCGGACTCATCCATAGCGATAGAAGTTGATCCTTCAGATGTGATTTACAGACGAGGTCAGCAAATTGTATCAGGATTTTCTTCCTCAGGATGTGGAGGGAAACTGTGATTTCATCACTGTTGTGTCTGACTAAACATGGCTGTGAATGAAATGCGACGTTAAAGAGCATCTGTGTTCAGTCGTCTAATTCATTAGCGGTTGTGTGGTTAAGCTGTAATCGGGACTTGAATGGCGCCAACGTCCCTCTCGGACGTGAAGTCTCAAACTTGATTGTTTTCTTATGGTAAATGCCCAAAAACTTTTGAAGAACCCCATAGCTTTCAGTTGAAGAAGAGGTGAACTGAAGATTATTCTGTAGTGATACTGTCTCTAATTGCCTGCAATAATCCAAACCCAACATTTTATGTTTGTACTATAGTTTATGAAACTATATCCACCTGTTATTATCAGGGTTTGTATGAATACTTGTGATCCTTGAAAATGCTTGAATTTTAATGTTGCATTTTCAAAGTTTGTAAGCGCTCGAATTTTGGGTGACACGCTTGTAACTGCTTGAAATTGTTGCAATTTTTCTCGGCAGTATGACCACGCAATGAATATAAAATGATAAAAAAGTCTGCTTAAAAATTAAGCCCCACAGTTCTTCACTTTGCCATTGAATTTCTTCCTTGTGATTGATGGCAGCTGGCATTTGTTTGTATTTGACGTTGTCATGTGAAGCATCATTGCCTCTATGGGTTGCGCCCAAGAGGTGCAAAATTCCAGGAGGCCGACGTTTTAATGAAGAATAGCTAGAAAATAGTAACAGTAAATTCAACTTGGAACAAATCCACGCACAACATGCTGAAAAGTATACTAAAAATAGAGGTCCAGTTCTTCACAATGCGATAGTCATCTCTCTTTCGTCATGAAAGGTAATTTACGGAAATGATTAGCTTAACTATGATTTGTCTGCTGTTTGCTCCATGCTACACCTAAACAGGGGACAATGAAATAATTAAAGGTTGTATGTGTGCAAATATAACTTCTCAATTATGGACATTTACTATGGGCCATGTAAAAAAAAATGAGGTAGAGTTTTCCAGTTGTAAGGTGTAATTGGAAGAACTTCCCGCAACTGAAAATGTAAGATGCATATTGCTGTCATTTTTGCCCAACATACATGTGGGGAGAAATGTTTCTCAAAAACGAAAATATCAGATATTTACTCAAGATCTAAAAAGCCTATGTCTAGATGACTGCACATGCAACATTAAACATGCATATGTAAATTGCAAAAATATATGTGGCTCTTCAAAACATGTTCACACCAGATTTCTTTCCTTTTAGTTGTAGCGGAAAAAATGTCAAATTGGCTTTGAAAGTCCTTAAAAAGTGCTTGAATTCTCCCTTTGAAAAGGTGTTCTAACTCTGTATTATTCATTTCTGGGCCCAGCCATTTTGAAAGTTGTTCTCAAGTAATGATGACTTTGATGTTTCCCAGATCCAAACAAACAACCAATCATGGCTCTGCTTCAGAAAGCAGTCTAAACCCTCCGTGATTGTTTTTTAGCTTTGCTCTGGGCAACATAATGTCATCATTACTCGACACTAACGCTCAAATTGCGATGAGCAGAGATGAATAAAAACAGATGGATTTTCCTTCCCTGTTATTAAACAAAAACAATATTAATCAAAATGCCGCGTTTGGGGCCCATAACACATTTTTTTAGAAAATATATTGGTTCCACTCCAACTAAGTAAAAAAAAGAAATACCCTTAATTTCTTCTAAAGCTGCATGGATTTTTCTGTTAACTTTAGACAGTGTAAGGAATAAACTCTGAATTACTTGAATTTTAAACTAATTGTGTCTGTGTGAAATAGCGATAGTGATAGGTGATGTAGTTGTGGTTTCAATCATAAAACGGTTAAACACTAATTTAAAAACTGTACGTTCTAAGTACATTATATAGTTTTGTTGTACCGTATTTTCCGCACTATAAGGCGCACCTAAAAGCTGACCATGCGCCTTATAATACAGTGCGCCTTATATATGGATCAATATTAAGTCACAAAGTCTTGCAACTAAGGCAAGCAGCCGCCGACTAGATTTTCCCCCGAAGGCGAAGTAGTCCGCGGTGCATGCTGGGATTTATATACCGGCGTTTCATTTCCTAACCAATGTGTCAATCATCATTTGAATCAGTCACTATTGGCTAAAGTTATTCAGAGGTAAAGGGGGCGGATCATTTTTATCATTTACAGGCTCGCATAGGCTAAAGGGCGAAACAAAGCCTGCAATTGGGCAAAAAAGATAAATGTGAATCACACGTTGGGTTGCACTATGGCATAGAAAAAACATTTTTTACTATTCTCTATTTGTAAATATTTTACTCTCCTGGATTTACTACACTCACGGTTGTAAGATTGTGAACGTGATGGCTGCAAGAGAACTTAGGTGAGCTATGCGGCTTTATATTTTCCCGGTATCTTGTTTTAGAACGATCTGATGTTTCTGTGATGAGTCTAATTTTAAACTAAATTCAATTCAAAGTGTTTATTGTCATATGCACAGTAAAGAACCCCGTTTCCCTGCACAATAAAATTATTACTTTGCTGTCCTCACAGTTGCCAGCAAAAAATAAAATGGAAACTAAGAAATGTTTGGCATTTCTTGAATCCCAAGACTTTAAACTTCCGAATGATATTTGGAACGATGCATTTGAGTGATTGGTGACATCATACAGACGCTGTTTCCGTACATGTCTGAGACACTTATTTGCTTCTTTGCAAGCTTTCGGAATGTTAAGGGGGTAATAAGTTTGACTGAACTATCTGACTGTTTTGTCGATGTTCCCATTGTAGCGCCTTATAATCCAATGCGCCTTATGTATGGAAAATATAGGACCAAAAACTATTTTTTGGGGGTGCGCCCTATAACCCAGTGCGCCTTATAGTGCGGAAAATACGGTATATGGTTATTTGTTATAGGAATGTTAACTAGTAATCAGCTTACTTACTGTATATACCAAAAAAGCTGTTGATTTTGCTAAAAAAGTCTTACCAAATAATTTATTTGACATTATTCTAAAAGAAAAAAGTGAAAATTCCAATCCCGTTTTTGTTACATTTGTGTTATCTGCTGTCGCAGTTGATGTGAGTATTCAGCGGAGCATCCACCCAGTCAGTCCAGTGACTCACCCAATGCTGTCACTGTTGTGTCATTCACTAAAGTTCTTTGTTTTTGCTGGGTTTGGTGCATGCAGCTTCGGAGATGGGAAGGCCCTGCATGTGTATGCATGTGTCAAGGAGTATCACTTTACGTAGTTTGTTGGAGCACTTGTGACTGATGTTGTATAAGACCTAAGGTGTTTGGTCTGGAAGGAAAGCATGTGAAGGGTGGAAGTGGGGGTGGGAGGTTGTTATGGTGAGTCACGAACTCCACCTTAATCCATTTGGTTACCAAAGACTTGCCCCTACTGGAATTTACCACTCCAGCTTCTTTTCTTCTCTGGGGAGCACCCCCATTGCTCTTAGCTGGATACTGATACTGCTGTCCTTATTGCCTCCCGCCTCCATCCAAAGATTGTTTTGGTACTTTGTGGGAGATGCAGCATATGGTGGTAAACTCCCTCAGGTCTTTTTTCCTGATTTGTTTCTTTGAGGAATCCATCTCTTGTACTCCCCATGTTGCACAATAAACTCACCCTCTGTGATGATGAATTTCCAAGCATTGATTTACTTATTGATTTCTAACCTAATTAACCAGATAAGGCCTATTGTGCCTGGTGCAACATTTTACAAATTCATAAGAGTGGCTTTAGAACTACCCAGAAAAATGGGGTATTTTTAAAAATTGAACAGTTTCATAAACTGCAAATCAATCATTGTTATCTCAGCTTCTAAAACATATTAAAACATACTTTTAAAGATGTTAGATAGCTTACACTTGTGGCTTTCACACAAACGTAGGTTTATGGTAATAAACCCACAATACATCTTAAATATAATAGGAAAAACTTTAAAAAAAATGTGTTGATAATGCAGACTGTCAAAATTCTGCTGCTTAATGCATTGTTTTTTATGTTAATAGTTTTGTTTTATTCCCTTGTGTAAGGTTGAATGAGTCGTTAAAACATATAAAGTTATAATTCTGTATGAACCTGTGCCCCATAATTCAGTCAGTGCTTCACTATGAAGATTGGTTTCAAAAAAGGGTATCAAAACAAAAGATCTGTAATAAAAATGTGATTAAATACCTCAACCGAGTAAAGTATTGGGTGTATTTATCTTCAGCACTGAGACAAGGTTGTCGTTATAACTTATAATTTTTAAGTCAAAAGCCATACATCTTTGAAATCTCCTATGTCTAGAAACATACAGTACGCCTTCACAAAAAAATCACTGTAGCATAGTTCTGCCTTTTAAAAGCCCGCATGTGCGTGGTTGTTTGGTTATTTTTTTAAAACTTACATTTTTTTGGTAGAGATTCCTGTAAAATCCAGAAAGTTCTATACTGCTGCAAAATTACACTAACGTTTACAGCCATCTGTGGTCACTGTTTTTCTGAGTTTTGAGACTCTGATTTTACACACAACTTGTTCTATGGTCTAAGATTTTGTTTGAAAAATTTCTTTGTCTGGAAATTTATGGAATGGATATTGAACTCCCGTGGCTTGATTGTTGCAGTCAAACCAGAAATGCACTTGACAACATTTATTAAATATGAACAGTGGCAAAATTGTTCCCTTATTCCTGATTTTCTGTATTCCATCACCACTCCCCAAGGATGTTGTAATCATTTCCCATCGTGATTTCATTTGACTACTGTCATAATAATTAAAATAGAACATTAAATAGTAGTGCACAAACCATGTTTTGTGTTTAATTTTCTACTGGTGTCAAGTAAAGTATAACTTTTACTTTCAATCAGATTTCCTCTAATTTAATCCGTCTGTAGCCTTATTTTGGCTCACTCAGTCTCGAGACAGCACTGCCTTTGTTAAGTGGATTCTTCTCCGCTTGCCTCGGACTGTATAATGTAGTCACTCAGAAGGAGTGCTCGCTGTCAATCTAATAATGTGTTCAATATTACTATACAGAAAGAGCACAATTGTAAAACAATCAATACGACAAAAATCTGCGTGTATTTTGCGCCTTTAACAATTAATGACTGAGGAAAATCTTTTCAAGGCAGTTTTTGTTTGAACAATACAGTATGGCAATTTCAGGAAGTTCTACGGTAAATAATGTCTTTGTGAATCAGTAATTTTGTATTGTTCTGTAAAGGGCTCTAAAGAGTTATAGTTGCTGTGGAAAGAGCTTTATTGTCTATTGTTGCATGAAAACCTGCATAAAACATATCATTGCTGAACAACAAAATACTTTTTTTATAAAAGTGATTTAATTCCTCTTTACTATTTGGTTGGTTGTGTGGTGATACTGTGTTGTAATTTACGAGCAAAGTACCAATTTTGGTTCCACAAATTTACATATTGTAGGAATATATGTGCTGTAGTATATATTTTTTTTCTTTGCTAGAATATAGTTTGAGGCTTACATGTTAAACGAATGAATATATGAAAATCTTTGTTTGTGCAATTTAAATTTCTTGTTTCCGGACATTTTCAACATCTTACCTAGTGTTTACTATTCTGTGTACAGTAATGCTAATTGTAATTCACCCTGTTCAATCCTGGAAGGGGGATTACCACATGTGAGGTCCTTTCTCAAGGTTTCTCTTTTCTCCTCACACTGAGGTTTTTGAGTTTTTCCTTGCCCGCATGCTGGTTTGCTGGTTTGCTAGTTTAAGATCAGGTAATTGTGTAATTTTGTAACTGTAATCCTGTGCAGTCCTTTGAGACATTTTTGTGATTAAGGGCTATATAAATACATTTGACTTGACTTGACTTGACTTGACTACCTATGGTTATTGGAATTTGTTCACTAACAAATTCAGTGATTTAATATTTTTTTCCCTGCCTTTTTGGTGTTATGAGTTCCATACTTTAGCTTAACGTTGAGGTGCATCGTTAAAGGTGTCCTTAAAAATGTTGAATATTGTCTCTACTAAGTACAGTATGTGTTAACAATGCCCTACAGTGTTCAAAGAGCCCTAAACTTTATTTTTCGACGGGATCTGCTTTAATCTAATTGTTAGCTGAGCTGTTCGGGCCGGAACTCATTAGGTAGGAGGAATGGAGGACAGGGTGGGAGTGCTGGAGAATGATGTAATGTTCATATCAGCTGTTTTTTGTTTCTATTTGTTAGTGTAGCATGAAAATGCTAAAAGTAAGATGATACTACAGTCCAAACGTCATCCCAAACCCCAAGAAAGATGAAAAAAAGAATAGTTTATTCGAGCATGTCCAAGAAATGCACGTACTTGCATGCAATTCATGAAAGAGCTGATAGAGGCTGCAATGATGACACAAACCAGGTGATGGCGGCTGCAATTAAAAAAAGTTCCAAAATCCGAGTAGTTCCTTTGATAAGCTGGTCTGCGTCATGTTAAGACATTTTCAAACTTTGGTTCAGCTGCATGGGATTCATGTCATGTCATGTCAAGTCAAGTCATTTTTATTTGTATAGCCCTTAATCACAAAGAGTCTCAAAGGGCTTCACAGGTTATTACACAGACTATTTGTTCAGGCTATTATTACACCATCCCCTGATCTGGAACGAACATGAGGGCAAGGAAAAACTCAAAAACCTCAACATGAGGAAAATGAAGAAACCTTGAGAAGGGACCGCACATGTGCCATCCCCCTTTCAGGATTACCTCGCTCATGTGTAACAAGCTTTAAGGGAGGGCTCCAAATTATGTTTTTTGTTGCGTTTTTAAGGTATTTAGGCATATTTATTATTTATTTATAAGCAGCAAAGTTCTCTAACAAATTCTGGCTACATTCCGGGGCTAGATTTCTCATTTCCAAAAGATAGTCATTACAAATATTATTGCCAAAATCAACAAATTCACTTTTTCCCATGTGCGAAGTTAGTATAAAATTTCCATTCCACTGCTACTATTTTGAAATGGTCTTCCTTCCATTAAAGCGTTTGAGTTAACTGATCCTTTTCCCCTTTAGTTGCAGAACCTGGGTGTGAACCCAGCCAACATTGGGTTCAGCTATCTGACCATGGAGTCCGACAAGTTCATCTGCATCAGGGAAAAAGTGGGCGAGCAGAACCAGGTGGTGATAGTGGACATGTCGGACCCCACAAACCCAATCAGGCGACCTATATCTGCTGACAGCGCCATCATGAACCCTACCAGCAAGGTCATCGCCCTGAAAGGTGAGCCCCAAATTTAGTTTGCTGCACGATTTCCCACCAGATGTTACTTTATTTGTGTATGGCGCACATTTTTTTTTTTACCCTAAAAAAGAACTCCGTTTGGATACCTGTGATACACGAGTTTGACGGTAATACAGTACTATATTTGTGTAATGATTAATCAGTAGAAAAATGTCGCTAACCACAATCACAAACCATTGGATGCAACGGGAATTGAACCCGGGTCGCGGCAGTAAGAGCGCTGAATCCTTACCACTAAACCACCAGAGACATAGATGTCTATTTGTATTCACTGTACCAAAAGATGAATGTTAGAGAAGGGAGAAAACGAAAAAGTTATAAACGCAAAAAACAAGGTTCCCCGGATCCTTGAAAACTCTGAAAGGCATTCAATTCATTATTCTAAAAACAAGGCATTAAAAATGTCTTAAATCCGATTTTTAAAAGCAGTGGCTCAGGAGGTAGAGCGCTCGTCTTTGGATCAAAAGATCGCAGTTCGAATCACGGCTCCTCCGTGTTACATGTCGAAGTGCCCCTGGGTAAGACACTGAACCCCTAATACCACCAATAAGCAGGTTAGCGCCTTACATGGCTGCACGGCCGCCATTGGGAAATGTGAAGCACACTGTAAAGCGCTTTAGGAAGTCTTGACTTGAAAAGCGCTATATAAATGCAGATCATTTCATTTCATTAAAAATGTGACCACATTTATAAGATTTATATTTGTTTGAACTAAAAAGATTTAGTCACATTTGTTGATTGTGTTTTATAATAATTCCCCAATTTACCATCGTGGCAACATGGCATGACCCCGGAATTATCAAAACGGCTGGTTTCAGTCGGCAATTCAGAGCATACACATGTTAGGTCTACCCACAATACACATAGCAACTTTGGCCAGAGACGTTTACTTTGGACCAGGGAAAGTGCATATTTCACCATTAGTAAAAGCTGTTGGCTAATGTTTGAGTGGCACAATGTATTGTGTGCAAGAAATATTTTGTTTTGTTTTGTTTGTTTCGCTTTTATTTTTTTTTTCTGTCGACTTGGTCTTAAATTTAATTTTAATAAGTTTTAAAAAGTCTTGAATTGAACTTGCCTTGATCTGTAGGAACCTCGAACAAAAGCACAACTAAGGAAACAACCCTACGGTGTATCGGATGATGAATCTGACATCGAAGGAAATTAAATAAATACATTTTCTTTGTTTTCATTTTCTTTGTTTTCATTTTCTTTGTTAGTAAATGATTTCAATAAAGGCTGTTCATATTCAACAACATTTGTCCCTTGCAATGCTTAATTTGAGCTGAGAAAAAAAGTGAAAATTTGTTTGAATTTTTGTTCCGATTTTCAGTCAGAAATTAGGGGTGCGCGCCATACAGAAATAAATATGGTACTTCAAAAAATGGGCACATGGTTTTTTTTTTTACCAACAGCAATATTGATCCTTTTTTCAGACTTGTGATGTCTGCATGTTTACCAAAAATTCCTATTTAACTTCACGTAGCTACAACAGAATACTCTGTGGGTGTTGATTAATGTCACAGTCATGTCATGACTATTATTGTCATTTATGTCTGAGAGAAAATGTATTTTGATAAATCTGAGTGCCTTCAATACCGCAGGCCAATTGGATGCAATTGGTTGCGCAAATTGATTGTGTTTCACACTAAGTGCAAACACAAGCAGCAATCAGAAAAATTGTCCTGTTATGGTTTCTCTCTGCCTCTCTCTCTCTCTGGGCATAATATGTTCTTAAGTACCTTCTCCCATTCATTGGGTTTGGGTCTGTTTTTCTTATCTGACTGACTTTTTGTTTTGCTTTCTCTCCCTGCTATCTGTCATTTCTCAGACGGTGAGTTGCTTTCCGTCTGCCTGCCCGCCTGACGCTCTGTTGTGATGATGCAGTAGGCGTGGCTGTCTCATAAAAGCCTCCAAAATACCTTTCTCCAGTTCACAGGGCTATTTTGGCTTACAATCAATCAAAAGGCAGACAACTGTTTAGGAAGGCCAAACACACACAGACACACGCATACACACACAGAAGGAGACACACATGCTGTGAGTTGCCTCAACTCATCTTCCTGGCAGTAATGTTTTTTTTGAGAAGCTGACTTGTGGTAGCATGACCTGGTGCGTGCTACGAGAGTGAATGTGTGGTATGCATTGTCATGTATATTACACAACCCAAATATTTGGCGTATTGCCATCAGACTGAAAATCAAGCAATCGCCATAAGTATACATGACCTCAGCTACAATCAGGCAATCGTCTGAAATATACATGACCTCACCTGAGTCTTTTTAGGAGAAGATTATAGGTTGGCAAATAAATTCTTATAACTACAGAAAAAGTCAATCTATAAAAGCACAATTCTGTTTATTTAAGTTATTTGATTTTATTCAAATAAAATGAGCAAAATATAGATATGTTTCTTATTTGAAAAATATTGCTTCTTAAATCTGAAACATTATACTTAAAATTCACTAAAAAATGCTATAGTGGACAATTTTGGTTTCGTTGAGTATGTTACTTAAAAACGAAAAAAAATACTAAAAAGAAAATCGAAGGTTTCAATGTGTTCAGATTTTTCACAGTATGATAACTAAATGCATTACCATTCAGTTGAAACCTTTCTATGCAACTCTACTAGCTCATCAAGTAGTTGATTCACCCTTTTCTCGGATGACACATTGTTCATATAAGTATATTCTCTGAGGTGTTCAGAGCAGTTTTCATTGCAGTTTCTTTTTAATAAGTTATTGTTGTTCAGGGGAGCTTGCCTAGTGTAACAATATTTCTTTTTACCGTAATTGGAAACATGTTATTGATTTTGCTCATTCAATACTTCAAGAGGAACCAGAACATCAAGTGTATTGCAAACCCCACACTATAGCTTACCACTTTTTAGACATAAAGCTGCCTACGGCCAACTGGTTAGCTCCATTTTCTTTTACTGGTTCTTTTTATTTAAAATAAAGAAATACTAAAGTTGTTTTGGGGATTTAAAGCCATCATGGGTTGCAACTGCTAATGTGTTGGGGTCCACTGTTTTTAAGCACATATTCAGAAATGCTGCACTTTGCGTGTTCACTGGTCTCGAAGTGTAGATAAAGAAAGTAACTATTTGCCTACGTGAAAACCAGGCGAATGAACCCAGGTCGCAGCGGTGAGAGCGCTGAATCCTAACCACTGAACCACCATCGGTGACACAATTCATCGTAGCCAATCGTTACTGCACACAGAAGTGCAAATCCCAGACTTAACAAAGACAATGGAAGTAGCAAAGGTGTCAATAGTCAAGAAGCTACAAATATATTTATTAAAAAGGCAGTGAAGGACATTATTGAAGAACCTTGACAGACACCAGTGTCACAACTTGAGAGAACTGACCTTTTGATGACAAACATTCAAAATCCAATTTACAAAAAATAAAGTAATATTGAAAACAAGCATGCCTGTATATTGACACATTTTATCGTCCATCCACTTCAGCTGCCAAGACCTTACAGATCTTTAACATTGAGATGAAAAGCAAGATGAAGGCTCACTCAATGACCGAGGAGGTCATGTTCTGGAAGTGGATCTCGGTAAATACCGTCGCCTTGGTGACTGACACGGCCGTCTATCACTGGAGCATGGAGGGCGATTCCCAACCCATCAAAGTGTTTGATCGACATGCTAGTCTGGCCGGATGTCAGATCATTAACTACAGAACGGACGAACAACAGAAGTGGCTGCTGCTGATCGGAATCTCAGCACAGGTACTGATTTATTTATTCATGATTGTGTCATTAGAGGAAGTGAAGTGCTTGTGCAGTATTGGATCTCTAACAACAACATTCAGATGTATCTACACGTCATTCCAACTCATCGTTTCCCTTGGGGAGAAATCAGATGTTCACGGCCAAAAAAAACCCACTACATTTCCACATTTTAGTCTAATAAAATAACCAAAATAATACTTAAAATCAGCAAAAATATGTTATTTAATGGAAGAAAGTCACTTGCTCATTTTAAGTATTCTTTTGTTCACAAAAAATCTTTAAATAATCCAAGATAAGATTAAAAGATAATCGTTTTAATCCTTTTATTCACCGAAGGTAAAATACAGTTCTACCTGAAAACATTTTACATTTTTCCTAAACTTTTAGTAAGACTTTCGCAATGTTTGCCGATTTCCATTAATTTTAGTTAAGGAGAATAAACTGGAAAAAAATTCTAACACTTTAAGCAGAAAATCTTGGTAATTTTAAGCATCTGGTAATATTTTTAAGATAACAAAATCGATACCTAAAATTATTACTTTTTAAAATCCAGCAGATGGTAGAGATTTTGTTCTCCTTTTAAGTATTTTCAGCCTATTTCAAGGGTGATTTTTCTCTGAGAAACTACAACAAATCTTTAAATAGAAAAATTAGTATTAAAATCAAATTTTAACAAAGTTTTCTGCCTCTGTGCTATAGATTTATTTTTCCAGGTTACATTTTGATTTGCAAAGTTTTAATAAAATACTTGTGAATCAAGGCAGCCATGTCATTTTAAACCATGAAAAGGAGATTCATCGATTTTCATGATTTTGTTTCTTTTTCCCGTTATTTTTGCAGCAAAACCGTGTTGTTGGGGCAATGCAGCTGTATTCTGTGGATAGGAAAGTGTCCCAGCCAATTGAGGGTCACGCTGCTGCATTCGGAGAGTTCATAGTGGAGGGGAACGCCAATCCATCCACCCTCTTCTGTTTTGCTGTGCGCTCACAGGCTGGTGGGAAAGTATGTATGCTTTATTATTGCAGAAAGATGTGTGGAATATGTGTCAACATTTTTGTTTTTACGTATTTCTAAATGCCTCCAGCTACACATCATTGAAGTAGGCCAGCCGCCTGCAGGAAACCAGCCATTTGCGAAGAAAGCAGTCGATGTGTTTTTCCCTCCAGAGGCCCAGACAGACTTTCCTGTAGCAATGCAGGTACTGTAGGTCCAAGACCTCTGCAATATTAATAATAAGATTAGCATAGTATTTGAGTGTTCAGTGGTAAACTATCCTGTTTTTCCCCACAGATTGGAAGTAAGCACGGTGTCATATACTTAATCACCAAGTATGGTTACATTCACCTGTATGACCTGGAGACAGGGGTTTGCATCTACATGAATAGAATTAGTGCTGAGACCATCTTTGTAACGTCACCTCACGAAGCTAGCTCGGGAATCATCGGAGTCAACAAAAAGGGACAGGTGTGTGAATCAATGCTGATATTAAGTTATTCAGTACCACTGACGGCTATGTGCGTCAAAGATAAATTTACTGTAATAAGGCTGGCCTTGATGAATGCATAAAAGCCATTTAATCATAATGCTCCTGTTCCCTTTTAGGTCTTGTCAGTATGCGTCGAGGAAGAGAACATTGTCAATTATGCGACAAATGTCCTCCAAAATCCAGACCTGGCCTTAAGAATGGCCGTCAGGTCAAACCTAGCTGGCGCAGAGGAGCTTTTTGCCAGGAAGTTCAATACACTTTTTGCTCAGGGAAGTTACTCAGAGGCGGCAAAGGTTGCCGCGTCAGCACCCAAGGTTGGTTTCCATCTATGCTACTTGTACATATTTAAAAAAGTGATAAGTTCACCTTTTGTGAGGTCTTTGAGGTTACAATGAAAACCAATTTATTAATTCGCTTATATTAATTGCTGAATTTTCACCGTGTTATATATTTATTCAGAAATGTTGTTTATTAATATATCTATAACGTGCATATACCTTGCAAAACAATTTGTATCTTGAATGGTGAAAGTCTTAATATTGTCTTGCAGTCATTAACTTTGAGTTAATTTGAATAGGCTCAGATTTAATGCAAAGAAAGTACATTTGTACCCAAACTTGCACTTTTATTCTTATTTGTTATGTCGGATTATTTTATGTTAGGGTTTTGTTATGGATAGGGATGATGCTGGGGTTATTGTTAGGGTTATGTTGGGGCTATAGTTATGTTGTGTTTATTTTATGGTTAATGTTTATGATAGGGTTATGTTATGGTCAGGGTTGGGTGGGGTTACTTTAACTGGATTACTTTCAATTACTTTTGGATGACTCCAATACCAAATATGCTAATAAAAGACAAAAGAAACTAAATATGAATAAAATTATGACTCACAACACGTGGTAAGCTTTCTCTCCTGGCTTTGATCTCTAAATCCAAACAGCTTGCCAACATCATTTTTGCCGTTCCATGTATTCCAAACCTGCACAAAATTGAGTAACTTTATTCATATTTAGTTTATTTTGTCTTTTATTAGCATATTTGGTATTGCAGTAATCCAAAAGTAATTGAAAGTAATCCAGTTAAAGTAACCCTACCCGACCCTGGTTATGCTTATGTTGTGGTTAGGGTTATTGTCAGGGTTATGTTTTCTTAAGGTTATGTTCCCATTTATGCGTCTGTGTATTTGGCATTCTGGGATGTTAGGTGGGAAAAAATGTACTTTGAATCTTTCTCGTACCGCACTTTGGGTTGCATTTCTGTGTCTCAAGAGTGTTAGGCAAATCAATTTAGATTTAAAATGAGGCTGGGAAAACTACAAATAATGCATACTGTTAAAAATTATTCTCTACCTGATACAGGGTGTCCTCCGGACTGCAGAGACCATTCATAAGTTTCAGAGTGTCCCTGCCCAAGCAGGTCAGGCGTCTCCTCTGTTGCAGTACTTTGGAATTCTGTTGGACCAAGGTCAGCTCAACAAATTTGAATCATTGGAGCTGTGCAGGCCTGTCCTGCAGCAGGGCCGCAAGCAACTGCTGGAGAAATGGCTGAAAGAGGACAAGGTGCTACTTGACTAATATTGTTGTGGCAAATTTCTTGGCATAGCTTCTTTTCTGCATTTTGTCAGTTGACTGGAGATGCGATTGTTTTCTCTGGTGACTTAATTTAATGATATCTGTGTTTTAGTTGGAGTGCTCAGAGGAACTGGGAGATCTGGTGAAGGCTTCTGACCCGACTCTCGCTCTTAGTGTGTACCTCAGAGCTAACGTCCCCAACAAGGTCATTCAGTGCTTTGCAGAAACTGGGCAGTTCCAGAAGATTGTCCTGTATGCCAAAAAAGTAATTATCATCAGTAATTTCATTAGGTGATCCCCACCCACTGATAATAGATACCAGGGTGTGGATTAACATTTTTTTTCATTCATTATAATGTAAAAAAACACTTCACAGGTTAGCTACACCCCCGATTGGATGTTTCTGCTGAGGAACGTAATGCGTGTAAATCCAGACCAGGGACTGCAATTTGCACAGATGCTGGTGCAGGACGAAGAGCCGTTAGCCAACATAAACCAGGTAACACATCATCTCACCACCAGTTAAAATAGTCCTGCCCTCTATTGTAAACACATCTACAGGGTTGCCTATACACACGTGTGCAAACATTTGAAGGCAGCTGCATTTTATGTTACTCCAGATGTGCTAAGAATGCCAGGAATTCACTGACTCAGTAACCCCTTTCCCACTTTTTACAAGTCAATCTCGACTCCCTTCCAGACTCCACCCAATTGGTTTATTGTGGTTTTCAGAAACGGTGTAGTTTTCCATTACGGTTTACAAGTGTTTCCTAATAATAAATGTACTCAGTGCAGTTCTTGTAGTGTACATATTTCAGATAACTGCATCGAATTAAAACTAATTTGTTTGACTTTTCATTGCTGATTGTAGATTGTGGATGTGTTTATGGAGGGAAGCCTGATCCAGCAGTGCACCTCCTTCCTGTTGGATGCTTTGAAGAATAACCGCCCTGCCGAAGGACACTTACAGACACGTCTGCTTGAAATGAACCTCATACACGCACCGCAGGTCAACATTGGCACACAAAACAACGGACACTTTGAAGTTTGTTTGACCTTGTACATGATGACCTCTGTTTAGGTGGCGGATGCCATCCTGGGCAACCAGATGTTCACTCACTACGACCGTGCCCATGTCGCTCAACTGTGCGAGAAGGCCGGCCTTTTGCAGAGAGCTCTGGAGCACTATACTGACCTTTATGATATCAAGCGAGCGGTGGTGCACACACATCTGCTCAACCCTGAGGTAGTCTCAAAACAAAATGTTTTTTTATTACATTATTTTACGCTTGTGGTTCTCAAATGGGGGTGCTTTAACACACTTTGAGGCAGGGATGTCAAACTAATTATAGCTCGGGGTCATATGGTAGAGAAAACACATTCTCACTGGGGCCAGACTCGTAAATGAGAAAGTGTGCTTTAGTGTTGAGGGCTGGGGGTCTTTTTGGAATCTCATAATCACATTATGATTCAGGCATGTAAGACTTGATTATAAAACGATTATTTTTTTTATTTTTCCCCTCAATATTTTTTCCTTCCCTAAGATTTTTTCTTATTGCCTCAAACAGTACGTCTGTGTGTTTTACTTTAAATAAAACGATATCTAAGTGGGCTTCCTCAATATTCTCTGGCCGATTAATAATAATCAGGGAATAAAGCTTCAGTGGGTTCTTTGCTAGTGGCACCTGGTTTTGGCGATATCCAGTGGACATACTCAAAACTGTGAGCCATTGTGGCTCATTTTCCCCTTGTGCTTCTCTCAGCATTCTCTCTCTTAAAATGATGTGGCGGTCCACAAGTTTGACACATGTGCCCACAAGGGGTAGTGGACATTTTAAAATAGGTAAACATAAATCAAGTCAAATCACACTTATTTTTATAGCCCTTAATCACAAGATGTATCAAAGGACTGCGCAGGTTACAATTACACCATCATCATCATCACCAAATCAATATTTCTTTCCATCTAACTACACCACCAAAATCAAAATGAACTAGCTTATTTGATATTTCTGCTCTTTTGGAAGAAATTACAGTACATATTTTTATCTTGTGGATTATTTTTCTTACTAGATGAACAAATACAGATATAGTATAAACAGCAATTAAAATAAGCATTTTATTTAACCAGGAAAACAAGCACAAAATTGTAAAATAGAAAATATGCTAAATTTAAGTATGTATCTGGCCAAATCAATGATTTTAAGGATTTCCCCCTCGTTTTTTTCTGACTATTGACTATTTCAATGGATGTATTTTTTCAATTAAAAAATAAAATACTGTAATCAAAAAGCATGTATAAAACAAATGGTAAAATTTTAACAAATGGGAAAATATATGATTAGTTCCTGTGTTTTTTTTTTTTTGTTTTTTTTTTGCTGTCTGCGTCATTGATTATGGTGTACGTGGCTGAATAAATATTTCCCTGGGAGTACATGAATGTAACAAATGTAAAAGAATCCTGTTTTAGAAGATTTTTAAAATGTGTTTCTTTCCAGCTAATGCGTTAACTTTCTTCACCTTATTTTCTCTTACAGTGGCTGCTGAACTTCTTTGGCTCGTTATCAGTCGATGACTCAGTGGAGTGTTTAAGAGCCATGCTGTCGGCTAACATCAGGCAGAACCTGCAACTGTGTGTGCAGGTTGCATCCAAGTATCATGAGCAGCTGGGGACTCAGGCCCTTGTGGAGCTCTTTGAATCTTTCAAGAGTTACGAAGGTGGGTGTCCCGGGCTCTGCAAGCGTGTGTGTCGAAGTGTATAATCGGAGCACTAGGTCATTACTTCCTCTTCTTCCATTCAAGGCTTGTTTTACTTCCTCGGCTCGATTGTGAATTTCAGCCAGGAACCTGACGTTCACTTCAAATATATCCAGGCAGCCTGCAAAACTGGACAGATCAAAGAAGTCGAGAGGATTTGCCGAGAGAGCAACTGTTATGACCCGGAGAGGGTTAAGAATTTCCTTAAGGTGAAATAGATTATTCAATCATCTTTATTTCATTATCACTCAGTAAGAAATGTTTTAATTAACAAAGAATCCCCCATGTTTTTACCTGTAGGAAGCCAAGTTGACCGATCAGCTTCCTCTCATTATTGTATGTGACCGCTTTGACTTCGTCCATGATTTGGTACTCTACCTCTACCGCAACACACTACAGAAATACATTGAAATCTATGTACAGAAAGTAAGTCCGTTATTTCCACTATAACGTGTTTTTTTTTTCTTGATTTCTAACCTTGGAAAAAATAGTCTCTTTAACTTCATCAGCTAATTTCGACTTAAATTTTTCAGGTTAATCCGAGTCGATTACCCGTGGTGATAGGAGGCCTGTTGGATGTAGACTGTGCGGAGGATGTCATCAAGAACTTAATAATGGTGGTTAGAGGGCAGTTTTCCACTGACGAGCTTGTTGAAGAGGTGGAAAAAAGAAACAGGTAAGACAGCCAATGTACTTTATTTACCGTATTTATTAGTGTATGATGCACACCCCTAATTTTTCAAATAAAATCCGGTACTAAATTTCTACTTTTTCTCAGCTCAAACTTTGTGTTTGGATGCAACAGAAATTGAACCCAGGTCACGCGAGTGGGGGGAGGGATTTTTTAAGGGTTATTGTTCTATTTTCTTTACTAATTATCCATTATCCGTTATCGGTCAGTTCATAATACGCTACAAAGCCCAGGAGCCGGGACTCTTACTCTCAGCCAAAAGGCCAAGCTAAGGTCCTAGCCTTAAAGCCTTGCTGCGGGGGGTTTTGGGGTTTTTAAGGGTTATTATTCTATCTTCGTTATTCATTATCCATTATCCGTTATCGGTCAGTTCATAATACGCTACAAAGCCTAGGAGCCGGGACACTTACTCTCAGCCAAAAGGCCAAGCTAAGGTCCTAGCCCTAAAGCCTTGCTGCGATCATTGCGAATGCACCGTTCCCGGAGGTACTGCAATACCGGGCCGATGCGTGGAGTGGACAGAGCAAGCTCTTATTCCATCTCGATGGCACCAAATCCTAACCACTGAATCAACAGTGACACAAATGACCTAAAAATGCATTCAATTTTAGCTCATCATCACAGCTTTCAGTAACAGTGCCAGAGACAAATGTTAATTTTGTTTTGCATCTCATGCCTCATTGACAATAAATATTATTCTGTTCTTATATCATTTCAAGTCAAGTCACATGTATTTGTATAGATTAAAATCGCTCATTGACAACGTAAACTCTAAACAAAATACCAGAGTAAAATTTGCAAACTATATATTAATTATGCTTCAAAGTCCGATTCATCATCAGATACACCAAAGAGTTATTTCCCTTGTCGAGCTTTTTTGCATTTATATCTTTTAGGACGACGTTCTGTTTTCTCCATTCTCCAACATCTGTCTCTGGTACCATGACTAAAGATGGATTCATAATGAGATAACATCTAATGCCTTTTTGTATGTCATCTATCACCAGTGGTTAGAATTCAATGCCACGACCCGGGTTTGCATCTAATGTTTTGCAATTGTAGTCGAATTAAATTTTTCATGTATTAAAGCATACCCAAACTATTTTGTAAAAAAAAAAACAAAAAAAAAACATTAATAATTCTTATCCACGAATGAATACAGTAACTGTCTACATGTTTCCCATGCTGTAGTGTAGTGAGTACCATTTTATCCTTTTTCCACTTTAATAATGAATGAATGAATGACAAAAGGCCCAACACCACCACTCTGTGGTATAAACCAGGACACCTGCCTCCGAAAACCATTACAAAATAAAATCTTGGTGTTTTTCTAGGTTGAAACTCCTGTTACCATGGTTGGAGTCGCGTATCCATGAGGGGTGCGAGGAACCAGCCACCCACAACGCCTTGGCCAAGATTTACATCGACAGCAACAACACACCTGAACGTTTCTTGAAAGAGAACCCCTTCTACGACAGTGCAGTAGTGGGACGCTACTGTGAGAAGAGGGACCCTCATCTTGCCTGTGTGGCCTATGAGAGGGGCCAGTGTGACATGGACCTTATCAAGGTGAGGACTTTAATACTGTTTATTGAAGGGAGGACGTTAAAGTGAATGTTAACCGCCTGTGTCGTCGGGGCACCACTGAGGTTGCAATTCTTGATAGCTCTCTCTATTGTTGACAGTTCCTGGCCTGTTTTTGGGGTTGTGGCAAATATGGCACCAGTCCATTCCATAATGTTGTCAGCCCAGTTCTTTTTCCTGCACCCTTGGACTGTGCCCTGGAAAATTATATGTTTTGTCTCTGCACAGTTAGTTGACAGCAGCTCTTTTTGGGGTGCAACCTGCCTCCTGATGGGGTTGTGCATCGTTTTGATTGTCATTTGGGCTATGTAGCCAATGCCTAGAAGTTTCCTATAGCATCACATCTCCATGGCTTAGGTTTTATTTTTGTTTTGCTGTGAGAGTCCATGTCTCCAAAGAAAATAGGAATATGGAAGTGACCAGCGCTTGCATTTGTCTAATTATTTCATTTAGCTGATATGTTCTTGTCCCTCCTGATGGTTATAAGTCTGGCAAGTGCTGATTTGGCTTGAGCCACACTGGCCATGCTTTTTGGTTTTGATATTACAGCTCCAAGATGTTTAAATTTGGTGACAGGTTCAAGATCTTGGTGGATGATGGTGATGTTTATGGTGGTACTTTTGGGGTTATTGGTCTTTTATTAATGATAATAAATACTATTATATAATATAAAACATGCAATGTATTATAAATTATTATAATATTATATTTATAAATTATTACAACAAAACAAGACTCACCACAGGAAATGGTGCCCCTACCACCTCAGTGGTTAAGGAATTCCAAGAAACAAACAAACTGATAGAATAAGTCTAACTAACCATGCCTTGGCGCGAACGTTTTGGCGGGAGAACCGAGGTCTCGAGCCACACCTAGAGGTCAGTGAATAGCGCCAAGTGGTGCTTTTCAACGGTTCTGCAGGCTGAAATTAAAAACGCTTTGAGTCAATATAATTTGATGGGGCTCTTGTTGTTCACACATTGTTTGCAATAATCGGTGGTCTGTGCAGCCCTTTGAGACTCTGTGATTAAGGGTTATACAAATAAACATGACTTGACTTTACTTGAGTCTTAATGAGTCGAGGTTACATCAAACCCAGTTCTGCAAATTACACCTACACAAGGATAGAGAACACTAACTCAAACAAGAAAAAGATGAGTGCAGAATGAAAACTCACACGTGCATAGAAAGACAAAACGGCATGAACGAAGAGACCACAAATTACATGAGGTAGCAAAAGTAAGGAATTTCTGCAGTTAGCAGGGGTGAAAGATTAATCCAAGAACGCAGCGAAGGCTGTGAGTATCCCGTGCTGTATCGCGGTTTGCTTTTTGCGGTTCGCTAGTTGGGGGATTTTTAATGTACATTTTACTCTGCATTCTGATTGGCCAATAGTCAGTTACTCCCGCCTTTTACCCAAATGTCATTGAATGTCTGAAATTTGACATTTAGAGCTATGGGTTTTTAACAAACTTTATTGACACAAACACATTACATCACACTCTAACAACGTGGCCCAATTTAGAGATTACAAACATTGCTTATTCAAACATCATTACTCATGTTTCAATGAAAGAAATAATTGTGGCAGGATAACAAGGTTACCATGACAAATGAAAAAGTAAGAGGGGGGAGACAAAATCACAGGCAGAGAAAAACTTGTTCCGGAAATCAGACCCGCTGGAAAATAAAAACAACCAATGTGTACAAGAACAGATTTTTCTTGGCTTGAACAAGCCTAACTGACACCTCCAACAGCAACCAAACACACCCACAACTCCACCAAAATCAAATCACGTCAACACCCAATTGTTAAAAAAAAATCAACTACTTTGAGGAAAGCATGGGATTACTGTTCTCCCTAGGAGTCTTTGATACATCACCACGTTGAACTCTTAGTGACATCACCGCAAACACTGTCATGACATATAATGTAATCTTTTCTTCTTCTCTAGGTCTGTAACGAGAACTCCTTGTTTAAGAGCGAGGCTCGGTATTTGGTGCGACGGAAAGACCCAGAACTATGGGCCAATGTGTTGGAAGAGACCAACCCCTACAGAAGGCCACTCATCGATCAGGTCCAATTTTCTCACTCGCCTCAATTGGTGCAGGCCCTTCTTTATTATTATTGCGGTCCTGTTTAATGTACGTCTCGTTTCTTTAATTCCAGGTGGTACAAACTGCATTGTCAGAGACACAGGACCCCGAAGAGGTGTCTGTAGCCGTCAAGGCATTCATGACTGCCGACCTGCCCAATGAGTTGATTGAACTTTTGGAGAAGATTGTGTTGGACAACTCTGTTTTCAGTGAACATAGGTTCAGATTACTCATGTTAATATTAGAGTCTCCTAACCGCTTTTCTTATTTTTTTAACCATTGTGTTTTTTTTCTGCAGAAATCTTCAGAACTTACTGATTCTGACTGCCATCAAGGCAGACCGCACACGTGTTATGGAGTATGTCAATAGACTGGACAACTACGACGCCCCAGATATTGCTAACATTGCTATCACCAATGAGCTCTTCGAGGAGGCTTTCGCTATTTTCAAGAAGTTCGATGTCAACACATCAGCTATTATGGTAAGTTTCCATGGATGTATTTCAGCTGAATACATCATAATAATGACATAACCACATGAAAATATTAAAAATGCCTATATTTTTATTGCATTAACTTTCCTGTTCCCTCATAGGTATTAATAGAAAATATAGGAAATCTGGACAGAGCGTACGAATTTGCAGAGCGATGCAATGAGCCTGCCGTTTGGAGTCAGTTAGCCCGGGCACAGCTGCAAAGAGACCATGTAAAGGAGGCCATCGACTCTTATATTAAGGCCGTGGACCCCTCAGCGTACATGGAGGTGGTCAATGCGGCCAGCAAGAACAGTAAGTATATACTTTTCAGAGCCACTTTCAGATTCTGAATATTTATTGTCATTGTCAATAAGACCAACAAAACTTTGTTTATTGTACCTAAACATCATAGGCGCCGCCGCGAGCGGCAGCCTTTCCAGCAGCTCCGTGTTATTTCGCTCTTTTTGTGATTTATTGTTTTAATTGTCTGCTTCTATCTTCGGTGTTTTTCGTCCTGTTTGACAACGACACTTTGGATTACTTTCTATCATATCGTTATGGGTTTTAAGGCACAAAAATGCGTTTATTTGAGAAATCAACTCCTTGCCCTGAAGAATTCTCGTGTCGGCGTGATGAGGGAGCCCTATCGTGGCTGCAGAGCCGGAGCTAAGGTGAAGGCTAAGCGGCTAGCGGCGTTATAAGCCTTCGGTACTGTCCGTAATCATGGTAAATGTGAACTCTCTATCAAATAAAGACCGACAAACTGGCTATGCTGATGAAAAACATCAAAGTGTACAGGGAGTGCAGTTTGCTGTGTTTTATGGAAACGTGGCTCACGTCTAGCATCCATTACGCTAACATGGAGCTACCCGACTTCAGCGCTTAGGGCAGACAGACACAAACGCCTGCGGGACTCGCTATCTACGTGAGCACGAGAGGGTGTAACCCTGGGCACAAAGATTTCCATCTGCTGCAGGGACGTCAAACTTTTGGCCTAGCGTGTGACGTTATCCACTCCGCTGTTGCTAGACTACAACACAGCACCCCGAGGCCATCCTGTTAATCTGTTAATAAACAACAAAAGGATACTGCTGGAAGTGTGAATTTCCCTACGGGGATGAATAAAGTATCTATATATCTATCTACTTATCCTATTTAAGATAAATATCCATAATAAATATCCTTAAATAACTCAAAACCCTTAAATAACCCAATGTTAACATTAAAAGTGCAGCCAAGGTACCGTGAAAACAGCAGCATAAGTCAATGTTATAGTGCAACCGTGTCAGATGGTCATCATTATCCACTTGGGAAAAAGGGTGGAGAAAGTACTGAGAATGATGATATACTGCAACAATGCAACCAGTTCAATTATTCTTAGAGAGAGCTGTTCCGCACATGCATCCAACTTTGGTTATTGTCTTGCTTTTCAGACAACTGGGAGGATTTGGTCAAATTCCTCCAGATGGCTCGGAAGAAAGCACGTGAATCGTATGTGGAGACGGAGCTTATTTTTGCTTTGGCGAAAACAAACCGTCTTGCAGAGTTGGAGGAGTTTGTCAGTGGACCTAACAATGCTCACATCCAACAGGTAACGCTGTAAAAATAATCAAGAAATGGAAAGAAACACTACCGAAGAAATCTTACCTATGATTGCACTTTTCATTGCACTATTGTCACATTGCATTTTTCTGTTTCATTCGCAAACATTTCACTATTATTTTAACATAGTCCTGTCTCTAAGCACTACACGGTACATGTTTACTATGGAGTGCCACGCATAAAATCAATGTTGTTGCATACAATTTTTAATGCATTTTTACCAATGACAATAAAGACAATTCAATTTAGTGCCGCAACAAAAAATCGATGATTAAAAGCGCTGGTGACTCATTAGATTCTCAATTCGTTGTATCACGTGATTTATGAGCCCCGAAGAATGTTAAATCAATGCAAATTAGAGTGCACACCATTTCGTAGTGACGCTGGAAATTATAGTACTGCTTTGGTCCGGCAGAGGATGTCAAGACAATTTTTATAAAAGCTTTGTTAATTTTTTTATACTACAATTTGAACATTTCAGTACAAACAAAATCGACTTGAAGGTTTCAACTTTGTAGTGTTTGACTGTTTCATCATGAAACAAAGTTAACAATTTTCAATGGAACAGGCAGAAATAAAGAGAAAAACAATCAGAAAATATGTATAAAATAAATAGAAGCATAATAATAATTACATGTTTAACTCTACCCAAGGGAAAAATTATTAGGCGTATATCATTTTCATGTTTATCATATTCCAAAATGTAACCCCCATACACAAACGTGTTGACATTTTTGAAAAGTGAGTTTGTTTACATTTTTGATTATAATTTTATGTGAATAAAAAATCTACATACATTGAAATGTATTTCTTTTTCTTTTTTGTTTTGTATGATGTCTAAATTTAATATGATCTGTGGATAAGATGGTAGGAAGAGTATTTGCAGGTGTATAGCATACATTTATTTTTAATTATCAAGTTAATTGAAAAACACTTATATATTTTTTATTTTATATCATAGAATACTTAGTTCACAAAACAATCATCTATCCGTCCAAAACTTCAATGGTTGAATAAATAGGAGGGAAATTAGAAACCCGAATAATCAAAAAAATAATTGACTGATTCATGGATTATGTGATTAATCGTTAGTTGCAGCCCTAGTTCAATTCAATTTACAACATTTTAAGATACTTTTCATTATATTAAATCTTGGGCGCATCGTTTGAAGCGTCTTTAAAAAGATGAAAATAAAATATTTTCTCTGTTAAATATGTGTTAACAATGTCTGAGTTCAAAGAGTCCTTAAATTTGTTTGACCCTATGCGTGTCACAGCAGTTTTTTGTTAGTATAGCGTAAAAATGGTAAAAGGGGGAAAAGGCCTGTTTCAAGTACAGTCCAAATGCCAACCCAAACCCACAAAAAGATGAAAAAGGAAAAATGTATTTGACCACGTATAAGACATCCACATGCCTGCACGTGCATCATGAATGAGCTGACAAGGCTGCAATGATTAAACAACCCAGAAGATGGCATCAGCGAGTAGAAACCTCCCAATTCCGTTCAGCACCTTTAAGATGTTTTATCTTGCTGTTATAAAAATAATTTTTAATAAAAGCATCCTTATGATCAGAATAGTATTGTATGTAACAAATTGTGTAGTAGATATTTTTTATATTTTTACGAAATAGATAGAAAGATGCTAAACAATTTAACATTCAATAGAGGAGGCAATTATGCTTATTTTAAGTATACGTTTTCTTATATCTAAAATTAAACAATGAGCTCTGATAATAAACACAATTTTCTGCAACATAATTAGGCTTTTTTCCTTTGTTTTATCTGTTTTAGTAAAGTCAAGAGAGAAATCACACCACCAAAAGATCTTACCATGAAAATTGTATATTTTAAGTGTAATCTTTCCCATCTTAAGATGAATTTACTTGTTTGCTAAGATACATGAAACAATTTATAATCAAACAGGGTTCCTGTGGATCCTTGAACACTCTTAAAAGGCATTGAATTCATTTTTATAAAAACAAGACATTATAATGTCTTAAATCCAAATTTTGAAAGTCTTAAAATTGTGAACGCATCAATAAGATTTAGATTTGTTTGAACTAAAAAGATTTATCGATTGTCTTTTAATAATTCACCGATTTACTTTCATGGCAACTTGGCGTGACAACAATAACAGAACAATCAAAACGGTGATGTGGTTTCAGTCTGGCCTTTCAGAGCAGACCTATGTCTTAGGTTTACCAACAATACCAGCTCAGTAGCCTAGATGGTAAGGCGCCCGCTTTGAGACTGGGAGGTCGCTGGTTCGCGCCTCGGCCGAGTCATAACTAAGACTTATAACATTGGTAAAATGGCGGCGCCCTCTGTTGGCTGCGGCTGCATCGGCTCGCTACAACGGGTCAGGTGTATCGACATTTCGTTCTGTGTACATTGTTACAAATGACAATACAAAGGAAATTATTATTAATTATTAAACATAGCAACTTCAGACAGAGACGTTAAGTTTGGACGATGAGAAAGTTTAAATTTAATGAGAAGTGGCAGTCTAACCAACGTTTTTCGCCATGGCTAAAATCTGTACCAGGTAATAAATACAAGGCACGATATATTGTGTGTAGGACATATTTGGGTTTTTCTTGTCTTTTTTTGTTTCAATCGTAGTTTGTCTTTTTTGTCTTAAATTTGATCTCAAAAGACTTTTAAAAACTCCTAAAGAGTCTTAAATGTAACGTGCCCTGCGCTGTAAGAACCCTGTTAAAAAGCTTGTCTGTTAAAAAAGATTGATCTAGTAGACGATACTGTTTTTCCTCTGTCACCTTTTTATTTCAAGAATTAAGAAACATGGGGTAAGAATTTATTTTATGTGTGCACTATATTTGGTGTGATAATTACCCTAGGTATTCTGTTCCTTCACAGGTGGGTGATAGATGTTACGAAGAGGGAATGTACGAGGCTGCTAAGCTCTTGTACAACAACGTGTCCAACTTTGCTCGATTGGCATCCACGCTTGTGCACTTGGGAGAATACCAGGCCGCCGTGGACAGCGCAAGAAAAGCTAACAGCACTCGCACTTGGAAAGAGGTGATGATACTTCAAGAAGCATGCCAGGTCTTAAACTGGCCCTTCTCTACCTGACTCACAATTCCTTCCCGTCAGGTTTGTTTTGCTTGCGTGGACGGTGAGGAATTCCGCCTGGCGCAGATCTGCGGCCTCCACATCGTCATCCACGCAGACGAGCTGGAGGACCTGATCAGCTATTACCAGGACCGTGGCTACTTTGAAGAGCTGATTGCACTGCTGGAGGCTGCTCTAGGCCTGGAACGGGCGCACATGGGCATGTTCACTGAGCTAGCCATTCTCTACTCCAAGTTCAAGCCGCAGAAAATGAGAGAGCACCTGGAGCTCTTTTGGTCCAGAGTCAACATTCCAAAGGTGGGAATGTCACCACATACACTGATAAAGCTGAAGTAGGAAACAATCTTAAGTTGTGAATACCAGCCTTTTTACCAATGTCCCTGCATACATTTAATTATTGTTGTTTGTACGCAACTTTTCACCCAGACTATTTCATTTCTTGCATCGTCTTCCATGAAACGGTGGCAGTGAACTTTACTACGTATAGCTTTTAAATAACTTAAATTTCAACACTCGGCAAAACAAAATTAAAGAAAATCAACCATACTCAGTTGTTTTTCAACAGAATAAAAACGTTACACACTGACAATTATCCAGTCGCTATTTTTGAAATACTTCACTTGCCCTCATGTAGGTTTTAGATCAGGGGATGGTGGAATAACTACACTTCTCCATACTTAATGGTGGGGTGTGTCGTTTGAGGTGTCGAAAGTTAAATGTTTTCTCTATTAGTTTGCGTTAACAATGCCCAACTGAGTTCAAAGACCCTTTATGTTTTATTTTCCATAGCGCCTGTCTTCATTTATCTTACCTTTACTAGCCTTGTTTAGGGTGGAACACATTAGATTCAAAGAAAGAGGGCTGGGGGAGTGCCAGTGAAAGATGCGATGCTCGTCCCTGCATCCATCCATCCATCCATTATCTGCACCGCTTATCCTCAGTAGGGTCACGGGGGTGCTGGAGCCCATCTCCGCTATCTTTGGGCAGTGGGCAGAGGACACCCTGAACTGGTTGCCAGCCAGTCGCTGGGCACACAGGGACAGGCAATTCGCTCGCTCTTTCAAACCTAGGGACAATTTGGACCAGCCAATCAACCTGACATGCATGTTTTTGGAATGTGGGAGAAAACCGGAGTGTCTGGAGGAAACTCACGCAAGCACAGGGAGAACATGCAAATTCCACTCAGGAGGTTCGATCTCATGACTTCAGAACTGCCACACACTCGCTAACCACTGCGCCGCCGTGCTGCCCTCGTCCCTGCATTTTTTTATTTTTTTTTTTCCCTCAGTGGAGCACAAAATTGTGAAAGTAAAGGGCCTGCTTCTAGTAGAGTCTGAATGCCAACTCAAACCCCCAAAAAGATGAAGGAAATTAAAAAAGTATATTTGAGCGTGTCCAAGAAATCCAAGTGGGTTGAATCCCTTAACCACATTGGTCGTAGGTGCACCATTTTCTCTGGTGTGTCTTGGGCAAATAAAGCCTAGTGGCACCCATCCGTTTCCTTGCTAACATATGTTCTTGCACACAAATCATGTGTTACTCTGCCGCCATCTTTTGGCTTAAAGTCCTGATTGCAGTCTTAAGTCTTCAAATATTGCATTGCATCTTTAAAGATAAGTCTAATATTTTTTATTTTTCAATCAACATGGAGGGTTGGAATCCTAGAGATGCAGTGGTGAATGAAAGCTATTAAAAGCATATTATGTTTTGGAATAAATTGACTTTACATCATCTTTGTCCATGCATCAACAATCTCAAGAGATCTGTAATTAATTTTCAGATTTGTATTGTTTTTTTCTTCTATTGTTGATTAAAATGTTTTTGTTTTTAGTAGTATTTATTTTTCAAAATATATTTATTTAGATAATAAAATATTCTAAAGTCAGCTTCATTTACAAACAAGCATATATGCAAACTAATCTGTTCATGATTAAAATTGTTCATATTCTGTACATTCATTTATTTCTGTATCATGAACAAATCACCAAACCTCTTTTAATATTCTATTTATCTATCTACCCTAGTCATATCCCTCGAGAGGGGTGACCGACAGCAAGACAAACACATACAATAACAAAGAAAATTAAAAAAAAGAAAATGGCTAAAAAACACACACAACATTTTTTGGACCATGGCCAACCCAAATGCCCAAACCCCCAAACAAGTAAAGCACCTCGGCACCCAAGTCGGTCATGCTTTCGTCCCTCCAAATGAAACGGGACATAAGAAAGCGGCCATGTAACTCGGGTCAGGGTGACACAACACACTCTTCTGTTCAACAGCAGCTTTCACTGGTTTACCCCTGCCGCATCATACAGGTGCCCTGTCCATCCCTTACAACACGTCTAAACATCCCACTATCCTTTACATCACCTCTCCACTCATTCCTATCACCAACAAGATCTCTAGCTTCCATTATATTTAGACCTATTTCCTGTTTCAGGAAAGAAACTTCTATTAAACTTGTAGGAAAATTTAATCAGATATGCTCACTGCATCCGTAAGATTTTCATTTTTTTTGTGAATTTGCAGTCAGTTGTCTTATCTTCAAGCAAAGCAAGGAACAATATTATGATTGTGAAACAAAAACCACGGTTTCATTTTTCCCATCAGGTTCTGCGTGCAGCAGAGCAGTCTCACTTATGGGGCGAGCTGGTTTTCCTTTATGATAAATACGAAGAGTACGACAACGCTGTTATCACAATGATGGCCCATCCGCCTGACGCGTGGAAAGAAGGACTCTTCAAAGACATTATTGCAAAGGTAAATAATCCGGTATTGCTAGTACTGATACTGTTTTTTTTCCTCTTGTGAGTAAAGATTGCCTTTGTCTTTTTAGGTGGCCAATGTGGAATTGTACTATAAATCCCTTTCGTTCTACCTGGATTACAAACCTCTCCTTCTCAATGACCTGCTGACAATTTTGTCCCCTCGCCTGGATCACAATCGAGCTGTCAACTTTTTCACCAAGGTCCGCAGCATGTTTGATTACGTTTTGCTTCTTTAAAAAAAGTTTGGTTGTTGAAACTTTTCTGTCTGTTTTCTCTTAACCAGTTGAACCAGCTGAAGCTCGTGAAGCCGTACCTGAGGTCTGTCCAGAACAACAATAACAAGTCTGTCAATGAAGCGCTTAACAACCTGCTGACGGAAGAGGAGGATTATCAGGTATCTTTGTCATTTGCAGAAATCATTTATATGGTCCTATATGAACATAAAGCTCGGGTGTCAAACACAAGGCCAGCGGACCATCAGAGTGACCCATGTGGCTCGAAATGACAGAACACAAATGTCAGTATTTAAAGGGACAGTGTATTATTCAGCGCCTTCTAGCAATTAAAAAAATAATTGAAATAACAAATTCAATTTAAATAACAAGCAATATACATGAACTATCGTAAATAATCTTGCTTTTTTTTCATTTGACATAACATGCTCCTCACTTGGAGCTTGCTGACATGATTTTCTGCCATCCTGCTACTAAAAAGCTGTCTTTTTTTTCTTCGTTTTTCTTCCTTTACGATTTTTACTTTTTTCCCCTAATTTAACTTCCTCGGTTCTTCTTTTTTTTCCTTTTATTTCTTTTCCTTTTCCCTCACTCTCTTCTGTTTATTTTGTCTTTATTTATTTAAATAATTATTTATTTATTTTGTCTTCCTCTGTTTTTTTATTTATTCTTTTGTCTTCCTGGTTTCTATTGTTTTTTTTTTTCACCCATTTTTTTGCTTTTCCCTTCTTTTTTCCTTTATTTTTTTTCTTCATTCTTTTTAGCTTTTTGTTCTCCTTTTCATGTTTTTCTCTTGCTTATTTTTACTTTTCTTTTTTTTATGCTTCTTGTTTTCTCTTTTTCCTTTTTTCTCATTTTTCCTCTGTTTACAAAAAGCTTGGTAAAAAAATGTCAATTTTCAGCCTTCGTAGTTCGTGTTCCATTTGTTCTTTTTAGCACTCGTTTTTCAGTTGCACTACACAATACAGCGACATCTAGTGGTCAAGTATTTCACACTGGTTCCGTTTAACCAAAGTTAACCTCTGCTGCCAATGTTTTCCACTAGAGAGAGCACTAACATCCTGAATTTTCACTGCTACTCATGGTTTATGGCAATAAATGTTGCACTTCATTTCAGATGATTCTGCAATTAAAACCTTAAACTTTGTTTACTCTAAAATACAGGGTCTCAGGGCATCCATTGACGCCTATGACAATTTCGACACCATCGGCCTTGCCCAGAGGTTAGAAAAGCACCAGCTGATTGAATTCAGAAGGATCGCTGCTTATCTGTACAAGGGCAACAACCGCTGGAGACAGAGTGTGGAACTCTGCAAAAAGGACAAACTCTACAAGGTGAGAATATAACGGCTTTTGGTATTTTGTGCTAAATTGGACCATACCATTTCCTGAATTTCCCTCACCTTCCCAGGATGCAATGCTGTTCGCGGCCGAGTCGAAGGACGCCGAGCTGTCCGAGACTTTGCTGCAGTGGTTCCTTGAAGAGGGCAAAAAAGAGTGCTTTGCCGCCTGTCTTTTCGCCTCTTATGACTTGCTGCATCCCGACGTGGTCCTGGAGCTGGCCTGGAGGCACAACATTGTGGATTTTGCCATGCCATACTTCATCCAGGTCATGAGGGAGTACCTCACAAAGGTTTGAATTGGTCATCGATTAGTATCATATTTCTCTGTTTTACTGTTTTTTTTTACCCAACTGTGTGCATTATTTTTCATTTTTTCAGAAATTCTTTTTTTACAGATCTGATTAATTCAAGTGAAAGGTCTATTATACGAATGGCCTACAGTACATCATGTTTAAAAGGCCTACAGCCATTCAATGGGAATGTGCGTTTGATCAAAAAGTGCTGCCTTGACTTAAAGGTTTAGCCATTCATTGTCATGTCGCTTAACCGAAAACACACATATCTTCATTGAAATATATATCTTGACTTCAGCTCAATACAGTGTTGCTTCATGCATTTGCACATTGACCACGAGGGGTCAGTATAATACAAACAGAAGTCAAGTCAAGTCATGTTTATTTGTATAGCCCTTCATCACAAGGAGCCTGAAAGGGCTGCACAGACCACAGATTATTGCAAACCACAGACTATTATTCCACCATCCCCTGATCTAAAACCTACATGAGGGCAAGTGAAGTATTTCAAAAATAGCGACTGGATAATTGTCAGTGTGTAACGTTTTTATTCTGTTGAAAAACAACTGAGTATGGTTGATTTTCTTTAATTTTGTTTTGCCGAGTGTTGAAATTTAAGTTATTTAAAAGCTATACGTAGTAAAGTTCACTGCCACCGTTTCATGGAAGACGATCCAAGAAATGAAATAGTCTGGGTGAAAAACTCATCAGTCAAGCTACCACTAGTTAAATCCAAATCCCTCAGAAAGAAGAGTTCTAAATTGTAGACAAAACAATGGTCACTTGAGGTCATATCTTGGGTTTGTTTTTCCAGGTTGATGAATTTGCTGCGAAGGTGACGGTCTCTGGCCCCTTTTATTATATTTCACTAATGTGTTGGAAGTGTGCTTGTTGTAACTACTCCTTTTTAAACTCTTAAATTTTCGGTGTAGTGAGATAGTGTTTTCAGATAATGTTTTACCCTAATTTGTCAATGCTCACCTCTAAATTCACTACCATGATACTGTCTGTGTGTCCGCTCTTGTGTGTCTAAGTGTATTACAGTAGTTTCCTTTTGAGTGGGAAATAATACGTTTTATGAGTGTGGGGATTGACTTTATAATAAATGTGTGATGCATCTCTAAGGGTCCATGTTTCTAAAACAATAATAAACAATACACCTTGAAGGGTTGAACACTAATCCACAATTTTTGATTTTTCTGTTTATTTTATTTTCAGGAGTCATATATTTTCTTACCTTACTTTCCATTGAGTGGAAGCAAAGAATACTTTTGTCGCTACTAATGTAATAATGCTTGGATTTTACTGTAGTTGTAAAGGTATTACTCGAGAGACAGGCTGTTTGAGTGAGGTTTGCAGTGCGGTTGATTAGTATCATATGCAATTTAAAGAAATTGTATGGTCACACTTAACAACTTTTCAACATTTAATTCATAACTCTGCTAAATGAGATTTTGACTTACAACAAATTTCATTGTGCCTTTCTTCGGGCGTAAAGGAGTCTTTTAAATATCATTGAGAAACTTCAAGATAGTGGGTATTTATCCACACTAAAAATGGAGACTGCTTTACAGCATACTGTACTTCACTTTCCCTAATTGGAAATATAATAGTTGAGAAACACTGCAAAATGCTTCCACTTTTTACACATGGTTTTGCGAAATCCAACAAAAACTAAAAGTTGTTAAATGTCACCTTTTAATTACGTGGTCGAAATTGAGGATGCCCCATACTGAACACTGTTTTGTGGCGTCCCCAGGTGGACAAACTGGAAACGGCAGATAGTCAGAGGCAAACTGAAGAGGAGGTGACAGAACCTCAGACGATGGTGTTTGGTGAGTATTAGTTTCTCGACAAGTTTGGATGATATATACCGTAAATTCCGGACTATAAGCCGCTACTTTTTTCCCAAACCTTCAACCCTGCGGTTTATTCAGTGATGCGGCCAATTTATGTAATTTTTCTAACAGCCGCCAGCGGCGCTCGAGTACAAAAGGTAAGATTTAGACCGGTGGAATATATGTGCCGAGGAAGACTGCAACTTCTTAGCTTGTGCACAAATTAAATTAGCGTAGACATATCCTCATCATGCGAATTGCAAAAAGAAAGCCACATGACGCAGCTTTCAAGCTAAAAGCAAACGTGCAGTCCGATAAAGAAGGAAACAGAGCTACTCCACGCAAACTTCACTTTGCGAGCGTGTTAGCGTGTTTTTGAATAAGGGAGCGGGGAACGACATCTATATGACAAAGTCTCTTTCCCATACTGGGGAAGACGACTTTGATGGCGTCAGTTATAAGGAGTAAGATGAGGACTGTTTACCCTGGTTTCTACAAGTACGGTATGTTTTCTTGAACAGACCCGTTTACTGTGTTGCGAGCGTGTTGCTAGTAGCGTTTTGCTACCCTTCACAGGCACGGTTTTGGATGAAAGTTATAATATTAAAGCTTTGAAAACTCTTTCGGTGTACCGTCTTTCTTTGTAAATATGTGTAACCAATGTAGAATATGTATTTGCACCTGTATATTTTTATAATGTATTTATTTGAGACACTTATTATTATTTTGCGAATTAAAAAAGAGGGGCGTAGCAAAGGCGGGCTGACGGGAAGTGGGGTAAAGGTGAGTGAGACCTGTTGTCTCGGCGGACAATAGTGGATATATATTTTTCCCACCCTTACCTTTGGAAATGTCGTTTTTTTTTCCTTGGATTAGTTTCAACGGGTATCCGGACTCTGCAGGTCTGCATCAAACCTTAAGTACCGGTATCATATTCTGTTCATTTTGCCGGCTGTGGTTTTTAGACTGTGTACTTTATATTCAGTTACAATCGCGGGACTCAAAGCCGGGTTTGGGCTAATTTTGTGATTGTGTCACATGTTTTAATGTGTGCGCATGCGGCTTATATTCAGGTGCGGCTTGTGTAAGTACAAAATCGGTTTTCCTCTTAAAATGTGGTTGGTGCGGCTTAAAATCATGGCGCTCTATAGTCCGGAATTTACGGTATCCTTATTAACAGCTGAAGTTTAGCCTGTTTGGAAATTGTCAAAAGTGCATCATAACAAATATTTGATAAGAATAAATCATGGTTCAATCTGCTTTTGCCGGTAATGTTTTCAAGAGTTTACGGTTTTCACTATATTTTTAAATGGTCTTGTGTATTTATGTTCTCAGGCCAGCAGCTGATGCTGACCAGTTCTCCTGTTCCAGTCAACCCCCAGCCAGGGTATCCAGGCTATAGCTACCCGGTCAACGCCGCAGGTTACCCTGCACAGCCCACCTACGGCTTCCCTATGTAGAGGATGGAGCTTTTTTCATCTTCCTCTGATGCGCACACACTTGGGAGCTTATTCTCGCTGAACTGGGCCTCTGAACAAAAATTTGCAACCAGGTGCCTCGCCACTTTCACGGAAACTGCAAAACCTTCGCCTCTTATTACCAAGGCTCCATATGAAACCTCCCAACTATTTTCAGCTCCTGGATATTAGAATGCACTGAAGTGACTGCGGAGCATGATCTCACTGCTTGCTGGGTGTAGATTTGTTGAGAAGGTTCCTAGCTTTGGTCCTGCTTTGCTGCTATAAGGCAGAGGTGGCTTTAACGCTCACCTTAAAACATCCATACAGCCTTACAAATGCAGCAAGAGAGGAACAGGCTACTTATCACACAAACCTTTCTCAGGTGTTGGGATGTGCTGCGACCAGAGTCTTTATTGGAAGTTCAGATCTTTTGAGAGAGGCACCGCACAACCATGAGACTCTCCTAAACGGTTCCACTCCCTCCACTGACAATGATGAGGGAAAGAGATGCACTGTAAAACAAATGCTACGCGCTGCAGTCTGCATGTGCTGCCGAACTACGCTTCCATGCTGCAAGCAGGAGCACAATTGTCATCGTTCACTCATGTTATCAAGTGTTACTATGTCCGTTGGAAAAGAACAACATTTAACGGAGACACGAGGAAAGAAAGATTTTCCAGTATTTGGACGTGCCTGTTGGTCTGATATAATCATTGTACTGAAAGCAATGTATAATTTAAGATATATGAAAAAGATACCGAAAAACTAATCAAAGAATATTATCAAATAAGTATGTGTTGTCTATAGAGTGTCATTGTAGTCTGAAAACAAGGATTTTTGTAAGAAAGCCGCCAAAAACAGCAGTTAATAAATGCTCTTGTTGCATTGTTACTGCTTTGTGGATTATTCTGTAGCGGGAACGTAATGCTTTCATTCTGTGACCTCACGACCGGATTTTCTTATTTTTTAATTGTTTTCCCCCCACTTGAGCAGCTTTTCATTGTTTATAATATCACAAAAATTTTCATTATATCGGTTTGTCCAATAGTGTCTTATAATTGCCACAAAAACCAAGCTTATCTGTGCTAACTTTGTGCTAGAGTAGCAGAATACACATTTTTAGTAATGTACTGGCGCAACGCGGTCTGTTCGTGTAACACCTTGACTGTAAACTGTAGCTAGAATTGTGTCCTATATATCCTGGACCGAACAGTTCACATTATTAGAGTAGCTTCAGCTATGCACGCAACAAATCCGACATTGAGCTTACCAGATTCGGATCGCTACGGAAGATTTCGCACCGGTAGCATTTTATCACTGAGCCATATTTACTCATGAAAAGAACCAGAATGATTGGCCTAGCACATGGGTGTCCAAACCTTTCAGACAGCAGGGATTCAGATTTGGTAAGCTGAAAATAAATGAGGGCCGACTTCAGTCTGGAATTCCCTGACATATCTTTAACAAATTCACCCTCCGTGAAAGGTTTGTAGTTCTTGGCCATCAGCATTGCAACTTCTTAGCTCGCCTTTGTAGCATTTTCGTTTGACTTGCAAGGTCTCGTGAAATCAGTTAAAACAGCTTCCAGTTGCTTTACCTTTTCACAGCATTCGTTTCCAGTTAAGTTTTTGTATGTTTCGCCTGGGAGTGCCTCTTGACATTATATTCCTTGAAAACAGCTTCAGTCTATTGACAATCTAGGCAGAAACTACTGTTTCGGATTTTGGTCAAAAAAAATACTCCAATTTTCACTTCTCCTGGAAGCGGCAGCCCTCACAATCAACTTTCCTTTTTTTATTTACAGTCATCATGTGGGAAATGGGGTTGGATACAATTCTCAGAGAAAGCCAATGGAAAGGTGACCAAAGGGCTACTGCCAGAATCTGGTAAAAGATTTTTATTTTATACTGTGGTCATTATTCCAGGCGGGTCACATATTATATATTTTATGACAGAGGCAGCGGGCAAGTAAAATTTTCATAATGGGCCGTAATTGGCCCCTGGGCCGGACTTTGGATGTGCCTGGCCTAGCATGTGAAAACATATTTTGTTCTCGCTGTTTCAAGTTGTCTGAGAAACACCACCATTTCACCAAGAAAAGGGAAATAAATAGGATGCATGTTGGTTCACCAACTAGCATACTGAGGTTTATTGTTTTAGATAAGAAACATCTGGTTTCAGCTTTATGGACTAAGCATAGAGTGGGCATACATCTTAAGCAATGTTCACCTAAGGCGTTCATCACTGCATAGAAAAAAATTGATACAGTGAGTATATTCTACTTAAAATATATTCTGTTCAGTGCATAGGAAAACATTTTTTTTATAGTATGGCTATAATATTGAAAGTATATCAGAACTTTGTTAACTTATAGTCTAAATCAGGGCTGTACAACTCATTGAATTATTGTCCACTTCATACAGACTAAATAGCGCACAAACACCAAATTATTGACTATTATTTTCATGACATGTTTTACCTTGATATGGGTTCGATTTCATAGAAAGGAGCTAAAGCTTCTCGAAACATCTGAAGTCAGAAGGTGCTAATTTTTTTTAGAATGTTTTTGTTTTCAAATTGCCTTAACCTTGGAGAACCCAAGAACCTTTTTATCCCTTGGGATTAAACACCACATCCGTGACTTTTATTTGAAGTAAAATAACGTGTTTCCTCAATGTTCTCTGGTTGATAAATGATTGTCAGGAAATACAGCTACAGTGGGTTCTTTACAAGTGGCGCCCGGCTTTAGGAACACCCAGTGTACATATCCAAAACTGCAAGTCATAGTTTGATGTGATGCAGCTCATTTTCCTCTTGTGCTTCTCCCGGCATTCACATGGACTGCATTTGGTAGGGGGCCATGGGTTCAAATGGTCCCTTAACGGGTTTTTAAAGAGGTATTTTACAAGTTGTGTTTCTTTATGCAGTGGTTAGCACATTTGCCTGGCATGCGAAACGTCCCCGGTTTGAGAAATTTGTTGGCCTGAAGAGGGACGGGCATTACCCCTGCAACCCTACTGGTCAAGAGATCCTAACCACGTTACCATTTAGCAGGTTATAATTTTCTAAATCTGTCAATATCAAACGTATCATTGTTTTTACGTAAAATAAATACCCACAACATTGATAGTTTTTCAGTCACCTTTACATTACAGCGACGATATAAGAAGAAAAAAAAGCAGTTACCTTACTATTTTTTTAAATTCAATCACTTATTGATAAACAAAAATAGAGTTAATATAAATTAAACCCGGAAACTCCAAATCTGCACATTTAACTCTTGTACCGGTTTTACAATCTTTGCTTTGTAATGTGTTTGTTTTTAAAAGGGCGTGGCAACACGTTATGGCCACGCCCCCACCACATCGAACTAGTTGACACAGCCATGCACGCGCTTCTCCCCTCGCGTCCACGCGCTTCCAGCCGGACCGCGCCCCCTCGTTCTTTCCTCCGCGGTTGCCCACTTCCGGGTTGTCTCATCCTCGTTTGGACACTTTCGTCGCCATGGTGACGTGCAACAGTTAAAAGTCCTTAATTAAAGTTCCCAACACGAGAAGGCGCTGCCACGCGCGTGCATCTGAGCCCGCGGGAGTGCGCGCGTGACAGCCGACGTATACATCCGCGTGTGCGCGACCGGGTCTCGTTTGGAGCTCAGACTCCACGGAGATCTAAAACCACCAGTTAAAGATTTGTTTCCCTCAAATTGTTCGTTTAAATCTTAAAAATGGAAGGACGAGGGATATTTGGAAGCCCTTTCCAGACGTCGAGGTGTCTGGCAGCGGCGGCGCCCGCCGGGAAGTCCAAATTAACCCACCCAGGGAAGGCGATTCTGGCAGGTACGTAAAGATTCCTATTTGAACTATTTAACGTCAATTGACACAAAATGTCGTCACGTATTATAACTTTCAAATAGTAAAAGCCTCTTTGAAGTCTGCCTGTTGAATTTTTTTTCTAAAGTATTTCCCTTCTTCCTTGTTGTCTTTGAAGCGTTGTGGTGAGTTGAGAATTATACATATTATTTTTAAGGATATTTTTCATTGAATTGATTTGACATATCGTATTTAGACATCAGCAAGTTCAGTGTTTTTTTAAAATGTCAACACAAAAAAATTGTGACATCGAAATTCACTTTTTTATCAGATTTAAATTAAATTATTTAAGAGTGATTTGAAAAGGCTAAAGCACATTCTGCATATCCCTTAAACTTTTACTCTTGTGAGAATTGCAATAGAAATTGTATTTCCTTCATTCCTTTCAACAGGATGAATATATTTTCCGAATTGTCATGTTAACAGTTCCTCTAGAACCGGGATCGGCAAACTCAAATTTTGAAAGAGCTCCAACGGATCAAAGAACAGAAAACAATGTCAACAAAATACAAATACTGCGTGTCTGGAGGCCAAAAATTTAAAAGGCAGACCAAAAAAATGGATTTAAAAAGCAGGTGATTACATACATAAAAAATAGTCATTCAATATGTTATACTTAATCTAAATAAAACCATCACACACAAAATACATTTACATTTCCCTCCATCTTTTTCCTTTTCAAATATTTCTGAAATATTTTTGGGAGCACTACGAAAGGTGCTATAGAGCCACTTGTGGCTCTAGAGCTGCAGGTTGCTGACCCCCGATTTAGAAAAAAAAATAGATATTGTTCCTAACATTCATTTGGACAGGTAACTTAAAATTAGTTTTACCTGGTTATATCAGTATCAGAAATTATTTTCCCCCCATTTTATTAACACTCTATTGAAACATGAATATTTTGTTTGTTTGTTTGTTTGTACATGATTCAATTGTTTGTTTGTACATGATTCAAATTGAATCTTTTCTTCCGGCGCCGTCACGAATGGCAGCCACTCCAGCAGCTCCCGTGTTATTTTCGATTGTTCTCGATTGTTCTCAGCTCAGGGATGCTGCTGGAAATGTGAATTTCCCTTCGGGGATGAACAAAGTATCTATCTATCTATCTATCTATCTAAATTGTCAAGTTAGCAGTTCATTTTGAAAACATACCTGCCTTCACTACCGCTTTACACATCAGGCTGCTTTATTTCTAAGCAAGACTAAGTATCAACAATCGCATTTGATTTTTGTCTTGGTAAAAGTTGGCCACTTCTAGTTTTAAATAAGTCAAATCATGTTTTTCTGTATAGTCCTTAATCACAAGGAGTCTCAAAGGGCTGCACAGACCAGACCATGCAAACTGCACAGAACAGACTCTTGCAAACTTCAGACTATTATTACACCATCCCCTGATCTAAATCCTACATGAGGGCAAGGAGAAACTCAAAATCTCTAGATGAGGTAAATGAAGAAACCTTGAGAAGAGACCGCACATGAGGTAATACCCTTACCAGGATGACCAGGCTGCAACGGATGTTGTTGTTTGCGTGTGTGTGTTCTCTTTAAAATAAATATTCTGAAGACCGATTGTGTTTCCTGCTTGATAAAATCTACCTCTTTTATTGTCAAAACGTTGGCATGTATGAAAAAGTCACTAAAAGTACTCGCCCATTTCTAATGATGACCAATACCAGAAATCTTGGGCTATTTAACAATCAGTAACCTGGAAATAAATGAACTGTAAATTGACATTAATAGATGCAATATTAGTGAAAAAAGGTTGAGATTTATAGATATTTCTCTACAAATCAATTGTTGAGCGAGAGGGGTATTATACATACAAATTTTATTGGTGTGTGGTTAGATCATGTCGATTAAGGGTTCAGTCTGACAAAATATCGTATCAAATGTCCCTTGTAATCTTAACATCAACATTTGAATCATTACGTGTCTCCCCCCCACCCCGCCCCCCATTCTCAATCATATTAAAGTAGGTCTATTTCACTCTAAGTTGAGTAAAACATCTCTACAACCAAATACTAAAAAGCTAAATAGTAAAAGTACTCGGAGCACTGTTAAGAAATATGTCTTAGTATGCTTTAAAAATGACCAACAATTAAATACCCCAGTCACGCTTTGTCCTAATCATGAATCATGGCACATCCAGACTGTGTTATTGACCTTAGGTTGAGGTTAGTTTTTAATAATTCTCTTTAAAGGTATTATGTTGTATTTATCTTGCAAAGACGATAAAATAACCCATATTAATCAGGAATTAGTTTACCCCACAGCACGGTGGAACAGTGGTTAGCGCGTTTGTGGCACAGTTCTGAGGTCATGAGATCGAACCTTCCTGTGTGAAGTTTGAATGTTCTCCCCGTGCTTGCGTGGGTTTTCTCCGGGCACTCCGGTTTCCTCCCACATTTCAAAAACATGCATGTCTGGTTAATTGGCCAGTCCTAAATTGTCCCGAGGTGTGATTGAGCGAGTGAGTTGTCTGTCTCCGTGTCCCCTGCCCACTGCCCGAGGATAGCTGGGATGGGCTCCAGCACCCCCGTGACCCTACTGAGGATAAGCGGTGCAGGTAATGGATGGATGGATGGATGGATTGGTTTACCCCACTTAGCAGTAACCCTTTTAACCCTTTAACAGAATGCCTGCTTGGCTCATCCCTGCAGGACAATAAGCGGTCCCTGCATCTTTTCAGGTGGTCTTATCATAATTGACCTGCTGCAGTAATGCAATTTTATTACACACACTATCGTTCTCAGTCAGGGGACTCTGCCACTTAATCCAGTTAGAGAAGAGTGATGTTTGCAGGAGGGAAACCAATTAGAAAAAGTGGCCGCTAATAGAAGATTTGAAGATTTTTTTTTTTCTTGTTCAGTTTACTGAAGAGTTTGGTCATTTACGTCACAGAAATGCAGGGACAATTTTGGATTGAAATCTTTAAAAATGCTTCGAAAAATACTGAATAGCCTTCGTCTTACTGTCATTGATTTTCAAACATGGGCTGGACAGACATGTATTTATTGTTTAAATAACCGGTAAAAAGTAATGACCAACAATCCCCAAGGTATCACCAGAACTCACCCGGTTCCTGTAACCATCAAGGGAGAATGTGTAGAATTTGTCCAGACCTACAAATACCTGGGTGTGCAGCTGGACAACAAACTGGACTGGACTGCCAACACAGAAGCTCTATGTAGGAAAGGGCAAAGCCGACTTTACTTCCTCAGAAGGCTGGCCTCCTTCAACATCTGCAAAAAGCTCCTGAAAATATTCTATGAGACAGTAGTGGCAAGCGCCCTCTTCTATGCGACAGCGTGTTGGGGAGGCAGCGTCAAGAAGAAGGATGCCTCTCGTCTCAATAAACTGGCTAGGAAAGCGAGCTCTGTTGTGGGCAAAGAGCTGGACAGCCTAACAACAGTAGCTGAGAGACGGGCACTGGAAAAGCTGCGGTCAATCATGGACAATCCATCGCATCCACTACACAGCATTATCTCCAGACAGAAGAGCAGTTTCAGCGACAGACTGCTGTCACTGTCTTGTACTACGGACAGACTGAAGAGATCTTTTCTTCCTCATGCCATGAGGCTCTTTAACTCCACCCGGCAGAGTAAAGGCCCACATTAAACCACACCACCTACATTGGATATTACCGAATCTTACTGCAATATGTATTCTGTGAAGCACTATTTAGTTACTCTATATAACACGCTACAGTGGGCATTTGCACGTCACACTGGGTATTTGTATATTGTATTCTTTTGGCTTTATTATTGTACTGTTCTCAGCTCAGGGATGCTGCTGGAAATGTGAATTTCCCTTCGGGGATGAATAAAGTATCTATCTATCTATCTATCTATAAACTACAAAGAGCTAGAACCTGTCACCAAATTTAAATATCTTAGAGCTGTCTTATCAGAAGAGGGATCAGAACCATGAAACATGGTCTGGACACCTCAAACCACAGTCACACTTGCCAGACTTTGCTTGGAAGACCGAAAAAGAACTGGGCCAACAACATTAAAGAATGAACTGGTGACGACCCAAGAAAAGGCCAGGGACCGTCAACAGTGGAGAAGGCTGTCCAGAGTTGCATCCTCTTTGATTGCCTCGACCCATGCGGTTAAGGGTTCCGTGAACTGTAAAACAGTATTGACTTTGATCTTCTTTTGATAAAGAAACATAATTGTTTAAGGCATTTGTTTCTGTAGGTTTCAAAGTGATAGCTGTTTTTTTTAAAGAACTGCAGCATTTTTATGCACCTACATAAATCTGTATTGTCTTTGCTGTCCTATTCATTTCGTATTTCTGGACTGCATATCAGTCCTTGTTGTTCGGATCGACCGCTGTGCTGTTCCACTGTTGATCAATGTGCAGCAGCACTTGCAGGTGATTGAAGTGGCAATTTCAGCGGGGTACCCTTGCGACAGCAACAGGCGGTTAGTTGATTTCAGTTGTGCGCGTGAATCTTGTTAGAAACATGTGTTTTGTTAGTGACAACAGCAGTTTCACTTTGACAGTAAATATTTGAGGGTACAGGGAAAGTGCCTTGTGTATATAGTCAAGTTTATTTGTATAGCCCTTAATCACAAGGAGTCTCAAAGGGCTTCACAGACAACAGAATGTCAACACCTAATGTGTAGCTTTGTTTTTCAGTACTATGCTTTATCATTCAGCCTGCTTTGTAACATACCCGACAAATTGGAAGAAAAAAAAAAAACAGTCACACGTACATTCCAATCATGCAAATGCATTGTTCTTGATGTACTTTATTATAAGGACAAGACCAGTCAGCGACTTTTTTTTTTTTTGTGACAAAAAAAAATGGTTAAAGGACAGCTAGCCAACTAATTAACTGCTTGTTTTGGATCTTCCAGGGCCACATTCTTGATTGTTTAGCGCTCCACTCCTGATGCACTCTGATTAACCAGGAAACGCTGTAAAAACTTGAAATAATAATCTTGATCATGCATTTCAACTGTGATTAAGTAAAAAAAAACACAAGAACTGTAATTTTGACCCTTGCAAAAATAAAGCATAATGGCTCTGCGTTGCCAGGATTGCCGTTACCGGGCATTCTACCAGAGCAAGGTAGCTGGGGCAGGGGTTTGTTGAAAAAGTGGGAAGAGCCACCAGGAAGTGCCAAAGAGCAGTATGAGTGCACCCATATCCAGAGACGCTTGTAAACAAAAGTGAATGTTTATCAGTTTTGGTATTTATTGGGGGTGCCTTGATGCAAAACCTAGCTTAAGACTCTCCCAGAGGCCTAATGTACTACTGTATTCATTTTTAAGAAAACCGGTCCAGCCGTTTTGGAGCCTTCTAGCCACATACGAACACACAAAATAAGGCTTTATATAATGTATTATAATAACTTGGGCCAGTCTTTAAAGCCCTGGTGTGTATTACTTGACCTCTAGATGGCAGTGTGTTGTCTGGTACGAGCGACGGCCAGTGATGCAAGGCACAGCGTGGCGGCAGGATGCCAGAAGCACATGTCACAGAGTGGGGTTGTACACAGTGTAAAAGAACCAAATTTCTCGACCTTTGATTTGTTTTTTTATAATAATTAACATTGGTATAATAGTTAAGCAGTTGTTTGTAAATATTTTTGCCTATTTACTGACATTCTTTTAACTTATTTTTCTCTTTAAAATCTATATTATGTGTTTTCCTTCAAGTGCCATGTCTAATCTCGATGTAAACAATTTTTCACTGCATTGATATCAATAACAATAAACACAATGCAATTCAATTTAGATGCCTTTAACCAAGCCCAGCCTAAACCCAAACTAGAAAAAATCTTATCCAATTGGCCCCAAAAAATTGCTTGTTGTGAAAGTTTTTTTTAATGTGTATAAATGCAATTTCAACTTTTAAAATAGGCAAATTTGTCTTCAATGGAAGATTACTTATGATTTTGATAGAAAATAATTCTTAAAATGAGAAAGTAATATCTGCTATATTCGCTAATATTACTAACTTTTAGAATATATTTCCGGAGAAATAAGATAAATGTCCTTTTTTAAGACATTCTAAGATTCAAATTTTCTGATAATGGTGTCACTATTTATTTTTCACAGTGCACCTAAATACAATTGCAATCAAAAGATGCAGAAGCCATCTTTACTCCATTTCAAAAGTTCCCTTATTGTTTTCAACACTGAATGCTCCTTTGTATATTGATGACATCATGGCCTATTGACACAATTGTTGGCATTGTCTTGAATGTGCCCGCATTGCTTGATGCCATCCTTTCGGGAATCTGTCCCCTCCCCCTCTGTCAGCCTGATTGACTGGCTCGAGTCCCATGGCGCACCCTCTTGCCCATCCCTGCCTGTAGTTCATTTCCAGCCTGTCTGTCCAGTTTTTCAATGACAGCGGCGTCGCTCTGTGACTGTCGCAAACCCACCCCCACCCCACCATCTATAACCATGAGACAAAACCCATTTTAAGACGAGAGTGACGGTGCGTGAGTGCAAGTTCATGCCGGCTAGCTTAGTCCTAAGACTTTCTAGTGCACGCCTGCGGGCTTGGAGTAGACAAAGCAAGTAGAAGGTCAAAGCTTAATGCACTACTGCCTAGTCACATAGATAGCAAGTGGCGCACATTCGGCAAGGCTTTCTGCGCTGGCTTCTGTTGGTTAGTTTAGCTCCTCTCACTCTGTTGACGGTTGAAGTTGGGACACGAAACAAGGGCAAGTTTAAGGCCCGAGGCCAGGGAACGAAAGAGCAAAATGGACCTCAGAGTTGTTTGTGCTTCGAAGGCTTTTTCTGGATTGATAGATCATTTATTCTTTTTTCCACATAGATGTTTATGTCCCCCAGCAAAGTTTGTTAAAAGGCCGTGTTTTCTTCATTCTTTGCTTTCTGTAGCCTAAGGCAGCCGGCAAGCTTTCCTAAGTGCTTGTCTCCAATCTCTCCTTTTGTTCAAGCATTGGCTTATTCCCCAATTTGGATCATCACTGTCATCCAAACCTCCCAATAGATGAAATTGTCACAGTTTTTCAGTTAAAAAAAAAATCTAAATTTTTATGTTGATGTCTGTTAACACTGTTCATTGTTTGTTAGCATTAAAATATTGTCTTCTCTTGAGTTCTAAAACGTATTCGTTTTCAAACTTTTTTTTTATCTTTAGTTTCTGAAAAACCCTAATTTGTTTATTTCATATTTTATTTATGTTTTAAAAGTTTTGTATGTCCAATTGTATAACCTTTAGTCCAAGCACATCCTCTCAGAAAAAATGTCAGGGAATTTAGATCCACAGGTTACTTACATATTGTCACTGTCAGCTTTTTGGTTATGATCTAAATCATCCCTGAATGGTTTATCAAGGAGCTATTTAAAGGGTGTTGGTTTTTATCAAGTCTGTAAATATCAAATATAAAGTTAATTTAAGGTAAAAAAAATATATATATTTTCTTGGGTGTAAATATTACAAGACAGTGACATTGGGGACCTACTTACAATAAATGGAAGAACATGGTAATAATTTTAGCCTGTCAATATATGTTGGTGGTGTTGGTAGATATACACAGACAATTTGATTGCCCTGTTCGAATTTACATATTTTATAGTGTTCCTTTCACCCACATTTCTACCCTGTATACTACATGTTGTAACTGCAGTAAAAGCTTTGAGTTTTTCTAAATTGACAAAACAATTTTAACACTATCTCGAAAGCTGTCTGACTTGAGGTTTCTTACTACATTTTTTTTTTATAAAAACAATGTTTTTGGAATTGTATTTGTCAACTTTATTCCATTTGGCTGTGAAATTGTTTTCCAGTATGTATCATAACCAAACCTTAGTTTGTAAATTACACTATTTATTTAAAAAACAAAATAAATGGAGGTATAATCTAATTTTAGAATACAATGTCAGTCGCATAAAAATACTTCAATTTATTGTATTTATTCATTGTAATTTATAACTGATGTCATAGAATTGGAATTCAGTTATGTATATTCTAAATGAGCCTCCTTTCCATTTATTGTCAGCAGACCCTTAAGCCCTCAAAATGTCTCATCTCATCTCATCTCATTAGCTGCACCACTTATCCTAAGTAGGGTCGCGGGGGTGCTGGAGCCCATCCCAGCAATCATCGGGCAGTGGGCAGGGGACACCCTGAATTGGTTGCCAGCCAGTCGCAGGGCACACAGGGACAGACAACTCGCTCGCTCATTCACACCTAGGGACAATTTGGACCGGCCAATCCACCTGAAATGCATGTCTTTGGAATGTGGGAGGAAACCGGAGTGCCCGGAGGAAACCCACGCATGCACGGGGAGAACATACAAACTCCGCACAGGAAGTCCGGTAGCTGGATTCGAACCCACACAGGAGGTTCCCAAGACCTTAGAACTGTGCCGCACACGCGCTAACCACTGCGCCGCCGTGCTGCCCGCCCCAAAATGTAAAAGTGAAATTTATCCGTTGGTAAACGAGTTGATGTTCTGATTAGAAATCATTAAAAAAAAGTCCTTTCTGATTGGCCGAACAAACAAATCATAGTCCTAGAACGTTGAATCTTGTCTGCCGCCTTCCTAGATGGTAAGGCGCCCGCTTTGAGACTGGGAGGTTCGGGTTCGCGCCCCGGCCGAGTCATTCCTAAGACTTAAAAAGTGGTCGGCGGCGCCCTCTCTTGGCTGCGGCTGCATCGGGTCAGATGCAATCGACATTTCGTTCTGTGTACATTGTTACACAGAATGACAATACAAGGAAATTATTATTATTATTATTATTATTATTATTGCAAATCATGACAGTTCTTATATGAAATTAATAATCCTAGTCTGATTGTCACCAAGAAAAATCAGTGAGCCACAGGAGAGTATTGCCTGGGACATAGGAAACCTAAAAGGCCACACCGAGATGAATAATTCTTTTCATCTCCTCCATCACTGTAAATATTACACGTCTATTTATAGCTACTCCTTCCTTTGGCGTCATTCCTCACCATAAAACATGGCCATCATAACGTTTTCTTTCATTGTCCTCCCAAGAGAATTTTAAAAAAGGAACACGCGGATTAATAATGTACCAATATCGCTACTTATTAATTGGCTGGCATATGCACACACAAGCATGGTGATGATGGATATGTATTATTGATCATTTGGATTTTAATTGTATGCATTACCTTCTGGCTGGGAGCTGGTAGAGCACATTGATTGAAGATGTTGCTTTACTAAAACTCATTCTCAGCCATTGATGGGTATAGATATCTAATATCTATAATCTTGGGTACTTGGAGTAAGATTATTTAATCATTTTTATGTCGTGTGTTTGTGGTAGTAGCAGATGTGTTGAATGATCATTAGTCTCAAGCAAGAAGGAGAGCATCTTTAGATAAAAGTTCCTCCCCGTTAGCTGCTTATTAGCCTGCTCACCTGCAATCTCTTGGCAAATTCTATGAGGCTAATTTGCAGATCTATGTTTACAGTCAATTTAATGCATTTTTTTAAACTTTGGATAGAGTTCACCTCAACCAGTTGGACTGAGAGATAAACCAGGGATGCATTGTAAGGATAACCAATCATCACAATCTGATTAATACCACAAAAATGATCTGATTATAGCAGTGTTGCTCAGATTTTCTCAAAACAAACTGCCCTCAAATATGCCATCTGTGCAATGCAAGTGTTTAATTTGATACAGCAGGGTTATAAAATAAAGTATGATACTGTCATGATTACCCAAGTGGAGCCACCTGGGGTAATCATGTGGCGCGCTGGAATGTGCTTCCTGATTGGTTAATGCTCCCTTTTTAAACGCGTTACGCGGAGAACTCTTTGTCGGAGGATTACTTCTGTACCCCGTAAGACTCTCCCGATTACATGTGCCTTCTTGTTTACCTGATTCTGCCTGCCTGCCTCCGATCCGACCTGCCTCCGATTCGACCTGCTTTCGTCCCACGCTACGATCTTCTCTTCAGTCCTGGTAAACTCGACCTGCCTTCGTCCCACGCTACGATTGATCACGTCTCCCGCTAACCCTTACGCTTCCCCAAATAAAGAACTGTACGAACGCTCTGGGGTCTCCTGCTCTGTTCTGGTCTTCCCTGACAGATACACCCTAAATTTTACATAATTTAATTGCATCCTTTCAATGTTGTGTTCAGAAAGGGATTACCAATTTAACTATTTGCATGTATCTAACCATGATATCTTTTAATAAATTGCAGCCTTCTTGTACCTTAAACTCGAGTGCCATTTCTATTTCTGCCCGGCATAATAGCAAGTGTCAAGGGCATTTGTGGATGCGTTGATTTTATGACCCTACGAGATGAGATGCTGGGGGATGAGGAATGAGGGCGAGAAGATGCTGCAGCAGTGGTTGGAGATAAAGATTAATGGCCGTTTGGCACATGTAACCCACGTTTGGCCGTGGCACTCATTTGGAATGTGTTTGTCTGTGCGAAATAGGGTAAACCAGAAAACCGGAGATGCATTGGCTCGTCTGCCTCCGAAGGTTCCTCACGTGCTGTGTGCTGCCAATTGTGCCTGTTTTTTTCTTCTGTGCTCATGAATGAGGTTGATTTTTTTCTCTGCGACCTGATTAGACCCTCATCATGGTGGCTGGTATGAAGTGTGGCTAAGATCATGTGATCTCTGTTAACCCGTTGAGGCCTGGAGTGTTCCGAGGATTATTGGAATTACGGCTAATTATCATGATCACGAGGTCAATGTTCTGCTTAGTGGCAAGATTTGTGGGTTTGTTGCAGGCAATGTGTTTTATGAGGTGTGTCAGATGATGTTGCAAAGGATTTAGTCCAACAGTGCTTACTAAAAACCTTGATAGTATGGATGCACAATTTCACGTTAACAGTCTGTTTCACTTCCAGAGTGATAAGTGACAACTTCCTACTTTTCCAAACTGATATTGACGACTCGTGTTTTATACCAGGAGTCTCAAACTAATTTTAGATTGGGGGCCTTACCGAGACATACCTAATTGGTATAATGGCGGCGCCCTCTGGCTGCGGCTGCACCGACTCGCTACAACGGGTCAGGTGTATCGACATTTCGTTCTGTGTACATTGTTACCAAGAATGACAATACAAAGGAAATTATTATTATTATTATTATTATGGTTAAAAAACAAAACAAAAAAAACCTCAAGGTGGTCAGACTAGTAAATGAATGGCATAAAAAGTCTTCCTTATCCAGAGAGCTTGGTCTTTTTGGAGTCTTACAATTAAACTATGAATGAATTAATTGAATGAATTCAAGAAAATAAACAAATCAACAATTGATATTATTTCCACTACAGTTTATTTAACGCGGGGAAACTCTTGCATAATTATTAAAAGGATAAACAATACTTAGTATAAGCAAGCAGCACGGCGGTGCGGTTGTTAGAACGTGTACGGCACAGTTCTGAGGTCATGAGATCAAACTTCCTGTGTGAAGTTTGCATGTTCTCCTTGTGCGTGCGTGGGTTTCCTCCGGGCACTCCGGTTTCCTCCCACATTCCAAAAACATGCATGTCAGGTTAATTGGCCGATCCAAATTGTCCTTAGGTGTGAATGACTGTCTCTTTGTGCCCTGCGACTCGCTGGCAACTAGTTCAGGGTGTCCCCTGCCCACTGCCTGAAGATGGGTGGGATGGGCTCCAGCACCTCCGCGACCCAACTGAGGATAAGCGGTGCAGATAATGGATGGATGGATAGTATAAGCAAAACGATAGATAATTGTGTTTATTTTAGGGATTATTTTTAGAATTTTAGGGAAAACATATACAAAAAGAGAACATTTTAAATATTTGGTAATTCATTTGCAGGACTACTTTTCTCATCAAACAAAAAAAAAATAAGTTGAAAATCTACTAAGATAAGAAAAATAATATTCTTAAATTGACAATGATTTGCTAATAGAGAAAGAATGTATTTTTTTGTACTTTTTTGCTTACCTTTAGGACATCATCGTAAGGTTTTGGTAACCAAGTCTCAAAAGAGATGAGTCAGCTTTGAATACTATAGCAAGATTCCAAGTTACCAATTAATAGATCATATTTTATTATTTTTTGCCATTCTATCTCTGGTGAATATTACTCATATTATAATTGCACAAGTATATTACTTGATAATAAACATTTGAAATGAAGTGTCTGCGATTAAATTTATTAAAATGAGACACCATTTATGGAATTTGTTTTTCTAAAATTGATAAGTTAAAATACCTTAGCCACTGAATACATAATCTCCAAATTATTGATAGAAAAACTCTGCTTTATAACAATCAAATTGTAAATGCTCGTCGGCTGTGAACAATTTTACCCTCCACAATTTATGTAGAATAGAATAGAATAGAATAGAATCTACCTTTATTGTCATTGTTACAAATGGGCTAACATATTGTGACAACAAAATTGGGCATGACACTCCAGTTTTACACATTCATAGTGAGGTATGAGCAAGAAGATAAAGGAACAGAGAAGATAATGTTATAAGACAAGGGGGATAAGGCTATAGTTATAATTTACATGGTATTTACACAAGAAATGTCTGCATGTGGGATGTTACATACAGGGTTGTCGTGATAACGTTGGTATCGTAACGGTTGTGCAATATTGCATTTGGTGCAAAGTCATCATAGTGCAAAAATAGTCAGCATGAAACAGGAAATGGTCAGACATTGTGCAATTTGAGCATTAAACGTAGTGCAGTCGACATGTGCAAGAACAAGACATGAGTAACATTATATTCGTGTGAGGTAGTGTTGGCACGAGTTTTCAGGTTTTTTTTTGTGCGGTGTCTGTTTGAGCAGTGAACAAACATAGTGCAGACAGCATGTACGTGAGTACCATTTTACATACGTGTGAGGTAGTTTTTTTGCAACAGTTTTCAGTTTTTTGTGCGGTGTCTGTTTAGGGTGGTATGTGATTTCTTTGAAAGATCTGTGTATATTTTTACCCACAGCACTTGATTAGACTGACGTCAAAGACATCTTCTCTTATTGATTTCCCCTAAATTAAATCAGTTCCACCTACAGATGAGATGATTAACCTGATAAAGTGAGCAAATGTGATTTAGATATGTTAGGTTGTGGGCAACATCTGCAATCCACTAGGGCGTTCCGGAAGAGAGGCCTTGAAACCATTTTTTATGTCCTTTTCACTGGCGCTTTAGTTTCGTTTTCAACAATTTGTGATTCCTATAATCAGTGTTGGTAGACAGTGTGTATGTAATATGTGTGTATTTCTGTTTGTGTCATTGAGTTAATGGAGGGTCTTGGCCTGTGTAATGGAGCCCTTCCCAGCAGGCTGCATGATTTAATTAATGTCATCCTTCTCTGCGCCCTCCCTTTCCTGTGTGACTCATCTGTTTTGTGAATTAGACGTCAAGCTATAAGACAATGTTGCAGTGTCTGTGTTAAATCGCTTCATATTTTTGTTATGCTTTTATATCCCTTATAGTGAAAAGTAATAAACTAATTGCCCTCTGGTGTGAGTCTTTTTCCACAACTTGTTTTTTTTTTCTTCTGGCTCTCTAGTCTGACTTTTTTTCATGGAAAGGGAATCATTTTCCAAAAATCTGTGGCATTACCAGCACCTTCTTGCGGGAACTAGCCACTGGAACATGCAGCCTGAAGCTGAGCTAGCCCACAAATCCAAGACTAGTGTCGGGGGTGTTCATATTACTAATCAATTGGTTACAGTTTCATTTAAAAAGTAATCCAGTTACTCCACAGATTACTGACACCCAAAAGTAGCGCGTAACTCAGCATATACTCAAGCCCACCCCTTAAAACTGCTAAAAGCAGCCACACAGTAAAAGAAATGGATGAAAATGTGCATACCAACTTGTGTAAGCTGTGAACCCTCCATACATTTTTGGCTCGTGCAACAATATCCATTTAATTTTTGTCTTCAAACCACTGGAAGATTTCTTTCTCCTTTTCTGGGTAATGTCAAAGATGGTTTCTTTTTTCTCCAGGCTTGGTGTATTGCAAAAAATAATTTTACAAATAAAAATACAAAAATTCAGCACTCTTACCATAAATTCTGTGCTCACATTCGGCCCATTGTTTTCGTTGGTCCGATATACGCCACTCCCCCCACCCCATGCGTTGCCTACTATTCTGGTGACACACAACCAAATACGTGCATGTAAACTGACTCCCTAACATCAGGATTTTTTTTTGTAGTTGTAAATATGGCCTAGATAAAAGTATATACGGTAGGGAGAATATCAGAATATCAGTAGGTGGACATTACGAATCCTAATACTCTGTGCTTGAGACCCTGCCACCATAATTGTATTTAGTTGTATTTTATGAATAGTTATCAATCAATCTAAGGTCTTGTATTCAGCGTTGTGTTGCTGGCGGTATGCTACTTCGTGAGCCAAGGAGTAATCGACAGAGTTTAGAAGACATCGTAATTCACAATCTGCTTTTGAAAGGTAGCAGAGTAATGCACCAAATTGAAACAACATTTGAGTTACAACATATAGATACTAACATATTCCAGTGCCTAGTTAGTAAGAAAAGTAATTGCGCTCCAGGAACGTGTTCCTTTGAAACAAAGTACGCCCAACACTGTGTCCAGAGTTTTACCCAATTGTGGTCATTTTAATGTTGTTTTAATGTTTTAATGCTTTAATGCTGTGTTCATTTGAAACTGACAAGGTTTGTTTGATGTTCAGGTGGTATAGCTGGCGGCATTGAGATTTGCATCACCTTCCCCACAGAATATGTGAAGACCCAATTGCAGTTGGATGAGAAGGCCAACCCTCCCAAGTACAGAGGAATAGGTGATTTTGGCCTGTGCAAATGTCATTATTAAAATGTTTGTTCCTATAACACAATCATAAAGTGGTAAATACTGTATAAGAAAATTGCTGATCCTCATTTAAATCTCACAAGCTACTTTGTTCATTGCTTCCATGTCCTGGTATAGAAAAATGGGTATTTATGTCTTATTTATTGACTTATTCTGGAATTACCATGCTGCTTAATGCTTTTGCACTATTTTTCATTGCACTTTTGTGACCATGCACTTACAACTTAGCTCAGTCTCCAAGGTCTACGTTGTAATTATTTTTGCCTATTTACCCTGACATTATTATTATGTTTTCTCTTTTACGTATTTATTAAGTGTTCATCCTGGACTGTTACATCTAATCTCGCTGTAAACAATGTCCATACATGGTTATCAATGACAATAAAGAAAATTCAAATTTCCTGATAAATATGATAACCGTAATACACAGAATGCACTGCATCGCCCTTCCACAGACACACACTAGTTCTGTTTAGCATGTCTCGCATTTTTCGGAACTTGCTAATGAGCCCTTCTGAGCACTGACAGATGCTGCTTTTTCAATGTTTGTTTTTACTCACTCCCGTTTTTCCCCTTGTCAACTCTTCAAGTGTAAATACAGTTCTGTGTGCTCAAAGAATGGTCCTTAGTATGAACAAATATATTAATTAAATTAGTAAAAAAATATAAATCAATACAAAGTACAGTATCTACAACAACAACCTTACAGTTATGTTATTGACAAATCAGTTTTCATCTCCCCTTGTCAGCACTCATTTCGTCCTTATTTTACAATGCTAATGAATTGGAGTAATCAGTTATTAAAATGTCACACTACACAGCAAAAAAAGTTCAGTTAAAATATTGTGGGAAATATAACTTAAATCAAGTTGAACTTCTTTTCAAGCAAAGTGTTCTTGTTCCACTGGCAGATAATTTTGTTCTTTATATGGTAAATGGTCTGCGTTTGTATAGCTCTTTTTCAAGTCACTGGAGTTCTCCCAAAGCGCTTTACAATGTGCTTCACACCTTCCCATTCACTCTCACACACACACCCCGATAGCCAGAGTCAGCCATGCAAGGCGCCTACCTGCTTATCGAGGGCATTAGAAGTTCAGTGATTTGCCCAAGGACACTATGAGATTTAACCCGGAGGAGTCAGGAATCGAACCTATGACATCTCGGTCCAAGCCAAGCCTCCTGACTCCTGACTTACTCTATCGCCTTTTCTTATTTGACGAGAAAAGCTAAATAAAATAAACTAAGACAAATAATTTGTTGTATTAGGGATAAGTGAATTGTTTTTCTAATTGTATTATTTATTAAACTATGGGCCAGTGGAACATGTTTGGTTCAAAACAGTCATTTACCCCCATAAAACAGACAAAATCTTAATCTAATACCTAGGCCATACTCATTTGACGTCAGATTTCAAAAAGATGGTTTCAAAAAGGTTAGAAATTCATATTTCAAAGGATTTTTACTTTTAAGACACATGCTTTTGTGTTTATAATACAATAGTTTATTAGGTTTTAGTGTCTATTGCTCTCTAATATTATTTCCCAACTTTATTTAGCTAATTCTCACCACACACATCCGGACAAAAATGTCCCCAAAATATACACACTGTATTCTATAGCGAAATAATCATATGATTGCGTTTTGTAAATAATTTCTGTGTTTGATCATTTCCTAGGTGACTGTGTGAGGCAGACAGTGCAAGGTCACGGCGTCAAAGGACTTTACAGGGGACTCAGCTCGCTGCTCTACGGATCCATTCCCAAATCTGCCGTCAGGTAGGTAATTAACTTCCGAAACACTCGCAAGTATAAAATGGTTCTGGTGATCACTGGAAAAAATAAATTCCTCTTCCATTGGTAGATTATTTAGGTTTTAGTTCAAGGGATGGCGTAATTATAGTCCATGGTTTGCAATAATCTGTGGTCTGTGCAGCCCTTTGAAACTCTTTGTGATTAAGGGCTATACAAATAAACATGATTTGACTCATTTTAAGTAATATTTTTCTAATGTTAATTTACAAATGAGAAAAATATCATAAATGAGCAAAATTGTCTGATATAACAGAGGTAGATGGTTATTTTTGTTTTTATTATACAGGTATATATATGTTTTTTATTAAAATCATTTTAATAGAAGAATATATTGCATTAATTTCAGAGTGGAATTAGACGATGCAGTTTGAAAAAAATGTAAATACTACCTGTTTTACTGCATGTATATCCTCTTTAGGAGGACTTTTTGCAGTGAATATATTTTGCTTATTTTAAGTATAGATTTTTATTTTCCTCCTTACAAGTGAAAAAGTCACACATTAGAAATGTTCTGCCCATTTGATTAGATTATATTTTGCAGTTATCTGCACTGACAGAGAATTCTGCAAATTTTTGTAATTTATTTGCCTTTTAACATAATTTACCTTGTTTCCTTAAAGGGACAGTGTGGTACAAAAAGTTTTCATCTAGTAAAAACAAACACACAAAAAAAATAATGATTTGTATACGAGGCAAAAATACATGAACTATCATATGATTTTTTTCTTTTTTATGTATATAGAAAACAATCATAGGTCAAGAAATTAGTATTTCTTTGACCGCGTAAACATCCCCACTCGGCGCCATGTGCTTTTGGCATCCTGCCACCACGCTGTGCCGTGTAGTACTTTCCCTTGCTCGTACCAGACAAAACAGTGTCATCTGGTGGTCAAATATTACACATTGGGACTTTAATAAAGTCAGAAAAAAGTCATCCTTAAAACAAGCCAAATCATTACATCAAAAAGATTAGTGAACGGCGACCAGTTTGAAATGTATTTCTGAAGTAGCAATTATTACTATGTTGTTACAAGGCTATTAACATATTTTTACCAAATTGTAACTATTAGAAGTAGGGTGAAAATAAGCAAAGTTCGCCCACTAATACAGTGTTTTTCAACCTTTTTTTGAGCCAGGGCACATGTTTTACATTGGAAAATTTTTGCGGCACACCACTAACCAAAAATGATGTAAAATTACACTGAACAGTATGTTTAATTACAATATAATTTATAATGCCCTCTGTTTTTACAGCACAGACACTTGACAATGACATAATATTTGCAGAAACTGATTCGTAAATGTTTTATAAAATTTTAAAAAGTGACATCGGATAATATCTCACGGCACACCTGACGATCTCTCACGGCACACTAGTATGCCGCGGCACAGTGGTTGAAAATCACTGCACTAATAGACCACTAATGTTTTTACAGACACTGATCGTGTCAATGATTTCTCATGCCAGTTAGAAATCACAATTCCTAGAATAACCCATCACTGGTGAGTTATTTTTAGGACCAGTTAGTGGGCTACTCAGGTGGTCTTAGGGGGATACCTGGTGCCAGCGGGACCCCTGGTGTAGATTATATAGAATTTAGAAGAAATACTTAAAATTAGTTAAAAAAAACTACCTTTCTGTTAGACAAGATACTTTTCCCAATTTAAGTACCGGTATAAAAAATTTTTCATACTAGAAAATAAACCTAAAATTATTATCAGAAAAGTTATATTTAAAATCAACACATTTTTCTAATGAGGTAAGAAATTATTCTTTGCAGTGTAAGCAGTTGCCATCGTCATCAACGTGACATTTAAAGAACACATTCCAGAATCCCGTTTGCACCTTATTGTTTCGTTTTTACCGCCTTTTCCTCCAACGGCCGTCTACCTGGAAGCTTCAGCTCACGCGAACCAATTATTCTAGTCCATTAACCACCACGCGTATAGCAGAAATGCCACGCCACTCTAAAGAGTGATGGTGTTGTCCCCCTCGCACAGCAGTGACATTTATCTCCTGTCGAATGCAAACGTGTACACAGACTGAATGACATCATTGTGGAGTGGAGGCTGCTACATTTCCAGTTTTGATTTAGCTTCGTTTGCATACCTGCATGTGTGTGTTGGAGAGTATTTTGCTGAAGGGGTTTGCTCGCCCGTTTGATAGCGAGACAGGCGCGCTCAAGCGGAGCAAAGACGCCACTCAAACCCAGACGAGGTCTCAGTGGGCCACAGATCACGGAGCTTTGTCAGTTTGTTTATAGTTTTTGGTGGAAAGGAAACTAGGTTGAGTTTTGCACAACAGTCTGAACATATTGACAAAGTGAGACATCACGATTGAAAAGCCCAAAGAGAAGGTTGCAGATGCAACTGTGTTGCCAATTTCAACCATAACAAATAAGGCTGCCACAAAAACTGAAATGTGGCATTGCAAGTAGTAATATTTGACCAATAGATGGCACTGTATTGTTTAATGTGAATGAAAACCAGTGCCACAGCACACAGCGTAGCAGCAAGATGGCAGACAAACATGGTGAAAACCTTAGGTAGAGATTTTATTTTGTAAAAAAATACACATTTTTGATCCGTTTCTTCCTTAAATTACAATTAACATTGCTATGATCTTTCGTTTATTTTTGTCTATTTTCAAATGCTTTTTTTTACTATAAGAAAGGTTTTTTGTACTACTACGAGGCACTAATTGTTACACACTGCCCCTTTTATTGGATCTCCTTTCCCCCACGATTGAAGTAAGCGAGCCTGAAGAGAACAATAACTTTTATACATCAATATAGTAAAAAAGGGAATAAGACTAGTGGGACGCCGAAAAGTCTGAAATAAAACGCAACCAATGCGGGGAAAAGTCCATTTTTTGGGGAGTGATTTCTAGTCAACAAATGGCCTGCTTGAGTCTGGACGTTTTCCTTTCTTTTTTGGACAAACAACATCCATTTATTTTTATTGTCATTTATATTTTTGGTTACATGAATACATTTGTGAGGCCAGTTTTCAGTTATGAGTGTATTTTTTAATAAATATTTTGCATTATTTAAAGCCCCCTAATGATAAAAAATAACTAATTCAATAAAAGAACAACGATATTTATTAAATAATAAGCAAAAATACATAAACTATCACCCAAACCTGCATTTTTTTAAAAATATTAATACTGTAGGTAGAGATTTTACATAACATGAGGCTTAACTAGAGGGAGCAAACATGATTGTCCGCCATCTTGCTGCTCAGGTACCCCCAAAAACCTTGTGAGAGGCTGCCCAAAAAATGGGAAAGAAATGGTGCGGTTTGGTCACTTTGATTCCCCGTAGTTTGTGTTCTTCGTTGTGCTTTGTAGCACTCATTTTCGGTTGCACTAAACAACACAGTGACATGTAGCGGTCAAATATTGAACGGTGTCCCTTTAAGGTAAAAGTTGAAGGTAGTTCAGCCATCCTTCAAATGAAAAACTAAGATGATAAACATTCATTTTGCGTTATGTTTTTCAAATTTTTGTTCCCAACATGATAGCCAATTGAAGAGATTTGCCAAAAAAATGCACCATTTTCATAAAATCCCTCTCAGTTAGTAGGAACATTGGAACAATAACCATAAAAAATGTCTTGTCAAATAGTTAATTAACATTCATGAATGTCTGTTGCCTTGTCATTAGTCAAATTGCACTTGTATCCTCATCAAGCAAAGACATCAACAATCTAATTTTGTCTTGAGATTAATCAGTTTTACGATGAGCCGCGATGATGGCGGGCGCTCAGCTAGTGTAAAGTGGTTTCATATCCGATCACTATTGAGAAAACAAAAATGCAGAAATCTCAATTTTTATCAGTAAGTCTGGACAATTACGATCTGAATTAATTTAAAAGAAACAACGCAACCCAAAACATAATTATTTAAAGGCAATCTTTTTCATGATGTTTTTTATGGTGCAACAGTAGTTTTAATTTCACACGTCTTATTGTATATCTGCATCTAAAAATAGTTCACACAAGACAATTTATAAAGGCTTGCCTCATTATCCAGTAAGCCTTGTGGTCTGGAAAATACATTACCTATTGTTTGGTCATCTACACCAGAATTAAGTAATGTAGTAGAGTAGTGAGTAAGAGTAGCAAGTAATTTTGCATTGATAGATGGATAAATAGATACTTCATTCATCCCCATAGGGAAATTCACACTTCCAGCAGTATCCTTGTGTTGAAAATAAAATAATAATGAAATAAAAGAAATAGAATTTGTCATAATAGTCTGTAATGATAGTTTGAAATAGTCTTTGTTCTGTGCAGCCCTTTGAGACTCTTTGTGATTGAGCTTTTGTCAAATTGTCAATTTCTAAATAATTGAAATAATTTTATTAATTGTCCAGTTAGTAGTAGGTAAGATTTTTTTTTTTTTTTTAAAAGCTCAAAAACAACCAATTGGTTTCATGAATTACGGAGAAAAAAAACAATGTTCAGCTTTTCTATATCAATTCGTATGTTTTCTTTTAATCATATTTTTTCCATAAGGTTTTTAGTTTTGAATTACAACCTGACACCCCCATTCTAGCCATCCCTATTACTTTGTGTGTGAGTACTTTCCTACCTTCTGCCCATCCCCGACCACCCATTTTATTACCCTACCACCGCCTTTACACACGTCCCCCAACCCATTAAGTAATTGCTGCACACCATCATCACAAAGCACAGACCAGGGATGGCCAGGAGAGCGTGACCTCTTCTTCCTTTCAATATTAAATTCCGTAATTTATCCCCTTCTTTAATCATACTTCCCTGACTGCCCCGTCAACATAATTCTGAAAGACAGAGGGCAAAATTGTCACTTAGCCAATGTTTTTTTTGTGCTTGGGCCAAGGGCAGTGAGGGTTAGTACACTTGCTTTGGAATTAGAAATATTTTCATTTTCATTAATTGTTAATTCAAGTCAAGTCATTTTTATTTGTATAGCCCTTAATCACAAAGAGTCTCAAAGGGCTGCACGGGTTATTGCACAGACTATTATTTCAGACTATTAGTACACCATCCCCTGATCTGAAACCAACATGAGGGCAAGGAAAAACTCAAAAACCTCAACATGAAGAAACCTTGAGAAGGGACCCCACATGTGGTAGTCCCCCTTTCAGGATGACCAGGCTGCAATGGATGTAGCAAGTACAAATAGTACAGAGATATTGTCAACCAAAAAATCATAGCAACTTAGTGAACATAGTTTTCAACAAGATTAGACCTGGCACTCCAGGATAAGTAAAGTCAGGATGAATAGGCAAACACATTAAAGTGCCACCAGGCTTTACTTGCCCAAGACACACCACAAGAAATGGTGCCCCTACCTTAGAGGTGAAGGGATCCAATCAGCCAACCATTTACAAGGTAGTGTCTGAAGACTGGCCTAACCTATAAGTGCATCTTAACAAAAGTGCAATGATAAATGGTGCATTGGTAACATTTTGCATCAACAAAAATTCCAAAACAAGTCCATAAATAAAATTGGAATACCCATCCTTCCACACATAGGCAAGATATATATTTTTCTTGCGCACTTGTTTAGGGTGGTGATGGCCCTGGGATAAAAACTATTCAGTTCTTCATCCACCTCTGCATCCAGCTCTCGTATTTTGATACCCTTAAATGTGTCTGTGTTTCTTCCCCCAAATTGGAGTGTATTTTTCATTTCCTCTACTTTTGACGTCCTTCCGCTGAAGATGACCTTGTACCGAAGACCTGTAATGAAGATTGCTCAATGCCCTGACTCATCTCAGACTCTCAGCCTGGATATAACTGTGCATTGGACCGCTTATGTTGGCAATTGTGCTTTGGAGACCAAATTGGCAGCCAGAGAACGGCTTCACTATCCAATTTCATAAAAATGTGTAGTGCCACAAGGTTGGCAGTCAAGTGTGATCCTTTCTTTCTTTTCCTCATTGGATGTGGGGAAAGAGGTACGAAGTCGGCCACCGCAACCTCTGGCAAGTAATGTGTGACGGCAAGTGCGACAGAACAGCAGATGTTGGAAGTTAATGAGCACAGGAAAATCCTTAGACAGATGGAGTTTAACAAAAAGGCGGGTACAGGGGGAATTCGGTTAGACTTATTAGGATGACGAGTAAACTAGGTAAACAGAAAAATAACATCAATCTGTCCGCTCTTGCCCATTTTGCTTTTTAGTAGTTCTCGTTTTTTAGAGCTGTCCTTATCCTCTCATAGAAGATATTCCTTTGTTGGTGTTTTTCATTTGGGCACAGCAAAAAAACATCAACACAGAGCTGCAATTAACAAAAGGAAGCAACAAAATATTTGCACAAAAACAGCTGTACAATAAAATGAGATTGTCTTAGACCAGGGGTGTCAAACTCATTTCAACCCGGGGGCCACATGATAGAACAAACATTCTCTCGGGGGCCGGACTAGTATATCAGAGAGAAAGAAAAAGGGAAAAAAAAAATAATACAAGGCGAAGGAGAGAGAGAGAGAGAGAGAGAGAGAGATGTGAGAAACAAAAGCTAAAGACAATTAATGAGACAGGGAAAGAAAGAGAGAGAAAGAAAGATATCCAAATAGAGAGAAGGAGAGAAACAGAGAATGGCAGAAGGAGAGAATGGAAAACCTAGAGAGAGAGATAAAGAGAGAAAAGGAATAGAGAGCAAAAGAAAGTAAAGAGACAAAGAGAAACAAAGAAAGACAAAAAGAGAGACAGAAAGTGTAAGAGAGAGAGGCAGAGAGAGAGAGAGAAAGAAATACAAGTACAGTGTCTTTGTGAGAGGCACCTGGCTTTGGCAACATCAAGTGGACCTATTTCCACCTGCAGCTCGTTTTTTCTCTTGCGCTTCTCTGAGCGTCGTCTCGCGGGCCGGAATCAATCCCTTAGCGGGCCTGATCCGGCCCCCGGGCCGCATGTTTGACAACCCTGTCTTAGACCCAATCGAGGTGATGCAGAAACGCATATTAATAAAAGTAGTCTTTGTTTGGACAGGGTTTGGTACGTCAAAAGGCGAGGCAACAATCGTGGTCCAAGATGCAGGGGAGGGGTAGTTGGTCCGGTAATCTCAATCAGTAAAGGCGACAGTCCAAGGGTATGGCTTGTGGTAGTCGTGATCCGGAAGGGCGGGCTAGGGTTTGGTACACTGGGATAACAAAAAGGCTCTTGACAAGAGGGCTTAGGATGTGACAAGGTCATCAACAAACCAGCACACGGTCAACGGGACAGAGTGTTTAAATAGTAAAGAGGGTGAGTCGTGATTGGAGGGTAATCAGGACAGGTGACTGTAGCTCTGAAGAATAAATAAATTGAACCCGGAGGTAAGTGGCGATATAAGGTAAGGTCGAGAGCCATAGAGGGAGATAGATTGAGAGTGAGAGAGAAAGGGACGCTACAGAGACAGAACTAAAGCGCAAGAACGTGACAGATATACAGTAATATATAAATATGTACCCGAGGGGTGTAATCTGAAGCAGAATTATTTAACTGCTTACCTCTATTCAATTTTTCCTTACTAGGAAGCGAAATTCAGAATCAACACTACAGACACTTCCCCACAAAATGGAAATCAGAAAAAGAAAATCACATTTTAGACCTGCAATTATACTGCAGGTGACTCGTAGAACACATAATACTCAAAAAATTATTTATATATTAATTATCTTTAGCATATTTATCCATTTATCACAGTGTATAGTTTTTTTTTCTACAGCTCGTATATGATCGAATTAAAGTTGTAAGGGCTATAGTTCCATTCTTTAAAATGTGCTGTGGACTACATTGGTTTGTTTTCAGGTTTGGGGTGTTTGAGTTCCTCAGTAACAAAGCAAAGGATGAGTCTGGTCGACTTGACAGCACTCGAGGTTTGCTATGCGGGCTCGGAGCTGGTGTGATGGAGGCTGTGTTGGTGGTTTGTCCCATGGAGACCATTAAGGTTCGTGACGCAATCCAATGCTAAAACCTCCAAGGATTGAACTGAATTTTTTTCTCACTCTCTCAAGGTGAAATTTATCCATGACCAGACTTCTGCAAACCCAAAGTACAGAGGCTTCTACCATGGAGTCAGGGAGATCGTCAGAGCTCAAGGTAAACATCAAAAGGGTTAGCGCGTCCTCTACTGGCGATACACAGCAGTGCAGTGCCAAGCTGAGTTCGATCCCGAGTGGAAAGCCACACTGGGTTCAATATTTTGGCAGAAGGGCCAGGGCAAGAGGAAAAAAAAAAGATTGGTTAGATTTTTGCGTATCAGTTGATAAAGTCTCGAATCCAATACTCCGGTAATAGATGATGAATAAAAAAAAATGAAAGCCTATTGATTTTTTTCATATGATGATTGCTATTTCAAAATGTCGTTTCTCCATTTTATGGCAATTTAAATTTAAAATTCTTCTTCTTTCTACAGAACAAACACTCCATTCATGCAAAAATTAAGATAAATCTTTTTGGAATTGCAGTGACGATATGCATTTACTGTTTATGTAAATAAACAGGTAGGCATCGACGTGTGCATCTTGTATTTCATTTTTATTTGTCTATAAATACCGAATTCTATCAAATTGAACATTGCTGGCCTTTAATACCAAAGCAGAGCCATCAACATTATAAAAAAATCTTCTCACTCTGGCCACCAGCTCTTTGACCTGTTCCCCTCTAGTCAGTGGTACAGGTCCCTCAGAACCAAGAAAATCCTGCTGACACAGTTTCTTCCCCAGAGCCATCACCACCCTAAAAAAGCAGGCAAAACTGTGAAATGATGTGTCTTATTTGGGAATTTCTGTTGCTACTAGATTTCATTACACTATTGTTATGATGCACTATTTTTTTATCACACTATTATTATAACTTAGGCCGGTCTCTAAGCACAACGTTCTAAATATTTTTGTCTATTATGAGTCCTCTATTCTTTCTTTCTCATTTCTTTTTTGCATGTCGAATTAAATTCAACTCAATTTAAATTACAAAGCAAATATCTTTTGAAACGTTCTGAATTAAAGCAAAGTATTATAATCCCTTTTCAAACACTATGTTTTAAAATATGTTTTTAAAATGCAATGGGGCGAGCTCAGAAGTGTTTTTTTTCAGGCAATTGGTAATTTTTTATATAAAAATAAAAATGCATGAGAGAAATAAATAGTAAGTATAGACAAAAGTAGCCAGCAATTTTAAAGTTGACCTTGTATTGAGGGCAGTAGACGTTAGTGCTTCATGAAAACTATATATTTTTTAGGGGAGGAAGACACATGAAAGGAACCAGGGCACCAAATCAACCCGTTTTTATTTGCGTTTTTATTGTGTATTTTATTACCTCATATGTATATAATATATATATATATATATATATATATATATATATTACACACATACATAATGTGGATTTAAAAGACTATATGTTGCCCTCGGCCATAGTGTGCCCATCCCAACACGATGATTTTTGACATCCTCTTTTCCACTTGACCAGGTTTAAGAGGGACCTACCAGGGTCTTACTGCCACCGTGCTCAAACAAGGCTCCAACCAGGCCATCCGCTTCTTTGTGATGACTTCGCTCAAGAACTGGTACAAAGGTCAGAATGCCCCGAAAGGGATTGAGAATAAACTGGGCGTTGAGAAGCGCTGGGGGCCAAAGAATGAAATTTTGATTTTATCAATCAGTCTGGACAATTCCGAGTTTTAAAAATATAAATTTGGTCAACACACATCTTGAAAGTAAGAACATTTTCTCAATTAAAAAAAAAATACATCCAGTGAAAAATTAAAAAACTGATTTTAAATTAGTTTAACGCAAATTTACTTCTCACATCTGGTTCAAAAAAGGTACACATCGCGCATGATTAAATTGCTTAAAAATGGTGTCCACATCTTCAACATATTGTACTTGTTGGCGGCCCCTTGCTGAAATCATCTCTTGTATCCTCTGTCAAGCTGCTTCTATGGCACGTGCACGTACGTGTCTCCCTTAGATGCGCTAAAATAAACTCTTCTTTTTTTAATCTTTTTGGGGGGTTTGGGTTGGCATTTGGACTGTATTTGAAGCCGTCCTTTTTTACTTTAAACAATTTTCATCCTAGAAAAATAGGAAAACCTCGAGCATGCCCGTGAAATCACTCCTCTACCCATCTTTCCCACCTCTTTTCTTCCAGCCTAATGCACTCCATGGTAGTAATATTGAGCGAGATAAAAGCAGATAGGTGCGGTGGAAAAAAAATAAGGCTTTTTGAACTCAGTTAGCCATTGTTGACACATACTTAAGAGAGAAAGTATTTATCTTTTAAACGTTCTAAGGACACCTTAAACGACACCCCCTACCTTTAAAGGCCACAATTAACTAGCTTGTAACTACTGTCTGAGAGTGATGTTGTATTATTTTGTATATATTGTGTATACCGGAGCCATATCCCCTTAGTGGGAGGTGGCTAGAGTCAAGAACACACTCACATTCTTGACTCTCTCTGGAATATTGAAACAGAGGAGGGGATTCCCAGCCCCTTTGCTCAACCCAACCAATGTGTCACGACGTTAGGAGTCATTAGGTGACCAAACCCCCCGATTCCAACTCCTAATGCAAAGCACCAAGCAAGGAGGCAACGGATACCAATGTTGTAAGTAAGGCTTAGGTACGACTCGACTGGGGCTCGAACCAGCAACCTACCAGTCTCTACCTACCACCAAGGCCACCCAACTAGGTATTATATTTATAATATAAATCTATTTAGAATAGTTCAATCACTTTAACTCTCAAGTTTAAGCGTTAAAGATACTTTAAAGCAGTGGTCCCCAACCTTTTTGAAGCTTAGAGCTAATAGTTGTTGCTGAGTAGTGGGAAGGGCTTCTAGTTTGATATATTTTTTCTTAAATGAAAAATAATCATGTCATTACCTGGTTGTAAATAATAGATGTTGAGTTAAAATAGGCTTGGTCAACCACTCAAACACCAGGCCAGTCAGAAATCAAATTTCTTGGAAAATCACAATGACCCACTACTATTTTCAGAACTGCTCTGCGGGCTACTCCGGTTTTATTAGGGGGCTGCCTGGTGCCCACGGCCACCATGTTGGAGAGCTCCTTCAACGCTTTAGTTAAATGTTTGAAACCGTTTTAACTCCCGAGTTAAAGCCTGCAGCCAATTTAACAATGCCGTCAAAACATTTCAGCTGCTTCAAGTCTCAAGTTAAAGCTTTAACTCCACTTAAACTATTAAATTATTTTTTAACTCTGGAATACATGTTTGGAGTTGCCTTAACTCTTATCTTTTCCAAGAAGCCCTTAAAAAAACATACTTTTAATCATTAAAATCTGGAACAAATAATAGCCTCTTAGTTTGGTCTAATCCCCTGCTTTATTGAAGTTCTTCTTTTTTTCTGTTTTCCTCCGACTAGGTGATGACCCCAATAAATCTATCAATCCCTTTGTGACGGGAGGATTTGGAGCAATAGCTGGAGCTGCGAGCGTGTTTGGAAACACGCCACTAGATGTGATCAAGACTAGGATGCAGGTACACATCTACAGACTCCATTTTCCACGTGAATGTTGTTTGTGACACCAGTCTTGAATGAAAAAAAAACTTGCTTTACTTTCGCAAGGGTCTTGAAGCACATAAATACAAGAGCACGCTGGACTGCGCTGTGAAAATTCTACGACATGAAGGCGTGGCAGCGTGAGTCAACACTTGTTTGCATGGTTTCAAATACTTTCCGATAACATAACACTCGGATCACTCTAAGAAACATTTGTAAATGTTATGTCCTGTGGGCCAAATGTGGCCTGCAACATCATTTTATGCGGTCCGCAAGAGCTTAAAATGTCCAAGCGTCTGAAGATCAACAGGTCAAAAGCACTTTCACCAAAAACTACATTTCCCACAATGCCAGTCGACAATAATATCCTTGAAGTGAAGGCTCATTGCCAATACACGCCAGTATTTCCATATAATGAGTTTAATTGAGTAATAATTGATCCCCAAAAAACGTCCAAGAAGATTTTATTATCTTATACAATGATACCTCGAGATACATGATTAATTTCTTCCCAGGTCATGCTTGAATCTAGAATTGTTTATATCTCGAGCGAATGTTCCCAATATAAAATAACTGAAAACCAATTAATTCGTTTACAGCCTCCCAAAAGCCTCCAAGGTAAGTCTAAATAGCTATACAGCACATCTTCTTGATCACTAAAAACTCATTCAAATAGTAATTGAACATAAAAATACAGTCATACGATAAATAAAATGATAATAAAAAACTTTATTGACCCGGTCTTCAGTGGTGGTATTTGGAAATTCTCGTAACTTGGATTTCCTCTCGTACGTTGAGTAAGATTTTTGTTCGAAAGACATCTCGTAACGTAAATTTTGTGTTATTAGATCAGCTCATAAAGGAAAGGAAAGTCTCAAGCATTGGCCCTCTAGTGGTATCATCTGGAAATACAGCACATCTTCTTGATCACTAAAAACTCATTCAAATAGTAATTGAAGATAAAAATACAGTCATACGATAAATAAAATGATAATAAAAAACTTTATTGACCTGGTCTCCAGTGGTGGTATTCGGAAATTCTCGTAACTTAGATTTTCTCTCGCACGTCAAGCAAGATAATTGTTTGAAAGACATCACATATATCAAATTTCTTGTATAACTAGATCAGCTCGTATGTGGAGGAAGGTCTGGAGCACTTGGCCCTCTAGTGGTAGCATCTGCAAATTCTCGTAACTTGGATATTCTCTTGTATGTCGAGCAATATTTTTGCTCCAAAGACTCGTATCTCAAATCTCTAGTAGCTGAAGTGGCTCGAATTTAGAGGTATCACTGTATTCATATCATATTACATATGTGTATTGACATTTTTGTAATGCAACCGTAATTTTTGTGACTTGAATAATTAATACATTCAAAGTTACTTTACAAGAAAGACGGGATACATTTATTTTGCATACCCATTATAATTGACATTTTGCGTTATGTGAAAATAAGTTTGAGACCCCTTCTCTAAGGAAACCAAATAACTTTGGTGTCAGTGAGATCAATTTCCGTCCACTGTAATTCGCGATAACAATCCTATTTGTTGAATGTTTCCCTAGATTTAATTCTTAATCGTTTGCTCTCTTCTGTGTGCTCCAACAGTTTCTACAAAGGTACCGTTCCTCGTCTGGGTCGCGTCTGTCTGGATGTGGCCATCGTGTTCATCATCTACGAGGAGGTGGTCAAGGTTCTAAACCGAGTATGGAAGACGGACTGAGCTGCTGGTCGGAATCTCCCCTTCTTCTCTTGCTGCTCTTGACACACCCGTAGGGTGGATCATTGTATTTTTAATTTTTAGGGGAGTAAACAAAAATCTTAGTGCTGATTATCAGAATCTTCACATGATGAAGTGATGTTAAAAAAGCCATGTTGGTTTTTTAGTGTCCTCTAGTGGTCGATTATGGATGTGAAGCCTGAAGTCAAGACTCTAGAATCACCAGACCTGAGGTATGTTTTGGGATTAATCGAAGTCTTAACACTTTTAACTATAACCGAATTGGGTGAAATCATTTTTTCAGTTGCACGCTCTGGATATTAATTCAAATAAACTACAGTCGCATCCATTGACAAAGCCTTTAATAGAGGGATTTTCACATTTCTTTATTTTTATACATTCAATTGCCATCATGATCGCTTCGTTAAAAGGTATTGACATAAAAAGTATAATCTATAAAGAAATATCTATAACTTTGAATCTTTTGTGTCTGTATGTACAATGAAACAAAGTTGCTGTTGTGTCGTTGTCTCTCCATTTCCCAAATTCTGATCTGGGTGTCAGTGTTCTAGGATTTTTAAGACTATATCATATACACATGTTTATTCGAGTCCTGTTTTTGAAGACTAAGAGCCGACTGTGCTTTTCACTTGACAATTATGTGTCTTTGATTTCTCCACGTTTGTGGTCCTCAAGAAAACGTAGGTGGATTTTTGTTTAAAAGAACACAGTAGGGCACATAAATTAAATAAAATCATATCTATTAAGATTTTTAGTTCAAAAAATGGTTTATATGTATAATTTTTAATTGTATATTTTAGTTAAGAAGAAAAACCTACTAAGTCTTCCTGAGAACAAGCTATCTTGGTGGGAGGTTCACACATGTGCCTTGTGGGTCAGTCAATATCACTGTAAGGTGTCTTTGGTGTTAACCAGAATGTTATCACTTGAAAACTGAAAGATAAGAATGTGCACTTATCACATTTTCTCGCCTCAAAATCACCTTATGTGTGGCTGGGTGATTTGCATGTCAACTTGCTTAAAAAACTAAATCAAAACCCGAAACACAATGAGGCTCGAAAAATTATGTTGTAGTCAAAATGTCAATGACCACAAATGTAAAATTCTACCAGCATAACATTTTCTTAATACAATTGATTTAAGTAGGTGCTATTAGATTGTTACTTTTACATTGCACCGGGTGGGGACATTGACTGTTTAATGTACTGTATCAACATGTAATTTCTTGCCATACAAAAAAAAAAAACAATTTCAACACTGTGAAACGTGACTGAATACATTTGAAGTGCTTTGTGATTTGTTTTCTCTCATTTGGCCAAAGAAAATGTATGTGAATTGTTCCCTTGTGCTGCAGGTTCATACTGTATGTGTTTATGTCTTTGTCGCATTTGTGCAATAAACTATATATCATGATTACTGGGACTTAGCTGTGCCCGCTCATTTGGCGCCAAACGCCGCGGGTTCTGATTGGCTCCCTGTCACTATTCGAACCCAGTCCTGTCTGTCCCCTGTTGTCAGTCCGTCTGCGAATCTCTGCTTATACTAGGCAAGTCTTTTTCGACCCTTACTCCCACCTTTCCCGTTTTTGCTCCCGTTTGTCTCCGGCTACAACCTGTTTTGCTCCTGACCACGTCTGCTCTCCCGTCCCGGCTTACGACCTCTTTTGTCCCCGACTACGTCTACTCTCCCGTTCTGGATTACGACTCGTTTCAGAACCCGACCACGCCTTGCTCTCCCAGTCACGGTGACTGACCAGTTTTTCTGTCCCTGACACTGCCATCGCTCGCTACGGAAGTTCCATTTCCTTGTTCGGATCACAATCCGAGTACGAGAGCAACTTGCTTCCCGTGTCCAGCGAACCCTGGATTGTGGGCGCAGCCCTTCCTCTTTCCTTCAATAAAACTTGTGGTAAATGCTACGCAATTGGGTCCTGTTTCCGTTCTGGTCTTGACACTATATCCACTTATGTTGCTTTAATAAATATATACAGTTAATTCAAATATGATTCATTTAAAGCACATCATTAATATAAATTGTATTATTTACTGTATTCGTAGGATAGAAATGACATTTCTACCCAACCCCTATAAAAAAAAAAACATTCACAATTTATTATAAAAATCATACGTCTCAATAAATGCACATGCAAGATTAAAAATTGCATGTGTAAATCAGACATATTTGTGGCTTTGCAAGTCATGTTTATTTGTATAGCCCTTAATCACAAGAAGTCTCTAAGGGCTTTACAGACTACTATTACTCCATCCCCTGATACATGAGGGCAAGGAAAAACTATAGTACTATAGCATTGGGACATGAAAAAACCTTGAGAAAGGGCCGTGTGGACAAAGATCTCATCAAGGCCACTCCTGCCATCTTATGCTGATTTTTGATACAAAAATCATTCCCAGAGGCTTGATACCTCTTGATGAGCTGCGCCAAACCCTTTAATAAACTATATAATTATTTAAAAAAACAAAACAAAATGACCAACAAAACCAAAAAAACAATAAGGACACTGTGTAGTATTTGACCACTCGATGTTGATGTATTGTGTGGTGGACTGTTCATTGTTATAATGAATAAGGCCGGAAAAAGGAAATCAAACCAACAAAATCACAAAGAAATGAGCTGGGGTCCCTTCCAAACGCCCAGATTGACTAAACAAGAAGAGATCGAGTAGGGCATAATGTTAAGCAGGGTAATCAACCCTTCCTTTTTCTTAGCATTATGGAAAAATCGGAAAAGTGACTTTGAAAGTCCTTAGGGTGCTTGAATTTGGCCATAAAAAGGGGGTGTGAACCCTGTGAATCGTTGCTAAAGGGTAGTATAAAGTAATAATGGCTTCTCCTTGGAGAAAAAACAAAAATTAAATTTCGTCTTCTCCCTAATTTACAGTATTCATTTTTTTCCTTCATGTTTGATAAATGCCTAAGTCATTGTTCATCCTTAGTAATTATTATTTGGGTTGTCTCCTGGGAAGAAAAACGTGGGGTTTGCATTTGATAAAAACACAGTATTGTAATAGAACTAGTAGCAATCTTATGTAGCATCAAAGACTAGGGTGATTATCTCCCTCTGGCACTCACTCGGTGATGAGAGAGCGCTCCTCTGTGCACAATGATGTTTTCTGAGAAGGCTCCATTCATCCTCTCATCATTATCATTATCACTATACCGCCTCTTGCTCATGTGTATTCTCTGCTGGTGCAGAAATGTTTGATCTCACAAAACTGGAAAAAAAATCTCATGGTTCTTTAGAGTCGGCTTTGGGAAGCTTCCTGTGTAAATTCAGTGAAACTTGGTTGTCAGACACCCTTGGTATTGTTTTTTTGAATTCATTTTTACATAAATCGAATTTTATTTGGGTTTGAAGAACTCGAATTTTGTGTTTCACACACTTTGCTACATTAGTTTTCCCAAATGTTATTAAAGTGTGTGTCCTTCACAGTCATGTATACAAATACTGTCAATGTTGCGGTTGACTGGCAACCTCGGGAGCAATTGTTTTCCTGTAAAAGCGACTTTTTTTACATTGTGTACATGGGCGTAGCCAGCCCAGGCACCAAATGTTATAACATTTAATAAAGGGTGGGATAGGCTTAAATATGATGTTAAAGGTAAATTCAAAGTAAAACAAAAAGGTAAACGACGCAGCGTCGTAAATAATCCGCTGCCTTGAAATGGTTCAGACCACCGTTCTCACCTCCCTCGCTTCGCTCCTCTTTTGCTCGGCTAGAGTTGCTCACAGCAAAAAAAGAGGAGTCTGTGGGGGCTCCGGTGTACTTCGATGAGAGTATGTTATACAGTGGTTATGTTGAACTATTTTAACCGCCCAATACCATTACTTTGTAACCGGCAACTGATATTTGGCCTAATTTTAGCAGCTTGAATCAAATGCAACAATGATCAGCTAGCTAGCTATATGTGTGTGCATACTTGTTAGCAGGACCCACCCAAGCCTTCATGGGGCCCTAAGCAATATTAGATTTGGGGCGCCTTATTACTTGATAACTTTTATACCAACTAGAACTCATTCCATGTTCTCCTCCAGAGGTGGGCAACTATTTGGAGTCGGGGGCCGCATCAGGCGACATGTTATACTTCTTTTGAAAACGATTCGTTTAATCAAATTGAAACAACCATAATTAGAGCAAAATAGTATATCAGGTCCCTGTTTTAAGAACTTCATTTCAACTTCAAGTATTACTTTAGGGTTTTTTTTAATTTAGTTTTTTGTTTTTGAGTATTTGTGAAGTCGAATTTTTATTGACGTTCTGTAGTTTTATTTGTGTGCTATTTTTGCAGTATTTCTGAAGTAATTTAATGTAGTGTTTCCATAGTAGTGTTTTTTTAGTTTTTCTAGAGTATTTTTGCTGTACTTTGAAAGTAGATTTTTTTGTTGTATATCTGAAGTATTTTTCTGTTGTTACAGTGGTTTTATGATTATAGTATTTTTGTAGTGTCTCTGTTGTTTTTTGTAGTATTTTCATATAATGTTTGTTGGATATATATCTGTAGTATTTCTGCAGTATTTTGTAGTATTTCTGAAGTATATGTCGTATTTTCATAGTATTTTTTTTAGTATTTCTATTGTACTTTTGTTGTATTTCGAAAGTAGATTTTTTTGTTGTATATCTGACATATTTTGTATCGTTACAGTAGTTTTATGATTGTAGTATTTTTGTAGGATTACTGTAGTATTATTTTTTTTACTATGTTTGTACTATCTCTGTTGTATTTTGTAGTATTTCCAGATAAGAATATTTGTTTATCTGTGGTCTTTCTTTAGTATGTTTGTAGTACAGTGTTACTGTAGTTTTATTTTTGTAGTATTTTTGTGATATTTCTATAGGAGAATTTTTGTGATATCGCTATAGGTGCAATTTGCAGTATTTCTGTTGTAAACCTCTGGTAGTCGTATTTTTGTAGTTGTATTTCTCTAGGAGTTATTATGTATTGGTATTTTTTTAGTATTTCAATAGAAGTATCATGGATGTATTTCTAAAGCAGTATTTTAGTAGTATTTTTGTAGTCTTTTCACAGTAGTATTTTTTCTAATATTACTGTAGTTGTATTTTTGTAGTATTTTGGATTGAATCATTCTGTAGTAGTATTTTGTAATGTAGTATTACTGTAGTAGTAATTCTATACTATTTTTTTTATTTTCAGAATGAAAGCAAAATAATACATGAAGTCCCTGGTTTTTAAGCACCCTATTTGATATTTGATTGTGTAGTTATTGTGTAATATGTCGGTGTATTTCTGTAGAAGTATTTTTGAGTTGATACTCAAAGTGACAAAGGGGATAATGGTTGCGGGGCCCTAAGCAGCCTTTCAGCTCGCTTATGCTTTGGGACGGCTTTGCTTATTAGAAATAAATGACTTAAAACTGGGCAGCACGGCGGCGCAGTGGTTAGCCCGTTTGCGGCACAGTTCTAAGGTCTTGGGAACCTCCTGTGTGGGTTCAAATCCAGCTACCGGACTTACTGTGCGGAGTTTGTATGTTCTCCCCGTGCTTGCACTTCGGTTTCCTCCCACATTCCAAAGACATGCATTTCAGATGGATTGGCCGGTCCAAATTGTCCCTAGGTGTGAATGAGCGAGCGAGTTGTCTATGTGCCCACTGCCCGATGATTGCTGGGATGGGCTCCAGCACCCCCACGACCCTACTGAGGATAAGCGGTGCAGCTAATGAGATGAGTTGAGACTTAAAACTGGGCATGGCGTAGTAATAGTGTTTCTGCTAACCACGTGATGTTTACAATAGTAAAGTGACACTCCTGAACAGTGTTGAATGATTCTTAATCGCTTGAAGTGATATTAAATAATAAAAATGATAACCAGCCAAACACTTTAGCTCTAAACACAGAATTGCCCCTTAATGTGTTTGGTATGGTGAAAAGATCACAATGAACGACTTAAAAGGAGGCAGTTTGAAACTGGTACCGTAAATGTTGAGTAAGAGCTCCAAGGGGCGTGTCCCAAAAGCTCATAGAGGCGAGCTTCTGCGCGCACTTGGTCTACTTTTACGCATCAGCAGCTTCTCATTGACACCCATCCAGAAGCGCTCCCACGCGGCGTGGCGCTTTCTCCTAAGAATTTCTACGAGGGAACTATTATAGCACTTCCCCTCCACACATCCAAACTCAGATTGGAGTAGAAAATTGCGTGGTCTCGCGCGGCCGCGTGGTGCACCTTGCTCGGACATGGGTGCGCACGAACGGAGCTCCGTGCGTCTCGGTGGTGTCCTGCCACTATGCGGTCTTTTGGCTCTGCTCTGCGGGGTGCGCAGCGTGGAGGCCGGTTGCAGAGAGCGAGACAGCCCCAACTGTTGCACGGGAAGGAACAACGACTGCTTCGAATACACGCGGAGGAAGATGGTGTGCTACTGCGACACGTACTGTCACAAAACCGGAGACTGCTGCGACGACTACCGGAGTGTTTGCCAAATATCTGGTGAGTCCAGATAATTATGACAAAGATTTAATTCCTGTTTCATTGCTGTGGTGTTTGAATCAAGACAAAAAATGGTGTTTGAGGCTTTAATTATTTTCTCTATCAACCCTCCTGTTTAACTTTGGGTCAAAATGACCCACCGTTGTGTAAACACCGAAATAAAATCCCCTTAATGATGTTTTCTAGTGCTAAACTATTACTTTTCCTATACATTTGCTCCAACGGAGTAAACACATCTTTTTTGTTTGTATTTTATATTATACTTTGCAGCCTGGTCATCTTAGAAGGGGGTTTACCTCATGTGCGGTCCCTTCTCAAGGTTTTTTCACTTTCCTCCTGCTGAGGTTTTTGAGTTTTTCCTCGCCCTCATGTAGGTTTTAGATCAGGGGATGGTGTCATAATAGTCTGTAGTTTGTAAAGCCCTTTGAGACTCCTTGTGAGTAAGGGTGTCACAAATAAGCTTGACTTTAGGTTATTGAGTTTTTCCTTGCCCTCGTGTAGGTTTTAGATCAGGGGGTGGTGTCATAATAGCCTGTAGTCTGTAAAGCCCTTTGAGACTCCTTGTGAGTAAGGGTGTCACAAATAAGCATGACTTGAGGTTTTTGATTGTTTTTCCTTTCCCTCGTGTAGGTTTCAGATCAGGGGATGGTGTCATAATAGTCTGTAGTATGTAAAGCCCTTTGAGACTCCTTGTGAGTAAGGGTGTCACAAATAAGCACGACTTGAGGTTTTTGAGTTTTTCCTTGCCCTCATGTAGGTTTAAGATCAGGGTAGTGTGTCATAATAGTCTGTAGTCTGTACAGCCCTTTGAGACTCTTTGTGAGTAAGGGTGTCACAAATAAGCACGACTTGAGGTTTTTGAGTTTTTCCTTGCCCTCATGTAGGTTTAAGATCAGGGTAGTGTGTCATAATAGTCTGTAGTCTGTACAGCCCTTTGAGACTCCTTGTGAGTAAGGGTGTCACAAATAAGCATGACTTGAGGTTTTTGAGTTTTTCCTTGCTCTCATGTAGGTTTAAGATCAGGGTAGTGTGTCATAATAGTCTGAAGTCTGTACAGCCCTTTGAGACTCCTTGTGAGTAAGGGTGTCACAAATAAGCATGACTTGAGGTTTTTGAGTTTTTCCTTGCCCTCATGTAGGTTTAAGATCAGGGTAGTGTGTCATAATAGTCTGTAGTCTGTACAGCCCTTTGAGACTCCTTGTGAGTAAGGGCGTCACAAATAAACATGACTTGAGGGTTTTGAGTTTTTCCTTTCCCTCTTGTAGGTTTCAGATCAGGGGATGGTGTTGTAATAGTCAGTAGTTTGCAAGACATGTTGTTTTATTTTTTAACTTCATAGCCTTTGGGTCAAAATGACCCATGACTCAAATAAAGTTGTAATTAAAGTCAGAGTATTTAACACAATGACATTGTTACAATGTTTTAGTTGTGTCTTAGGTCATTGAGTAGCAGGAGTGTTATTTTTTGTATTTTGTTTTCTAATGTCTCCAAATTTGAGACTTGAATTGTTCACCGAAGGGGGAAAAAAGTAGTCATGAAATTTATAAATATGCATCCCAAACTCCTTTTCGCATATTTTTCTTTTTTTTCTGTAGCTATAGAAATACAGACTATATATAAAGTTTGTGGTGATTGAGGATTTAGATAGATAGATAGATACTTTATTCATCCCCGTAGGGAAATTCACACTTTCAGCAGTATCCTTGTGTTGAAAAATAAAATAATAAAAGATATAGAATACATAAATACCCAATATAACGTTTTGAAATGATACTTGGTATTGGCATTTACAAATCCATACTCCATTTAAAGAGACACTTTGCTAGTTTTTTTGGTACCCGTGTTATGTCCTCTAGGTCACGCTCATGTTATGTAAAATAAATGCAAATTTCTCCACCTTCAAGTATTTAAAAAATGCATATTTATATGATACTTCATATTTTTTGCCTAGTATTTAAGTCAATATAGGTTTTTTTTTCTAACGAATGATGTTTTTACAAATACTCACTGTCCCTTTAAGTTTGAGAGTATTGGATACCATATTTTTCGGACCACCACTAAAAAGCGCAAAGGAAGCGTCTACTTTTTTGAATTCCAACATATTTTTCCTTCATTTAATTATATTGACTATTTTTATCTGATTTATTGGGAATATACTATTCCTGTAACTTCAGGTTCCTGGTGTTAGAGGCCACCATAGGTATCAAGAGAAACGATACCTTAAAAAACGTTTACAGTATATCGGAACTGATACGATCCCTGGTATTAGTATTTGCCAACTTCATTTACTTAATGCCCCAGTGTGTAATATTGGACCACTAGATGGCACCGGGCAGCATGACAGATGGGTGATTAGCGGGCAGCCCCACTGTGCAGAGGTTCAGGTTTCAAGTCCAGCGACCGCAGCCTCCCCGTGTGGAGTTTGCATGTTCTCCCTGTGGCACTCCGGTTTCCTCCCACAGTCCCAAAACATGCATGTTGCGTTAATTGGCCGGTCAAAAATTGTCCCTGGGTGTGAATGAGCGAGTGAGTTGTCTGTCCCTGTGTGCCCTGTGATTGCCTGGCAAGCAGTACAGGGTGTCCCCTGCCCACTGGCTGAAGACAGCTGAGATGGGCTCCAGCACCCCCGCGGCCCTAGTGAGGATAAGTAGTGCAGATAATAAATGAATGGATGGATAGATAGCACCGTATTGTATAATGCGAACAAAAACAAGTTCATATGAATACAGCGAAGTGGCAAGATGCCAGACAAACATGGCGGCAACTTCTAAGTTGGGATTACTTCACCTATGATTTTATATTAGTTACAGTAGTGTCCTTATGATGGCAGTTCTATTTCTTTTTTTACTTTTCTCACTACGAGCCAAACCAAGGTTGAGTGCGCAAACACAAAGCGAGCGTGCCCGTCAAGTGTTTCAAGAGCTCTCGGAATCCGCCGTGGTTCCCCAGAAGTTCTTGTTAGTAAGCACTGAAGTCACAATTCATCCAACGTCCTCTTGAGAAGTTTCCATGCACTCCAACCGAGAAGACTTTGCTCTCAGGTTTTTAATCCTCACCATCTTTGGCTCTACGTTTCCATGGCAACCAAGCGCTCCTTTGCCCTTATATAGCATCAGTCAGCGACACGTTACCCTTACGACCTCAAACTTGCTGTTTGACCGTTTTATGACTTTCCACTACTTCACACGGAGATTTCACAAGTAATGATACACTGTGGGGACCACATCGCACTGCATGAATAGTTATACTTAATATCTGTTGCGGAATGTAACTGAGTAAAAGTCCTTGTTAGAAGAAAGATGTTAAGCCAGAGCCAATGTCAATTATTAAGTTCAGGTTCGAACCTGGCTTCTCCCTCGCTGAGTTAAAAAATAAATTAACAAACCGTCATTGTTCTTTGTTTCTTTTTCTTTGTGGAGGTTTCACCCCCCTCTCACACAAGAGTAACAACTTAATCAAACAATTGTCAAGATTCGGAACAGGATCAGGACTCAAATGCGTGACGTTTCTCACACAAGCTTTTTATTTTACGGGAAATGGGTAGTCATGCACATTAGGCAGCAGTCTGGCGTGGAATGACAGGAAGTCAGAGGCAGACGAAATCGACACCAATCGCCCGAGCAGATATCGGACAGATGGGGTCGATACTGGACAGGACGGGACAGACAGGATTGATTTCCAAACAGGATATCAATATTAAAAGGGACAAACTAGACGGGAACGAAACTTGAAACCGATATTAGACGGGATAAAATAAACGGGAACAACACCGGACGGGAAATACCAACAGGAAACCGGACCGAGTCAAAACCCACGTCTTGCGGGACAGAGGTTTGTTGACAGACTGACAAAGGGAGATTGAGACCACTGAGCTTAAATAGAAGGAAAGCCAATCTGTCAACAAGCCGCAGCTGGTGCCAGACTGTCGGGGCCAATTGGGCGCCATGGCAACTGTGACAACAATAAGTTGATTGATATATTTTACTGAGCAGAAAATTAGTGTAAAAAAATAGAAAAATTGGAAAAATAATAGTAATTTTCTGGCATCTACTGATATGGCAAGGACGCCAACTGGAATGCCTTTACTAAATACTTGACTCTTCTTCTCGATAAAGACTCCATTGCACTTAGTAAATCTGCCTGTTACTCGGATCTCATCTCAGCCCAAGTACACAACACCAAGTCACTTTTTCTTTAGTCAACAAGATCTTCAAGCCTCCCGACTCCTTTCCCTCCCCATCTCTACCCAAGCAACACTTGCAACTCTTTGATGCGTTTCTTCAATCAAAAAAACTAGCTCCTTTGTTCCCACCCGTGTCCTCTCTCGACACCTGATCCATTTCCCTACAGTAAACCCTTCTTCGCCTTTCATTTCCCTTGTGCCTCTGAATTATCTGACCTAATACGTTTATCCAAGCCCTCCATGTATCTACTGGAACCTATTCCCTCATTCCTAGTCAACTCCTGCCTCTCTTCTCTGCTTCCCCTTATCTCTGCCATTATCCATTCTTCATTTTTCTAGATAGATAGATAGATAGATACTTTATTCATCCCCGAAGGGAAATTCACATTTCCAGCAGCATCCCTGAGCTGAGAACAATACAATAATAAAGCAAAAAGAATACAATATACAAATACCCAGTGTGACGTGCAAATGCCCACTGTAGCGTGTTATATAGAATAACTAAATAGTGCTACACAGAATACATATTGCAATAAGATTCAGTAATATGCAATGTAGGTGGTGTGGTTTACTGTGGGCTTTTACTCTGCCGGGTAGAGTTAAAGAGCCTCATGGCATGAGGAAGAAAAGATCTCTTCAGTCTGTCCGTAGTACAAGACAGTGACAGCAGTCTGTCGCTGAAACTGCTCTTCTGTCTGGAGATAATGCTGTGTAGTGGATGCGATGGATTGTCCATGATTGACCGCAGCTTTTCCAGTGCCCGTCTCTCAGCTACTGTTGTTAGGCTGTCCAGCTCTTTGCCCACAACAGAGCTCGCTTTCCTAGCCAGTTTATTGAGACGAGAGGCATCCTTCTTCTTGACGCTGCCTCCCCAACACGCTGTCGCATAGAAGAGGGCGCTTGCCACTACTGTCTCATAGAATATTTTCAGGAGCTTTTTGCAGATTTTGAAGGAGTCCAGCCTTCTGAGGAAGTAAAGTCGCTTTGCCCTTTCCTACATAGAGCTTCTGTGTTGGCAGTCCAGTCCAGTTTGTTGTCCAGCTGCACACCCAGGTATTTGTAGGTCTGGACAAATTCTACACATTCTCCTTTGATGGTTACAGGAACCGGGTGAGTTCTGGTTCTCCTGAAGTCCACCACCATCTCCCTGGCCTTGGTGGTGTTCAGGTGCAGGTGGTTTGCGTCGCTCCATCGGACAAAGTCCTGAATCAATTTCCTGTACTCCTCCTCCTGCCCATTTCTGATACATCCCACGATCGCAGTGTCGTCGGCAAACTTTTGCACATGGCAGGACTCAGAGTTGTACTTAAAGTCCGATGTATATAGAGTGAATAGGAACGGAGAGAGCACGGTCCCCTGCGGAGATCCTGTGCTGCTAACCACAGTGTCCGATGTACAGCCCGCCTGTTTCACATACTGGGGTCTGCCTGTCAGGTAGTCAGTAATCCATTCTATAAGGTGTGAGCTAACTCCCATCTCTGTCAGTTTCCTACTCAGTAGCAGAGGCTGTATGGTATGGTATGGTATGATGTTATCCTCTCTGCCCTCCAAATTGCTGCTACCATGCCCATTCTGAAAAAACCCGGTACGAACCCCAACAACTCCCATAACCTTCACCCTATCTCACACGCAGCTTTCACCTCCAAAATCCTTGAAAAAGTAGTCTCCTCCCAAACTTATACACATTTTACTACCAACAGCTTATTTGAACCCTTTTAGTCCGGTTTTGGTCCATGTCACTGCACAGAAACTGACATATCAAAATCACCAATGACCTCTTTGTCCTATGCGCTGCCTTTGACACCAGACCTCGCCACATTTTCCTCAGCAGACTCTCTTCATTCGGCAGAATCTCCACCCTCTCTAAAGTTGACACTTTCTCTCTCTCCATTGACAGTATCTTAGTTTTCCCCTCCCCTCAGGTCAAGAGTCTGGATGTCATCCTTGACAGTACACTCTCCTTTAACTCTCATGCACTCCATCAACCGTCTTCGCTCCTCCCTCATCCGCCACACTACCGCCATACTCGTCCACAGCCCTGTCGCCTCCCGCCTTGACTATTGCAATTCCCACCTCTACAACCTACCTCTCAAGTCTCTCCATAAACCTCAGCTGGTCCAGAACTCTGGACACATCATCGCCAAAACCCTCTCGCCACAGCATCACCCCTGTTCTTTAACAACTCCATTGGCTACCAATCAACCAAAGAATCACCTACAAAATCCTACTGTACACCGATACGGCCAACCATAACCTTGCTCCTCCCTACATTTCTGACCTCCTTCCCATTGCCATGCAATTCCGCGCCCACATATAGTCCTCCTTCCATCTCACCGTATTCGCTGCCAGTCTTAGCTACATAGGGAGCAGAGCTTTCAGCCGCTCAACCCCCCAGCTCTGGAACTCATTACCACCCAAACTCCGGAATTCTGCCACCCTGTCCACCTTCAAATCCGAAATCAAAACCCACCTCCTCAGACTTGCCAACGTGCCTCTCTTTTTAACTGTATTTTGTTTTTATTTTGTATTTATTGCTTGATTGTTTTATTCTTGTTTTTTTCTCGTTTTACCGTCATTTGATATTCTGTGTAGAGTGACTTTGGGTGTCATGAAAGGCACTTTGAAATACAATGTAGTATTTTTATATTTCTTTTTTTATAGAACTGGCCAATTTCCTGTGGCACACTCTCACTTGGATGCCCTAGCACACTGTTATAAAAAACTGGTTTAAAATGACATGACAGTCTTGCTCCCCACCCATAGCTCTTCTTTTTCGCCTCACAGAGAGACTCTGGGATAAGGTCAGACGGTCTCTATGGTGTTTTTCGTTTTCTTTCATGTTATGTCACTTCCAGCCAGAGGCTATCAACTTGATCCAAGCTGTGTGTACAGTGAACAGTATGCGTGAAGTTCACAGAATAATCTCCGACAAGGTGATTTTGAGTACCGTATTCATGGTGTGGCTCAGGGCATACAATACATTGAAAAATTTGCAGTTACGACATTTTAGTCAAATAAATAAGGTTAAATAATCATCTTTTTAAATAAAATCATCAATTTTCTCATTTTACTTATAGGTTTTTAACAATGAAGAAAAAAAAAGTTTATTAAATTTATTTGGGTGCTACCTTTTTTATTGTACTGGGAAGAAAACTACAAAGAAATATGTACATACAATGGACAAAATTGACTTTCCTAATTATTGTCAGAATGTCAGAGATCGACATTATTAAGACTATTTGGTGGCTATATTTGCACAGATAAAATACATGTATATAGTTTAATTCTACATGATGATGGCAGAAAAGAACTTACATCCGTTCTGGATAAAGTCCAAACAGAGAGAGGGAGTGGTTTATTTTGCGTCAGAGAAATCAGTACACACAAGAACATGACTTCAAAATAAAAGAATACAAGATTGATAAACGTACAAGAGATATAATTACACTCATTGTTGAAACGTTACTTTATGTGTGTGTGTGTGTATGAGAAACATTGTTTTTATATTTAGTAATATAAAAACAAGCTAATTACCTTGAGACAGAAATTCAAGAGATTTACAATGAAAACCTGACAGAACCAGAACAGAAGGTGGACCCAAACGCGTAACGTTTCACAACAAACTTTATTGCGGAAGCTGGGAAGTCAGCTCAGAGAAAGCAAGGGAGCAGGGAGCTCATGGGATCGTAGCGTGGTCCGAAGGCGGAAACGGGTGGGTAATCATGACAATTATAAACATTGCTTTGAGAACAACTTTTTTCTCTTCTAAAAAATGGATAAAAATAGTACTTTAAATGAGTAAATTTGTCTGCCAATTTCTATAGCAAATACCTCATTTAAATAATGTTTTTTTTTTTTACTGGACAAAAGAGGTTACGTTTTATTTGATAATTTTGTAAACACTGCATTCAATATATTCTTCATATTTCGCTTCAAAAACAAGTTAAAAACATATTGAATTATAAATTGTTTTAAAAAATACAATATTATGTTTTGGTATTTTACCTCCTAAATAATTTGAAAATAAAAGTAAAATACTAACGTCAGATATAGTTTATTTTACTATATGTTAAACTTGTTTTTCCGGTAAAATATCCATTCCATTATTGCCAATATTTATTTCTAAAGTATTATTATACATATCTATTATTGTATATAATATTTGTTTCATTTTACTAGACAAATAACTTAAAATATAGTCAAATTACAAAAATCATAATGAGTAAAATATCTGCCCGTCTTTTTTTCATACGGTAAGGATAAACAGCTACTCTTTGGCAAGTTGGCTAAAGAATTAATTTGTGAAATTAATTTATAATCATAAAGATAGTCAGTTACTAACAAAAGATAAAGACTTTATGAGTATAACACTGTATTACATCATTATTGCTTAAAAAGATATACAGTATATATGTTTTATGTTATAGCGCTACAACAATAAAGGTAAGGAGCTTTGAGCTAAACAAACGAAAATTTGAGCTTAATTTTTTTTATTATATAAAAAGGTTAAATTATCTGTGTTGTTATGTTTTTCTTTTACATAAGACTTGAACTGGAACAGCATATTTTTGAGAATTTATCAGCTTGTCATACAGCAAGTATAGTTGAGTTTACTGACGTCTGGAGTACCATCAATTTTGAGGAACGATGACAAGCAAATGCAATATGCAGCAAAAAGCAATGACCGTAACACAAAAAAACATGTCTGCATTTCAATCTGGCACTATTCTACATAGTACTGTTGCCCTGGCGCAGTTGTCTAGAAATATTGGTCTCAATTTCACACGACGCACGCCTTATTTGCATTTTCCTATGGCGTAGTAGTAAATATGCGCTCGTTTTTGTAATTACTCCAGTAGATTGCGTCTTGAATACAGTCGGTTCATTACGATTTGAAAACACATGATGTAAACAACTTGGAGCAGGACTGAGAAAACGAAGCAGCTAAAACGGCTTTTGGTGTTTTGTTTTTTTTCCCATTCAATTTTTTGTTTTTGTTTTTTGTTTGTTTGTTTTTAGTGGGTTTTGTGTTTTGATATTTCAGAGGCTTGAATTTTTGGGGAGGTTGCTTACTTATGAATATTGAGTATATTGTATAATTGAGAGTATTGAATATTACAAGTTTTTATTATCTATCTTTTCTTTGCAATGGGGAGAAAAACAAAACCTTGTACGATTGCCTGTTATGTTGAACAATTTTGTCTATCGCTAAAAAAATAAAAAGAAAAAAGATGTAAAGTGGTTAATTCTTAGGGCTGTTTAAAACTGCGGCTTAAAATCCAACGAGGCTTGTACAAAAACAAAACTGAGTTTGTTCTTAAATTTGACCAAATGGCTTTTAATCATGTATGCTCTGTATTTTGAATTTACGGTAATACACCATTTATGTTTGCGCCCGAAAAATCTTAGAAACATGTTTAAAAAAAAAAAAAAAAGAATAATATGCACATGCCAGTCTTCCTGAACTTTTAAACCCTTGATATTACTCCCTGGAGGACTCATTAGGGTTCCTCAAGGATGTGAATAAGATAAGAGCGTCCTCTTTATCAGGGTAAAACAAGAAAACAAACCACCTTGACTTCCTGTGTGTGCAGCCCGTGTCCTACAGCTGGATTTATCAGATCGCCATGCTGCAGGTCTGCCCAGCATCAACATCTGCCTTGAACCCCGCCCGTGCCGGCTGCAGTTTTTTTAGCGGGCTGGCATCGTAGCCGCCTTGAAACCATTGCGCATCAACCACCCGCCGCTTGTTTGGGGGTCAAGGAGGGGCCAAACATTTGTGGTCAAAGGCCAAGTAGTTGAGTCACATTTATTTGGATAGCCCTAAATTACAGAGGAGTCTCAATTTTAGTTGTATAAATCATGTACGGCTTCTTCCCGAGGTTTCTTTATTTTCCTAATGCTAAAGTTGTTGTGTTTTCCTTGCCCTTATGTAGGTTTTAGATCAGGGGATGTTGTAATGGTGGTCTGTGCAGCCCTTTGAGACTTGACTTGAGTGTGAACGACTGGTGACAAGCCCACGGTAGTCAGACACATTTGCAAAGTTATTTAAAACCAAGATAGGTCCTATAATTTTGACACCATTTTTTTCACGACATTGTCTTAACCTGTGTTACAATGTCTTGAATGTCTTACTTATGTCTGGGTTGTCCAAACTTTTCAGGAAGCGTTGCCAGATTTGGGAAACTGAAAATGTATGAGGGCCGCTTATTCAGTCCAGCATTTTTTAAAAAGTCTAATAAATTCATCGTCCGGGAAAGGTTTGCGGCTATCCGCATACCCACCTTGTAGCTTGCCTTTGTAGCATTGTCATTTGACTCACAGGGTCTCGTGAAAAAGCGCTGCTGTGCCGTTAAAACAGCTTCCAGTTGCTTTACCTTTTCACAGCGGTCGTTTCGGGATAGCTTTTTATAGTCAGCAATTTTTGTCTGGCGGTGCCACTAGATATTATATTCTTTGAAAACAGCCAGTCTTTTGGCAAATTAGGCAGTTGTTTCAGATTTCGGTGAAAAAAGACTCCAATTTCCTCTTGTCCTGGAAGGAGTGACCCTCACAATCAGCTTTCCTTTTTAAAATTTACAGTCACCATGTCGGAAATGTGTCGGGCTAAAATTTTAACAGATAGCCAAGGGCAAAGTGGTCAAAGAGCTACTGTCGTGATCCAGGGAAATTGTGATTTATCTATTTTTGTCCGAATTTATTTTATATGGTCCAGGTTACTGGCAGGCCACATATTAATAATTTTATGACAGAAGGTGTGGGCCGGTTGAAATTTGATCATAGGCAAGAGTTTGGACATGCCGGTCTTATGTTGTTAAGAACTCATGAGAAAGTGACAAATTATACCAGGTAGCGTCTATTGCTAGTAAGTGGCAGGTGCTAGTACATAATGCTAGCTCAAATGTAATAGAATACAGACAAAAGACAAATCTCCATTAAAACACATTTTATTTTCTCACTTATTTATGGCAAATTGAAAAATTAGCTCAGCTATCCAGTTAGAGTCAGTTCCTAGGAAACAACTCGTACTACTACATAGCGTTAGCCTTTGTGTAATATTAATAATATAAGTTGATAGTCCAAATATAATGTTATATTGTGTTATAATTTATCCATATGTTCGTAATTATTTATGTGAAAGTGACAAAATATGACATCCATTGCAAGTGGTTAGCCTTTGTTAGACTTGGTCCTTAATAATAAAATAACCTATTTTTTTATGTTGTTTAAAACAAAATCACCCAACTTTTGGGTTATTTTGAACAGTACAAAACCGCGTTTTTATGTTGTTCCAAACATATGACAACTGTTTCTGAAAACAAAAATATAAAACAATTGTTTCAAACAATTTTGTTGTTTTTTTGTCCTAGCGACCCCTCCTTGTTTAGGTAAAACAAATAAAATTTTGGGGGGTATTAATTAAACAAAACAATTGCCCAATTTTCATTTATATTTAATAAAACTATTTAATATGTTTGGGTCGAACAGAATTAGCAGGAGGGAGGTGGGTGTGTGTTTTTTTTTAAAACCACCCACTGTCAGAGACCAGAAACAGAGACAGGACCCACTAACGTTAGTCACAGTTTTATTGGGGGGAAGAGAAAGGAGCGCACACTCGATCCGAAGATCGTTGGTCCTGGGGAGTAGGTTGCTCAGCCGCGATAGTGGGACTTCCATGGCGAGCGAGGGCGGTGTCGGGAACGGAAAAAGTCGAAAACCAGGAGAGGAGAGTAGCTGTGGTCGAGATCAAACAGATCGTAGCAGGAGAAAAGCAAGAGCAAAAACACAGGGAACACAGTGAGAACGGGCTTGCTGTGTAAAAACGGAGATTCGCAGACGGACCGACAAAAGGCGACTGACGGGACAGTGTTTAAATACTGACAGGGAGCCAATCTGTCAACAAGTTTCAGCTGGCGCCCACGGGCGGGGCCAATTGGGCGCCATGGCAACCGTGACACCCACTCCTTTGTTTTTTTTTGTTCTATACAATACATTGTTTTATGTAAATGTTGAAACAAATTTGGTCACTTTACCTCTCGTACTCGATTTTTCTGATCTTGACTTGCGTTATTTGTTTACCCAACTTTTTTTTTTCTCGGTAGCGCTCAATATGTGAAAACGTTCAAGACCCTTCTGTGTCAGGAACCTGAACAGGATCAGGACCCAAACGCGTGACGCTCTCACACAAGCCTTTTATTTTACGGGAAATGGGTAGTCATGCACGTTGGGCAGCCGTCTGGCATGGAAAGACAGGAAGACAGAGACCGACGAGATCGATTCCTATTGCCCGAGTTGATATCGGACAGATGGGGTCGACAGACAGGATTGATAATGAAACAGGATATCGAAAATAAACAGGACAAACAAGGCGGGAACGAAAACTGGAGAGAATACTTAACAGGACAAAAACAGACGGGAACGAAACTGGAAATCGATATTAAACAGGACAAAAAATTAACGGGAACAATACCGGACTGGAAATACCAACAGGAAAACAGGACGGAGTCACAACCCACGCCCTGCGGGGCTGAGGTTCGTTGACAGACTGACAGAGAGCGCACTGAGTTTAAAAAGATGCAAAGCCAATATGTTAATGAGCCGCAGCTCGCGCCACACAGGCAGGGCCAATTGGGCGCCATGGCAACCATGACATTCCTGTGAACAGTATGTCGCGTCGAACTTTTTCATGTGAATAGATGAATGAATTGTTTTGTTCAGTTTTTCCTCAATTTCATGAATTTTAAAATTTTGAAACAGCAAAGTATCTGTATGTGCAAAATATACTGATCAACCGATTGCATTTCGAAATGAAATAATTTCCCTCAACCAGATTGATGGTAGTGCCTTCGTTTTACCCAAGCAGCCTTCGTCCTGCACGTCCGCTTCCCACCCCTCTTGCGTATGTTTTCATGTCCTGAAACGGACGCTGACTACTCACTCTTCCTGTCTCCCATCCCACATGTTCCCGTCTTTGACCCCAGTCCATGATTTTACCTTAAAACGGCCCAGCTGGACCGACAGCTGTACGCTTAGACTCATCCAGGATTGCAAAATCTTTATTTTTTTTCTCGCTTATTGCTTCAAAGTTGCTTATTATATCAACAAGTACGAGTATGAGTACTATACTATATAAACTAGTAATAGGAGATGGAAATAAATCACTCTGTACAGCCATGTTTGCATGTTCATTCAATATATACGATGTATTTGTTGATTTGTTTACAGTTCTGAGGTAATGAGATTGAATCCTCCCCCTTGGGAGTTTGCATGTTCTCCCCGTGCTCGCGTGGGTTACCTCCGGTCATTCCGGTTTCCTCTCACATTCCAAAAACATGCATGTCAGGTTAATTGGCCGGTCCAAATTGTCCCGAGGTGTGAATGGGCGAGTGAGTTGTCTATGTGTGCCATGCGACTGGCCACCAGTTCAGGGTGTCCCCTGCCCACCGCCCAAAGACAGCTAGGATGGGCTCCAGCACCCCCGTGACCCTACTGAGGATAAGCGGTGCAGATAATGGATAGATGGATGTTTATTTCCCTTATTATTTTTATTTCATTATGAACTGAAATAACAGCTCAGTATCTAATTACAGGTCCCTCTAGAAAGCATAGCAATGACGTCAAAATGATGTGATTGGACATTTAATTCGAAAGTGCTGTGAGTCAGTCTTCCGACATCACTGACATGCTTTTGTTTTTCTGCCCATGAGCTCAGTTTTAATCTGAAAGCAGGAAAAGTGAAAACTTTATGTCAGAATGAAGCCATCTGGATGCAATCTTTTTCGAAAACCGGTAAAATGATGTCATTTTAAAATACTAGGTAATATTTAAATAACACTTATTTAAATCAACTGCAAAAGCAAAATCATATCTAATTGAGAGCATCTAAAACATCAATTTAAGATACTTTTTTAAACATAGAAAGAAGCTTCAGTTTTTGTTTCCCAAATCGGTGCCAAAAAGTATTTTCATCTCATTTTGCTTTGGGGTTTTTTAGTGTGAGGGGTTTCGGTGGTCCTTCTTCTGCATAGGCAAAAATGCAAACAATTTCAATTCCCCATTTCCATTTTGAATGAGTTTATTTCGTTGCAAGAAGCCAAAAAACGATATAGCAATGCTTGTTCACACAAAAAGAGGCATTTTTACACTTATACTGCGCTATCTACATATAGAAGCAGTGCTTTGCGGAAATAGATGGAAGGGTGAAGTGTGAAGTGTCGATCCAATCATAATGCTTTGTATGAAATGAAATGAAATGATCTGCATTTATATAGTGCTTTTCAAGTCAATGACTTCCCAAAGCGCTTTACAATGTGCTCCACATTTCCCAATAGCGGCCTTGCAGCCATGTAAGGCGCTAACCTGCTTATTGGGGGTATTAGGGGTTCAGTGTCTTACCCAAAGACACTTCGACATGTAACACAGACGAGCCGGGATTCGAACTGGAATCCCTTGATCCCAGGACGAGTGCTCTACCTCCTGAGCTACTGCCGCTCCTGAGCTACTGCCGTATCAACAGTATTATGATTTGGATCGATCATCCCACCCTTTACTCTGTGGCACTTCAACGCACCCAACACCAGTTCTACACTTGGTTTTTCTTGAACGTATCTGATACCAACCTTTCTAGGCTTAGCTTTAATTTTCATGATAGTGCTTGGAATCCTTTCACACCCACCATTTTTTGTCCTTGGTGATGAACTCGAACGCACCACTCTTTCTTTTGTTTCGACTTATGAATCTCCATAATCAATGTTTTGTCTGTCAGCAAGGAACTTCTGCCAACAGTTTCGTTAGCAGCCTTGTAGTTCGTCCTTCTGTGTCTGGCTGAGAGAGCGTCTGAGGAAATTTTTTTAGGGGGTTTGTTGTCCCCCCCAAGAACAACTGGACATCTGGGTCCTATCAGAAGAAAAGGGGGTTGGAACGTATCCCAAAAGAGGCAGATGGAGGGATAGAAGAAGGTGATTAAGGAAGAAGGAGATAAAGCAAATTGCCCAAGTGGCTCTGATAAGTCACGGCACCCTAAAATAGAAGTTGAACAAAAATGGCTTTGAATAAGAAAGCCGGGCAACCTGGAAAGGTAGATAGGGTCTCAATTATCACCGAGTGTGACAAGAGATGTTGCGACAAGCAGGAAGTTCTGACTTTGGGTGCATGTTCTGCGGTTTGCTACATTCCCCCACATTTGTGTGAAGTTCTGCCAGGAAGAATAACTGTAACTGCCTTCAAGTAAGCCCGTTTTACCCTTTGTTTGCACCAAAAACACCGTTCCCCTTGTAAAGTTTTTGGAAGTTGTGTGTTTTGACAAGAATGAGGGAATAGAACATGAACGTTACAAAAACATTCAAAACACAGAGTAAAGAGATGACTGACAGCCGTGGCGACACAAACATCTATGCGATAATACAAACTTTTTGGGCAATGGAATGCTCTTCCCCCTGAGATTCGATCTGCAACCTCAGTGAAACTGTTTAAATCTAAGCTTAAAACACACTTCTATTCTATAGCATATAAATAACCTATATTTTATGTTGACAATATCTGTGTATTTTTTATTATTGCAACATCCATTGCAACCTGGTCATCCTGGAAGGGGGATTACCTCATGTGTGGTCTCTTCTCAAGGTTCCTTCATTTTCCTCATGTTGAGGTTTTTGAGTTTTTCCTTGCCCTTGTGTATGTTTTATATCAGGGGATGGTGAAATAATAGTCTGTGGCTTGCAATAATCTGTGGTCTGTGCAGCCCTCTTTGTGATTAAGGGCTATACAAATAAACATGACTTGACTCAAAGGACAACAAAAAAACATTTGCGAGCGAATGAAAAATGCCTAGACACTGTGTTTCAAATGTAAGTTGCATGAAGGGTTAAATGAGTGCTGTCAAAGACTAAAGTTTAAAAGCTCTGCCCCAGGAGTTATAGCAGTTTTAATGATTTATTTTGATTGTTAAGCCAACTCTGAAGTTGTAACTGTCAAATGAGGGCTTTAACGGAAGCATTGAAACAGCTTTAAAGCAATATAAATTGACTTAAAACGTACATTTACACAAGAGTTTATAAAGCTTTAAAGTTTTAACTATCATGTTAAATTTGACAGCACCGCTTATAACACGCCTCTGATGCTTCATACATTGTGATTTCCATGAAATTACCCATACTAGTCCATTTTTATTTTACGAGAAAAAACAATTTGAATTTAATCAAGTAATATATATAATGCTTAAAATAAAAATGTAGGAAAAGCGGACATTTACACATAAAATGTGCAAAATTGTCAATGAAACTTACAGTATCTGCCAATGAAAGTGAGCACTTGGTAAATAAAATGAAAAGTATTGGAAATTTTAAAGAAAAATACATAAAATGACATTTAGTGCTCAGGAGGTAGAGCGCTCATATTGGAATCAAGAGGTTGCAGGTTCAATTCCCAGCTCCTCCGTGTTATATTTCGAAGTGTCCTTGGGCAAGACACTGAATCCCTAATGCCCCTGATAGCAGTTAGTTGCCTTGTATGGCTGACTGCTATTGGTTAGTGTTTAGAAGGGAAAAGTGTGCAATTTTGACTTGATTTTCAATAAATTGTGCAATGGAAGGTATTTTTGTTCTTTAGTTGACATTGTTATAAAGTTTGTGTATGTTTTATTACATTGTTGCTTTTGTGGTTTGTTTCTACTAACTTTTGTTCAGAAAAAACTGTAATAGAAATATTTTATTGGGTCGTGTTAACGTTTGGAATGCCGTTTTTCAATAAAGAATATTTAAGTGCCTATAATAGTTGTGCTGTGTTTATTGTAATTATAAACTGACTGAAGGAGCGAAGGGTGATATTCTTCAATAATTATGACATTTCCAAGCCAAAAGTTTCGGTATCTGGTAGATATCGTTCAATACTAGTATGTTTTTACTTGGATTAGATCGATACCGAAATCCTCAGTATTGCTCACCCTTACTGATGAATTTTGATTCAATGTTACTTTTTAAATTTATGTTTTATTGACACTCTGTGAAATGGTAACAAAGGTGTTCTACTCTCTGGTCTCCCGAAGTCCAAAATCAAGAGCCTTCGCTGTTACAACATGCTACAGCGAGGCTTTTAACCAAGACAAGAAAGTTTGATCACATTACCCCGATTTTGGCTAACCTGCATTGGCTCCCTGTTAGCTTAAGATGTAATTTTAAGATTCTGTTGGTCGTATACAAAATCATGCATGGACTTGCTCCCTCATATTTTTCAGATTTAATTTCCCCCTATGTTCCAGTCCGGAGCCTTTGCTCTGAAAATGCTGGTCTAATAGTGATCCCAAGAGTCAAGAAGAGATCTGCAGTTTCGAGAGCTATCTCCATTCGGGCCTTGGTGCTATGGAATGCTCTTCTCCCTGAGATTCGATCTGCAACCTCAGTGGAAATGTTTAAATCTAAGCTTAAAACACACTTCTATTCTATAGCATAAGAATTACCTTCATTTTATGTTGACAATATCTGTGTATTATTTATTATTGCAACATCCATTGCAGCCTGGTCATCCTTCATGTATGGTCCCTTCTCAAAGTTTCTTCATTTTCCTCATGTTGAGGTTTTTCCTTGCCCGAATGTAGGTTTTAAATCGGGGGATGGTGTCACAATAGTCTGTGGTTTGCAACAATCTGTGGTCTGTGCAGGCCTTTGAGACTTCCTATTCTATTCTATTCTATTTTATTCTAGTCGTCTGTCCAGTCTGGAAAAAATGTATCAGACACCCTGAGACAGAACAGTAATGCTATTACTTACAGTAGAGGTACCACTGACAAAAATAAAGAAATGTATGTTTTAGAGCGTCATGTAGAAACAAGGAGTAATTATTGGGGGAGGTGGTTTTACTCGACACGTTGACAAAACCCACTTGTTTTTTCCCTCCGGGGTGAGAGGTCAGAGGTGGCGGTCGCGAGCCAAGCGGCGGGTCAGACTGTCAGCAGGTTTATCATGTGGGTGGCGACTCTCGTCTCTTGTCACACTGCTGGTGCCACAAACCCAAAGCGGGACCACCATAGCTAGGCAATTACTTCCTGACCTCTGGTGGGCTGGGCTCACAGGGGGACCTGCTGGGGACTAGCTGGCGGGTTGCCCCCCTGGGTGCGGGAACCCACCGACCTTATCCATTTCATTGTGCGGCCTTTTCGCTGAAGATCCTAATTTGCTGTATGGTTCGCAGCAAAAAGCAACAAAGTGTGTGTGTTTATTAGAGGAGTGGAAACTGAGAAGAATGAGCAGGAAGTTGGCTTTAGATGAATCCCAAGTATAGTGGTACCGCTTCATACAATCTTAATTTGTTCCAGGGTCGTGCTTGTAGCTCAATTTGCTCGTGTAACAAGTGAAGCAAGTTTATTCGTATAGCCCTTAATCACAAGAAGTCTCAAAGGGCTGTACAGACTATTATAAAGTATTACAGACTATTCTAAACTATTACAGATTATTAACACAACATCCCCTGATCTAAAACCTACATGATGTCAAGAAAAAACTCAAAGCATCAGCATGAGGAAAATAATGAGGTCATCCTCCTTCTAGGAAGCAATGGATGTTGCAAGGGCATCAACAAACAATACACACACATTGTCAACACGAAATATAGATAATTCGAAAACTATAGTAAGCCTATAAGCCTAGATTTAAATAGTTCCACTGAGGCTGCAGATCGTATCTCAGAGGGTAGAGCGTTCCACTGGACCGGGGCCCAAATGGAGTATGCTCTCGAACCTGCAGATTTCTTCTTGGCTCTTGGGATCATTAGTAGACCAGCATTTTCCAAACGAAAGCTCCGAGCAGCAACATAAGGGGAAATATAATATCAAAGATGTAAGGGGGCGAGTTAATGTTGCTAACAGCGAGACAATGAGAACCCTAAATAACTTCAAAACACGTCTTCCTGATCACTAAAATACATTCAAATAGCAAAAAAACCCAGTAAGATAATTAGGTTGATATTAACAAAATAAAATGTGAGTTTATTATGAATAATGTAACAAATGTGCGCATGTGGTGCAGAGGAAGGTGGTGGTGGTGGGGGAGCGGGGTTAGTATCAAGGAGGGGTTGTGGCGATCGCATACCTGTCAATGTATAGATTTCCTCTGTATTTTATATATTTTTTCATCATTTTCGATTGTGTACGATGCATAACAATTTTTATATAGGGATTTTTATTTTGTTATAAAGGCTCTAATCCGGATCATCTCTGTCACTGGTAGCAGAAGACAATATCTTTGTAGATGGCTAATATTGTTTAAATTTGAAAAAGCAGTAAATTAAAAAAAAGAATCAGTAGGCGTTTTTAAGGGGAGAAAAGCTGCAGTATAATGCGTAAAGCCGTAGTGTCGGTGATTATGACAGAGTACGCTGAATTTGAGAAAAGAATAAATGTCTTGGAGTGTACCCAGAAATGGAGAAGGAGATCTTCAAGTAGTTTGAAGCCCAGAGACCAGATGTATGTAGAGCTTCTCAGCTCAGTCTTCGTTGGCAAAGTCTCGAGATTGCACAAGCCAAGAAATATGAAAGGTTCACTGCCTTCACAGGTTTTTTATACACGTTTTTGTCAAGAGGAGGAGGACCCAGCGTAACGTTTACTCACAAGTTTTTTGAGATATAGAGGAAACCCAGCGCCAGCGATCTGGTGCTCTCTGTCATGTCCAGCATGGTCGCCGTGGCGACCGGCTGGCCCCGCCCCCTTGGCACCGGCTGTAGGTTTTTTTTAATTTGCGTGTGTGCTTCTTAAGGGCGGGTTGTGGGGATTGCCGGTGGCGGGTTCATTGCATTACTTTGCATTATTCTGTTCTGTTTGACTTGAGGAAACCTGTACTTGCCCGTTCTGAGTAAAAGCCTATTTTGTGAGTATTCCTAGTCTGAGTTCCTGTTTGCCTGTAAGCCTGTTTTTGTTTTTGTCCCTGAGTGTTGGACGACTTTTATTTCCTTAATAAAAGTAACTGATCGTTAACGTGAATGAGTTCACCTTTCCTGCCTCTTGCCTCCGCTCTGGTCCGGTCCCGTGACAGTCTCGAGATTGCACATAGTCCGTCTTGCTGTAAGCAGGTGCTGTGTTGTGTTTGTAAAGTTTATCATTGCTTATTAAAGAGGATTTGAAATCAGGTATGAGATAAAAAGACTATTGATGATAAGTGTGCACTTATTGTACACCTGAAATTAAAGTGACTGAAAACTTTAAACGTGAACGTACATGAAAGTACACACAATTTGTTTTTAACAGCACAAATGATTCATTTTTTGCCCTTACTAGTTTGCCAGCGCAAACTGGACAAGCTGATTCTGTCACAAGCGGTGAGTAGTCTCGAGCGGTATCTAGTGGTAGCCTGTGGGACTGCTTGTGAACTGGGTTTTTCTTTGTATAGCTAGAAAGATTTTTGTTAAAAAAACCTAATTTACTGAAATTCTTGAGTTTATAGGTGCTCGTATGGAGGTACCACAGTGAAGGTACGAGTGCCTGATGAATGCAGATGTATTGAGATCCAGTGGTTGCACAAACCAGCAAGAGTGTGTGTGTGTGATGTAGGTTATATATGCGTCTGCACGTGCTGATCTGGGAAAGGCGAGTGTGAGGTGGGCAGCACTAATGTGCAGGAATGCAGAGATTCCACAGTGGCTTTGTGGAGCGACCATGTCACCGAGACGGCCGGCCCCCGACGCCAGCATGGGAATGAGCGGAGGGCGGCGGCGCTTCAAAGCGCTCTCGCTACACACACAATTCAGATGGAGCAGGCGGGGAAACACTACTTCGATGTTGTTCATGCTCTCCTCTTGGCGCACCTGCTCCATCGGAAGACGGTTTTGCATTTATTTGTAATATTCAAAAATGTTGAAGGTAAATTTGGATTGAAATCCAGAAATGACTAGTCAAGTCAAATTGCCACTTTTATTTGTATAGCTATTAATCGCAAAAATGTCTGAGGGCTGCACAAACCACCGTTACCACATCCCCTGATCTGAAACCTGCATGCGGGCAAATAAAAACTACAAAAAAAAACACATGGGGTAATCTCCCTTCCAGGATGAAGAAGCTGCAATAGATGATGCAAGGGCATCAAAAGACACACAATCAGGGAAATAATTTTAAAATAAGTGCTATATGAGAGGCCATAATTTGTAAAAATGTTTTTACACTCGCAGGGGGAAGGAAGCCTGTCAACAAAAGGAAAATGAACATTTCAACTATTATCCCTCCTTCATAGCGGTTAGCGTGGATCCGCGATATGCAAAAATCTGCAAAGTTGCCCCCCTATCTTTAACATAGCACAAAGCAAAAGTTGACCCAGGACAATATATTGAAACCACACGGGTGCCCTTCATTTTAAGTGTAAATAACTTAAAAGAAAAGCCGCCATGCCTAACACAGATTTGCTCTCTCAGCCCCCGCTCTCAGCAATAGTAATTAGCGGTCAAACAGTGCAGTTCATTTTAGGTCGGGCACAATGGTACACGCTTTAGCAGATGGTACTGGGGGAAAAAAAGCGCTCTGGTCTGCTCTCAGCAATAGTTGACTAGGACAATCGATCTAGGCAAAAACCATGCAGTTAATTTTAGGTAGGCCCAAATAGTGTGCGTCAGTGGCCTTCTGCCAGTATTTACTTGCAGCAATATTGTATTGAGGATAATAGGACACGGCTGTATGAGTGCATTTTATTCTTGGCGGAAATACAGTAGCGCCAAAAAGGGAGCCGCCAGTTCCAACAAAAGTACACTCTGCCAGTACCTGCTACTAGCAATACAGTATGTGATGGTGGATACGGATTGTGGTTGCATGAGTGCAGTTTACTCCTGGTAAAACTACAGTATCGGCAAAATGAGAGCCACCAGGTCAATTATGATCGGGGGTAATGGATCACGGCCACACAGAGTCTGTTCACTTTTTGGCGGACAGAACAGAAAAAAAATAGCCGCCAGGCCTGACAAAATTAGCTCTGCTGGCCCCACTTGCAACAAAATGCCATATGGGATAATGGATAATTAAATATTTTTCAATGCATTGGGGGTGCAAGAGTTCGAAGCATGAAGTAGTAAGGGATTACACCATGGGTTGAAAAAAACGCTTGAGTTGGCAGATAACTTAGATTTTTTTTCAATTTTAAACAAATTCATTTTTCCTTATTTTACAATTTAACTAGACTGTTGTGTGGGGGGCTGCAAACATTTAGAAGGCATATATAGTAAAATAATCCCAAAAAAGTAAATATAGTTTGTTTCATTGAAGTTTATTTGTATAATTTCATTGCAATTATTACAGTATTATTGTTATTTTGCTTCTGATTCTTCTTTTTCCTTGAAGTATTATTTGGCTTTTTAATTTAAAAAAATCTTCAAATAAATTTTTAAGTTTATATAATTTTACTCTATATTTGAAATGTATAAATGTATTTTACTATATATTTTTAATTTTTTTCAGTCATATGTTTATAATTGAGGAACTGTTGATGACGTAAAAAGGAAACATAAGGTAGAAAAAAATACTTGAAAATACTTAAAACGAGCCAAATTATCCACACCCTGAGTGAGAAAATAGAGCACACAAAGCCCAAAAAATTGATCATTGTGAGCCTCCTCTCACCTTCTTTGTTTACTTTTATGAAGTGTGCACTTCCTGCTTCGAGAGGCCTGTTTAAAGGTCGTCTGCCATTAAATGTTACTGATTTGTTGCCGGTGCTGCTTAGCTTTGATCAATGCAACTTCCTCTTTAAATTGTTGTAATTGGTTAATTCAGCCTGAATGCCACTGCAAATTTGTTTTTGTGTGGCACGGAGTGAAACCAGAAAGAAACAAAGTATAGTGGGGGCATCTTTTGGCCACTTCCTGTTTGTGGACTCGCTAGGATATTTGAATACCTTTTACTTGAGATCGAATGCGATATTCATCCTTAGTCATTAATACTGATACTTGACCACCGTACCATTATTGTATAAATGTACACTATTGTGCAAAAGTTTGGGATTGCATGGAAATGTCCTTATTTTTTGAAGGAAAAGCACAGTTTTTTAATGATGATAACCTGAAACTAATCATTAATGCATCCCATACATTGTTAACGTAGTAAATGCCTATCCTAGCTATCTGGTTTTTAACGCAATATCTACATAGGTTTGTAGAAGCCCATTTCCAGCAACCAGCACGCCAGTTTTCTATTAATTGTGTTTGTTAATTGTGTTAAAAGTCTAATAGATGATTAGAAACACCGTGTGCAATGATGTTAGCACAGCTGAAAACAGTTTAGCTGGTTAGAGAAGCTATACAACTGACCTACCTTCAAGGAAGTCGAGTATCTAGATCATCGCGGTTGTGATGTGATTAAACTTTCAGAATGGTTAGAAAAAGAGAACTTTGGAGAACTCTTGTGTAAAAGTCGACACTATTCTTGTTCTGACAATCAAAAGCTATTCCATGTGAGAAATTGCCAAGAAACTGAAGATCTCCAACAACAGTGTATACTACTCCCATCAGAGAACACCGCCAACAGGCCCTAACCAGAGTATAAAGAGAAGTTGGAGGCACAACCAAGCAAGAGGACGAGTACATTAGAGTCTTTAGTTTGAGAAATAGGCGGCTTACAGGTCCTCATCTCGCAGCTTGTTTGAATATTACCCGCAAAACACCAGTGTCTACATCTACAGTGACGAGGCGACTCTGAGATGCTTGAAAGTAAAGAAGCCATATCTGAGACTGGCCAACATGACAATATGGGAAAAAGAAAACAGACATTGGACAACCCATTTGATGAATGAAAATGTGACTTTTTCATGAAAAACACTAAATTGTCTGGATGACCCCAAACTTTTGAACTGTCGTGCACCTTTCCTGCTATTTTTAAAGCCAGGCACCGACACCGGCGCTTATTATTAGTACTAACCCATGCCTACTTTTTACTGATCTCTTTTTACTGATGTTTAACCTGCTTCTCTAGCAGCCATCGACTGTGAAGTGGGTCCGTGGGGCCCCTGGTCGCCATGCACGTCTTCGTGTGGGGTAGGCAGCACCGAACGAAGTCGCCAAGTGTCCGTCCCCCCCAGGAACGGCGGGACGCCCTGCCCGGACCTCAAACAGCGCCGCGGGTGTTTCGGAAACAACGAAATATGCAGCTCGGCGAAAGGTGAGAGGGCTCTTCTGTTAAGGATTAATGCCACTTCCTGGGGCACTTCCAGATCCGTTACATGTGTTTGTATAGGGTCCATATGAACTGCATGGCAAAAGCTAAAAGCTGAGGGGTTAGTTCCATTCCTCGGGCAAGTAATGTAATTGTATAAATCTAGTGAAAACAGTTAGTTTATTAAAACATTTCCAGCGTTAGGAGTGTTACTGAAGAACGAATCGGTTACTAATTACTTCATTTTAAAAGAAACTCAGTTACGGATTACCGACAACAAAAAGTAGGCCGTTACTTTTAAAAATAACTACCCGGTTTCAAAATACCGTATGTACTCTAAATGATCCTGATTGGTTCCCCCTCCTATTTAAGCTCAGTGATTTCACTCTCCCTTTGTCAGTCCGTCAGCGAACCTCTGTTTACACAAGGCAAGCATTTTGATTCTGACTTCCATCGGTCCCGGTTTGTCACCCGTATCCCACTCGTCTGCTCCATATTCCCCGTTTGTCTCCGACTCCGACCCGTTCTTGGCCCCCGACCACGTTCTGATCTCCCGTCTCGGCTAACAATCCGTTTTTCCCGTTTGACCACGCTGCGATCTCCTGCTCCAGAAGATCCACTTCTGCATCCAGAATAGAATAGAATAGAATAGAATAGAATAGAATATACCTCCGAACACGCTCCGATCCCGTGAGCGGCTAGCTTCCCTCGTCCAGCGAGCACCAGATTGCTGGCGCTGGGTTTCCTCTATATCTCAAAAAACTTGTGAGTAAACGTTACGCATCTGGGTCCTCCTCCTCTTGACAAAAACGTGTATACAAACCTGTGAAGGCAGTGAACCTTTCATATTTCTTGGCTTGTGCAATCTTGAGACTTTGCCAACGAAGACTGAGCTGAGAAGCTCTACATACATCTGGTCTCTGGGCTTCAAACTACTTGAAGATCTCCTTCTCCATTTCTGGGTACACTCCAAGACATTTGTCTTTTTTCTCCAGGCCTGGTGTATTGCAAACATAATTTTTTAAATAAAAAGACCAAAATTCATCACACGTTTACCGTAAATTCTCCGCTCACATTCGCCCCATGATTTCGGGTGGATTTGTTGTTCCTGTATAAGCCACGCCCTCTACCCCATTTGCTACCTACCATTCGCTACTCCTGCCACAATACCAAATATGTGCATATAAAGCAACCCCATGATATGAGTATTTCATAGATGTAAATTTGGCTTGGATGCTCGTAGATACAGGAGGGAGAATATCTCCATGTGGAGAAATTCAGCGTATTCGTACTCTGCCATAATCACAGCTTTCCTCCTCTTAAAAACAACTACTAATAATTTTTCTTTAATTTACTGCTTTTTTCAAATTTAAACAACAGCAAAAAATGACTCAAGACTAGTATTATAGTCTTTATTTTCAAGCAAGAACAAGTCTTTGTGTGTGAATAATCTGATCCAACGATCTTATTAGATTTCCGTTTTTGGTAAAAGTTTGCCACTTAAACAAGCACATGTTGTTTATTTTTCATTATATTCTGGAGTGCGCGATAAAATCTACCGCTCAAAAGGTTTGCATGTACGCTCTTTGCTTGAGACAGCGCCGCTGTAACTGTATACAATTGTACTTTGTGGGTAGGTATAAAAACGCCCACCTTTATTGTCGTTTTAGGTTTGTATGTCGTGCCGTGATTAAAGGAGGAACAGTAAGAGAACAAAAGGACATTGTAAAACATGATCTGCTTTTGATATGTAGCAGAGTAGCAATGTTCCCTCTAATTTTCCTCGGGTCTGAGCGTTCACACAAAGTCGGTGAGCAATGCTTCAAACAACAGTGAGCAACCATAATCCCAAGTGTGGCAAGATAATTAATTATCAATCATGTCCAAAACTTGACATTTTGCTGAGTTTCCGGCAATGCAAAATGATTTTTCTCTTTTGAATGAATTGACTCATGTGCTCTTTTTTGTTCTATTCCCCCCTTCCTCCAAGCCATTTTGTGCATAATTTTATATAATATTTGGTTATGTTGGGATTAAAGAAGCCAAAACAACCTGAAGAGCCGTTTAGGACCCGAAGGAGCCGGTTCCTTTTAGTGAGCCGAGCCGAAGAAGCCGGTTCTCGACAAACTCTACTAACTTTACTCCACTTCGTTCTACTTCGACTCGACTTCAAAATACCGCATTTAGAACACAACGTCAGGGGAACCCGTGTATTTTTACCTTCATGCACTGTAACTTTGACTTAAGTCGCTTCTTAATTAGTAATTTTGATCCCTCATTTTTGTGCGCTGGCTAGATTTTCTTGTGCGCCAAGAATGTGCGAGCAGTGCGCAATTGCGCATGCGCGCAGCTTAGAGGGAACACTGCAGAGTAACGACCATGTTGTAGCGACAGTTCAGTTACAAAATTGTATTCTTGACAAGTTACAGTACTCGTTAACAAGGAAAATCCTTCCTAGTTCCTTTGTAACTTGTTAGTTCCAACACTGGTCCTAGTGTGATTATGTAAAATTTAATGAAAACACTCATTTTATTGAAACGTGTTATTTGTTGCATTTGTTTCTTGTCCGTCCGTGGCCATGCTGGCCTGCAGAGGTAGCCAAGATCCTTCCGGATTCCTTCAAGAGGAACTTTAAGGACCCTTGGAGGAGGCCTCACATGCTGATGAAGGAGGTGAAGGCCAGGTAAGACAATAAAAGTGTACTGGGAAAAAAACAGACACAATAGAAAATCTTAAAAATGATAAACATTAGATATACAGTACAGTTTATCCACCAAAACTGTCTAGAACAGGGGTGAGCAGCCCAAAATGTTAAAAGAGCCATAACAGACTAAATAAAACGTCCATCCATCCATCCATTACCTGCACCGCTTATCCTCAGTAGGGTCACGGGGGTGCTGGAGCCCATCCCAGGGGACATCCTGAACTAGTTGCCATCCAATCGCAGGGCACACAGAGACAGACAACTCACTCGCTCATTCACAGGGACAATTCGGACCGGCCAATTGACGTGATATGCATGTTTTTGGAATGTGGGAGGAAACCGGAGTACCCGGAGGAAACCCATGCAAGCAAGGGAAGAACATGCAAACTCCACACAGGAAGGTTCTATCTCATGATCTCAGAACTGTGATGCACACACGCTAACCACTGTGCTGCCTAAAGAAAACAAAAATACAAATATGTCTGTAGCCTCAAAACAATGTACCGTAGTTTTATATACCTATTTTCAAATCAAGAACAAACTCGTAACACACAATTTTGTTATTTACTATTTAGTATTTATTATAAACATTCGTAAATATTAAGAAAATGTTAAGAATGTTTGTTTGTGTCACGTTTGCCCTTTATTAGAAAAACAACCCCCCCCCAAAAAAAATTATACAGTAAATCCCTCCATCTTTTTCCACTTTCATACATTTCTGGTAAAGCTTCAGGGAGCCACTAGGGCGGTGCTAAAGGGCCACATGTGACAATAGATGCAAGTTGCTGACCCCTGGTCTAGAACAAGAGGAAACCCTAAAATAAAAATAAAAAAAGAATATAAAATAATTAAAAAAGAAATGTCTTTAAAAATATATGTAATACAGTGTTCACTTACTTTTTGCTGATGTTGCATTCAAAGATCCCCTGGATACTGCAAAACACCATACATAAACTTTGATTGTGTAATGTGATCATTACTCACTTTGCTGCAAACTTGAGGAATAAAACATAGTTAAAATAAAAAGAGAATAATGTAAGAAAAATTAGGAGAAATATCTGCCAAAAAATAATGATGCATTATTCCTTTTTTAACCTATGTTATAATTTTGTGCAGTATGTGAATTACCAAAAATATCAGCTTATTTCTTTTTAATCTCATGATTACTGATGTGAAGCACCTGTGCCCGCTCCTTTGGCGCCAACTGCCCTGGACTCTGATTGGCTCCCTGTCCCTATTTAAACCCACTCCTTTCTGTCACCTGTTGTCAGCCAGTCTGCGAACCTCAGTGTATTCTAGGCAAGCCTTTTTCGACCCTGACACCCACCTGTCTTGTTTTTGCGCCCGTCTGTCTCAGGCTACGACCCGTTTTGATCTTGACCACGTTTGCTCTCCCGTCCCGACTTACGGCGCGTTTTTGATCCCAACCACCTCTGCTCTCCCGTCCTGCCTTACGACCCGCTTCCGACCCCGACTACGTTTTTGCTCCCTGTCCCGACTACTGACCCGTTTTTTCCGTTCCCGACACCGCCATCACTCGCCACGGTCCACATCCGCGTTCAGAGCGACCTGCGTCCCGCGTCCAGCAATCACCGGATCGTGGGCGCAACCCTTTCTTCTAATGAAACTTGTGAGAAACGCTACGCAAGTGGGTCCTGTTCCCATTCTGGTCCTGACATTTTATTGTTCACCCTGAAGTTTATAATATGTTGTGCTTTTTGAATACTGTTTACAATGAAACGCCATTTTTAGAGTAACGTTTGTAGAATAAATTCAGAGCCACTAAAGCAGCCTATTGATTTTACTGCTTCGTGTCTTTTAGCTTTAATTGGGTCACCAGTTGTGAATTGAGAGAATAATTTTCCTGGAGGTTTAGACCAAATTCTGATTAATCTGCTTTCAGAAGCATCAGGCTTTTGAGTTTCCCCTGCAAACTCATTCATGCACGCATTGAGCGATTAATTACAGCGGAAGTGTTTTGTTCTATACAACAAAGTCCAATTGTGTCCATGCTAAGGTTGAGATTTCTCATCAATTACTCACAAGCTCGACTATGACCCTTCTTTTGTTTTGTGTGGGATAAATTACTATCCGGTAGAGTTTCAAAGATCAGACGAATTAAAGTTTGTGCACCAATAAGACTCGAGGGGCCAAGGCCAACGTTGTCATGGCAACCGGAGCCTTGAGATTGCTTTGGCTGTAAAATGCATGGTGATCTGACCTCTGCTGATAAAGCCGCTGTAATCCGGGTATTTTTTTTTAAGAAGGCAAAAGTGGAGCCTGCTTTCTTGGATGCGGTTTTTGCTGTGACTGCAGATGTTCTCATCATCTGGGATACAAAGTCATGGCCGATTTCCAAAAAGGCCTCAGAACCTTTCTCACTGATTAAAAGTGACATTGGACTCCCGACTTTCAGGGCCTTTGACGCACATTATCCAAGTAGAGACGACGTTCATTTGCGGGAAAGTGGATTGCGAGCGGGCTTTGGCGCATTAAAAGCTCCCTTATGTTTTTAGGAAACAGACAGGGATGATAAGTAGGAAAGCCTGTCATGTAAATGATAGACTTTAGCAAAGATTGGAATTAGCCTAACCCTGTCTACTTAGCGGAGATCGGAATACGTTTCTCTGCAACCTCGCAAACATGGATTCTTCTATTTGGGAAACTGTATCGTTACAATATAAGGATAGGAAGCTGTTTGCCAGTAGGTTTGTTGAATAAATTGGATTTAGCAAAACACAAGTACAAAGATCCATCAGTTTTTGCAGTAATGTGGACTAGAACCACCCGTTGAAAGTGGAAATCTGCAAAGTAGTGTTGCACCCTTTTTTTAATGTATTTTTTAGCTCACCTTCGCTAAAGAAGACTTGCCGACTTACCCACAGAAAGAAAACAGATGCATCGTTTAGGCAACATGATTAAGGGCATAGAACACAAACTCTTCACAGAGATGCAAAAAGAAGTCGCAGAGGTTTTGCACACTACAGTATAAAAGATGTTATATGAATTGGCCAATCTGCATTGCAGGGCTCAAGTCAAGGGGTGCTGGCCGATTGTCTTGATTCTTGGCTGCCCGAAATGTTGCTCGGTGGTGCCGAAAGCAGCCTTATACAACCGAAAATACAGTACATGAAATTGAAAATCTATAATATTTTGGCCTGAAGATGGATGGGTGCTGCCAGGCTGTACTTGCCCAAGACACACTACAGGATAACGGTGCCTCTACGACCCTGGCGGTAAAGGGATCCTACCAACCATTATTACAATGAAATGCTACCAATACGGTAACCATTTAAGAATGAAATAAATTATTATAGTGCTGATGCCAGATTTCTTAATAAATGTTCTATTAAAAATACTGTTAAAATATTTCTGATGTTTTTTTGATGCAACCCTAGCTCTTACATGTTTTTAATTTAATGTGCCTTATATATCAAACATACCTAACATAAAACTGTTTTGGATGGTACTCCTTATAATCCCTCCATCCATCTATTATCTGCCCTGCATATCCTCAGTCGGGTTGCGACACCCTGAATTGGTTGCCAGCCTGTCGCAGGGCACACGGAGATATACAACGCTTCACACGCTCATTCACACTTAGGGACAATTCGGACCGGCCAATTAACCTGGGAGGAAACCCACGACAGCACGGGGAGAACATGCAAACTCCGCACAGAAGCTGGTAGCTGGATTTGAACCCATGACCTCAGAACTGTGCCACAGATGCGCCAACCATGCCAACCTTCCTTATAGTCCAGTGCGCCTTATAGTCCAGAAAATACAGTACCTAGCTTTTTTTGCACTTACGCTTGCAATTACAAAGAAAAGAATGAGGATTTGATATTTGTCAAGTGATTTTTAAGAAAAATGAAAACATGGGAAACATACACTGCAAAAAAGATTCTTGTTGCATTCAAACTATCTGTTACAAAACCTTTGGCCTATTTTTTGGGGGAGTAAAATAAAACACATCATCTCATTAGCCGTACCACTTATCCTCATTAGGGTCGCGGGGGGGCTGGAGCCCATCCCAGCCATTTCCGGGCAGTGGGCAGGGGACACCCTGAACTGGTTGCCAGCCAATCGCAGGGCACACAGGGACAGACAACTCATTCGCTCATTCACACCTAGGGACAATTTGGACCGGCCAATTAACCTGAAATGCATGTTTTTGGAATGTGGGAGGAAACCGGAGTGCCCTGAGGAAACCCACGCAAGCACGGGGAGAACATACAAACTCCGCACAGGAAGTCCGGAGCTGGATTTGAACCCACGACAGGTTCCCATGACATGAACTGTGCCGCACAAGCGCTAACCACTGCGCCGCCATGCTGCCCTAAAACACATTATATATTTTTTAAAAATTAAATCCATATCAAATATAAATAAATAAATTGTCAAATAAGAAATGTAATATTTATATTCATCTTCCAAATCAAATAATCATTCTCATTTTATGTATCATTAAAAAAATCTAGAGATTCTGTATTTTTTTTACTATATTCTACTTATAGTAACGCATCAAATGAATTGTAAATAAGAAAAAAATATATATTTAAAGTAGGAATAATTAGCTAAAACCTGCCATATTAAATAATTTTGCTTATTTTAAGTATTTCTAACCCTGTTTTACTAGACAGATGAAGTTTAAAATTCAAAAATATTTGACGTTACAATTTCAATACAAAAACATCTTAAAATTATTTTTGGTAATTTTGCCATAACAATTAAGTTCAAAATATTTAAAAATGTTTGTATTTGACAATTTTGCTAAAAAAAAAAAAAAAGAGAAGAGAAAAATAAGAAAAATATATAAGTGGAAGAATATATATTTTTCTTAAAGCAGAAATTAAAATTTATATTTGAAAAAAAAAATGATTTCACCTATTTAACATTTTAACTGGACTTTTTTTGGTGCATCAAATGCATCAGAAATGATTAAATATTGCAAAAAAAACTTTAAAAACTTTTAATAATGGATTTGATTTGTTTATCTAGTGAGAATATGATTCAAAGCTGTTTTTTTTTTAATAAAACCAATTCGAACATCTAAAAACATATTTGAATAAAAGCCAAAGTGCAGAAACAGTGTAGGAGAAAGGCCGCCAGCCAACTCCACTTATAGCGCGGCAACTGAGACCTAGGCCTAGGCCGCCTGAGACAATGGCGGCCAAGAAGGCCGAAAGCCACTCCCTCATCTCCCCGGCCAGGAAACATGGTAAAACCAAGCCATGGTTCTCATTTTCTCTATCCCTCGGCTGAAGGATGAGGACAAAAAGGGATGGAGAGACTTTTTTTTTCCCGCCATGCCGTCAATGAACTGAAAAAATTGATAATTTAAAGCTAAAATCCGTCATGATAAATGCTAAAGACAAAATGAGGCTATGTCGAAATAGTTTGTGTGGGGAACTGTGAGCTCTTCCTGCTGGCTGATTAGGTAACCAATGATTTTCATCCTGAATTAAGTAAATATAATTTAAAGCAATTTACTTTACAACCGCCAATGCTAATGTCTAGAGACACGCTCAAAAAATGACTTCATAGTTTAATTGTTGTGAAACATGAAAACAAAATCTTACTCAATCCAGCAAAGTTAAACAATAAACTGAACTGTTTCCTCATAGCAAGAACTCAACGGGGATGATGTTTTGTCACAGATGACCGAATGAGAGACAAAATAAATAGAAGCGGGAGAACAAAGCGTCTGCCAGCGAACACATTATTATTCTCTCTGGAGTTCAGGCGCGGCCTTGTTGATATTAGGATGGACTGCAGGTGACATGACACCGGCTGGATCACCTTCATATGACACCTACTTTGTTATCAGAGCCGCCATTGCTCTTTTGTCTGCCTCGCCACGCCGTTACAACACAGCTCGCTGCTGTGCTAAGTTGACCTGCATAAAAATCTCATTTTATCGCTGCCGTTTGTCTGCAAATGAGTGAACCATTTCCCAGATTGATTCTTGGTTGAGTAATTCTGCATACAGAAGTGAGATAGAGTTGTGCCTCTCTATACGAGAATCTCTAAACAGGGGGATTTCAATATACAGGTTTTATTTGCAAGAAAAATCTTGTATGGTACATGAAGGAAAATGCAGTTCATGATCAGTCACAGAGGGTACCACTTGGAACCACTAGGGACCACTCATGACCGGTTACCGCCACTATTAACCCGTCTTGTTAAGGATCTGCTCTAGATGGCGTGGAACGCTGATTAGTACAGTAATGGTTGTCTTTTTTCGTAGTGTTCAGTACACGGAGAATCGGAAATCGCAACAGTATCAAGATAACCAGAGGCAGTAGTCATGGTTCAAAAATCAGGCAAGGGGGCGGTGATCCGGTGGACTCACTTTGGCAAAACCTTGGTCATCCTGCAAGGGGGATTACTACTCGTGAGGCCCCTTTCTCAGCGTTTCTTATTTTCCTTGTGCTCAGGTTTTGAGTTTTTCCTGGCCCGCATGTTGGTTAAAGATCAGGGGATGGTGTCATTGTAATCCTGTGCAGTTTTTTGAGATATTTTGTGATTAAGGGCTATACAAAGAAATGTGACTTGACTTGACAAAGGCAACCGTACAAATGTTCGGCCAACCGGTACAACGGAAAACAACAAGGCTTTAACAAGAAGTCTTGGAACTTGACAAGAGGCAACAAACTAGCACTGAGATAAAAAAAAGGACGGTTTAAATAGTGAAGAGACATATGTGATTTGAGAGTAATCAGAACAAGTGACACCAGATGCTAAAAATTAGAGCCAGGAAGTTAGTGACCAAATAAAGTAAGGATAAATGAGAGGGAGAGAAAGAGGACATCAAACCAGTTTGCCCATGAAAACTACTATAGACCAAAATTATTTTTGGGTGTGTGTTCATTTAAATTTACACTAACTAATTTTAAGTGAACAGTGAGTGCTTACGTATCATCAACAGACTATCGATCTCATACCTGTCAACTTTCGCCAATTGCTTCCCTTATTAATGATTGCAAATCCTACTTGTTGAGCGACAATAAACCTTAAAAACGGCACCTGCTCACAACAAGAATATTTAGAATACCACGTCAACATTATCAATCTATGATGATGATATCGTTTGCTAACAGTGACCAGATAAAAGGGATCGGTCTTTTACAATGTTTTTTTCCTCTATAACATTTTTTACATCGTACACAATTTGAGATGATCAAAAAACATAAAATACAGGGAAACTGTTTACGTTTATTGACAGGTATGCAATCTCCGTGACTTCTCCTTTTGCACCTATTCTTTACGGCGTTGCAAGTTCTCATAATAAACTCGCATTTTATTCTGTTAATATAATTTTATGTCATGGTTGTCATGGCGCCCAATTGGCCATGCCCGTGTGTGTCACGGTTGCCATGGTGCCCAATTGGTCCCACCTGTGTGTGTCACGGTTGCCATGGTACCCAATTGGCCCCGCCCGTGTGGCGCCAGCTGCGGCTCGTTGAGTGATTGGCTCTCTGTCTATATAAAGCTCAGCGCTCTCTTGCTTCGGTTGTCAGCCCGTCAAACGAACTTCTGCCCTGCAAGACGTGGGTTCTGACTCGGTCCTCTTTTGCTGTTGGTATTTCAAGTCCGGTATTGTTCCAGTTTTTGTTGTCCTGTTTAATTTCGGGTTCCAGTTTTGTTTCCGTCTGTTTTCGTCCTGTGTTAGATTCTTCAGTTTTTGTTCCCGTCTAGTTTCTCCTGTTGATTTTCGTTATCCTGATTCGTTATCAATCTCGTCAGTCTCTGGCTTCCCGTCTTTCCACGCCAGACCGGCTGCCTAACGTGCATGACTCCACATTTCCCGTAAAATAAAGGCTTGTGTGAGAACGTCACGCGATTGGGTCCTAATCCTGTTCTGGTTCCTGACATTTTAATACTGTAATATTTTAAAGATTTATTATTATTTAAATGTGTGTTTAGCGATGAGAAATATGCTATTTAGGATTCACTTTGATATTTTTGGGAGCATAACAATTAGTTTCAAATGATTTCATATTGAGAAAAAGGTCGTATGAAGGATAACCACTGTATTAATAATGTCTCCATTGAATAACTCTGCTATTTTTGTATGTTTTAGCTACTGTGTGTACTTGCGGGTAAAACGAGCCAGCGTGGCCTGCAAAATGAAACTGTGGAGTGCCCAACTGGTGCGAGAGAGGCTGGTATGCGCCGAGTGCCAGAGTGACGCCATGTCCAAGTCGGACCGATGCGGGGGGGACGGCCTGCAGGGCTCCAGGTAAAGTCATTTATCCTACAGGGAAGGGATTCGCAATTTTTTGAGTCGTGGGCCGCATTCGGGTAAAGAAATTGGCTAAAAGGAGGAAAATGATTTTCCATTTTAGTTCTTATATCGACCGATACAGTCTCGAATCTGATACCTTGGAAATAAGTGAGGGGGAAAAGATAATGTGGGCCTATCCAATTTTTCTCAAATTTTCGCTGCAATTTTATCTTTTTTTTTCTTTTCTTTTTTGAGAAAAATGACCCCAAAGAAGAAAATATTTTTTTAATAGCAGTAATGCCATGCATTTATGAAGGAACAAATTGAAATTATGTATCTGTACATACATTTAATTAAATTGGTTGTTAAACATTCAAAATTAATCCAAAGAAACACATTATACCCCTATTTTAAGCATCAAATTTAATGATATGAAATGAAAAACTCAAAATGTAATAAAGCTGGGCCAGAGGTTTTCTTTATTAAGTTTGAGAAATATACTGATAAATAAAATAAATACATGATAAAATCAGCTAATAAAATAAAATGTTGCCTTCTATTTGAATGTTCAGAAGAGATTTTTGGGGGGGTTTGAGAAATATACTGATAAATAGAATAAATACATGAAAAAAGTAGCAATTAAAGTAAAATGTACCCATCTATTTGAATGCTGGGGACATCGAGGACAAGAGTGGCACCAAATCAACAATCATAGCTCCAACAGGAGGATCGTCAAACTTCTTGAAGAGGGTAACTCTACTTGTATGGTTGCCAAAGATGCGGGGTGTTCATGGTCAGCTAGCTGTATTGAAGATTTAGACCACGTACAAACAGCATGAGAAGATTGTTCAAGTCAAGCGTACTGGTAGGCCAAGGAAGATATGTAGGAGTCACCACAAACAACTAAGGGCCATATGTCTTGAAAACAGAAAATGCACAATAAGACAAATGAAGAGGACATAGGAGGAAGTTGAAGTCGATGAATGTGACAGAACAATGCAAAATTGCTTAAAAAAATGGTAACACTAAAAGGAAACCATCGTTGACACCTAATCACAAAAGAACAAGACCGCATGGGCTGAGAAGAGGCAATCATGGACTGTGGATGACTGGATGAAGGTTATCTTTAGTGATGAGTCACAAATCTGCATTGGACAAGGTGATGTTGCTGGAACTTTGTTTGGTGCTGTTGCGGTGAGACTTACAAAGAGGAAAACATCCAAATTTCCACAGTCCTTAATGATATGGGGCCGCATGTCAGGCAGAGACACTGGTTTATTATTCCTTCAATTGAAAAAAAAAACGTTTGAGGATGATCATGATCTTATTTTCCAAGACGACAATGCATTATGCCACATATCAAAAACTGTGAAAGCAGTCCTTAGGGAAAGACGCATACAGTCTACGTCATGGCCTGCAAATAGCCCAGATCTCAACCCAATTGAAAACCTGTGGTGGAAATAGAAGAAAATTGTCTACAGCAAGGCTCCAACCTGCAATTAAAGAGAGTTGGCACCAGATTAATGAAGAATACTGTTTGTCACTCATCAAGTCCATGCCTCAGAGACTGCAAGCTGTCATAAAAGCCAAAGGTGGTGCAACGAAATACTAGTGATATGTTTTGGTATTTCTTTGTCTGTTTTTCTTGATTCCATATTTTTTCTTCAGAATTGGGTGATTCCATATTTCTTTCCCTGTGCTTGGTCTATAACCGCCACTGTCATGATTGCCCTCACCTGTGTCCGCTCATTTGGCGCTAGCTGCTGCTCGTTGCCTGATTGGTTCCCCTCCTATTTAAACTCAACGCTTTCATTCACTCCTTGTCAGTCCGTCAGCGAACCTCCGCACATGCAAGGTAAGCACTATTTGACTCTGGCTCCCATCTGTCCCGTCCGTTCCTGCATCCTGCTCGTCTACCCCTGGTTTCCTGATCGTCTCCGGGTCCTTGACTTTTTCCTTCCTTAGACCACGCTCTAATCTCCCACCCCGGCTGCTCGACTCATTTTTGCCCACCAACCACGCTCTGATGTCCTGTCCCGGCTGCCCAACTCGTTTCCGCCTTCCGACCACGCTCCGATCCTGTGAGCTCCGTTCTCCTCCTGCCCAGCGATCACTGGATTGCTGGCGCTTGCTTTCCCGTACCTGCCTTCTCAGCTTCCGCAATAAAGTTTGTTGTGAAACGTCACGCGTTTGGGTCTACCATCTGTTCTGGTTCTGACAGCATCAAAGTTTTTATTCATTTCTATTAGTGTTTCTGAATGTCAAGGAGTTGCACTTTTGAAAAACTTTATTTTTTCAAACTTTTTATCTAAAATGTTGGAGTCAATACTTGTCCAAGATTGATGATTCCATACTTTTTGCTAGACTTGCAACTGTGTTTTTCCTTCTGGTTTTCCTAGAACTTTCTGGTCAGCCGCTTCCACAGCAGGCTGCCACGGATCGTGGGTGCGGGAGTCGTCTTCCGAAGATTGCCGGTGTCCCCTTTACTCGGTCCTCTTTGTGTGAGCAGCCGGCACAAGTCCACAAACACCGGGCCGCCTTGTCCTCAACAGCTCCCGCGAGAGCCCTGCCACTCAAACCCTCGGATCCAGAATTCCTAGATGGGGTCACTCAAGGAAATCAAGCAGCATCCTGCCACTTATTTTTGTAATCTCATACTCCGTACTGTTTCGCTTACTACGCACACAGCTAACTCATTTTACTGCCACTTTGTTTTGCTTTTTCTTCACCAAAGCACAACAAAGGCGATGACATATTCGTACCTCTCTGCTATCTACCTCCATGACTGCGAGTTTGTTCTGAGAATATAAATATGCAAATATATAAATAACAATTTAGCTTTATACATTTTCTACTTTTGATTTCCCTGTGTCGTGTAAAGTAGCGGCATGTTTTTGTATCTTAATGTTTTGACACCAAACAGCTGTGGCTACGTTTCGATTACAACACGATTCTCTACTTATATTTTTTACTCTGTATAAAAGTTCGATTAGTCAAACCTCTAAAAATCACAACTCGACCCAAACACAGCCAGACTGATTTCAGTAAAGTAGAACTGTAACTCATATTGCCGCCAATGGCATTGAATGAGGTAATAGATTTTGTCTACCATAGCCATTAATGGTACCAAAGGTCTCAAGAGAAAATAAGAATTTAAAGTGTCTTAGTGTCATTTTGCCGATATGTATTTAATCAGAATGCCAGGATGTGCTGTTAATGGCCAGAATTTGAGTCCGCTCTCACAATTCCCACAGTGGCGCAGTCCGACTAATGATTTTTAATTCATAAAAGGATGTAAAGACCTGTCATAGCACTTGTTATATGCTTAAAGGGACACTGTGTAATATTTTATCACTAGATGTTGCTGTGTTGTGCAGTTCAACCCAAAACACATGCTACAAAGTACAAGGAAGAACTACAGGGACTCAAACTGACCAAGCTGCACCATATTTCAGCATGCAAGTGTAAGGTTTTGGGGTTTTTTGGTACCTGTAGCAGCAAGATGGCGGACAATCATGTCAGCTTCCTTCAAGTCAGTGTTTAACCTTTTATGAGCTAATGCACATTTCTTTCATTCAAAAAAAATCCAGCAGAACACCACTTCCGGTGCAATTGCAGTAAAGGTTGATCGCTAGACCGCACAGGCACACAAATGGTATAATTTTCCACTGGTTAAAAAACACTGCTCTTAGGCGGCATGTTTTTGTATACTCCGTACTGTTTCGCTTACTACGCACACAGCTAACTCGAGGCTTAAGTTATGTAAAATTAAAAAGTACACATTTCCCAACCAGCAAGTATTTTTTTTAAAAGTAAGTTTAAATGATAGTTTGCGTATTTTTTGCCTATTGTTCAAATCAATTTTGTTTTTTTTTCAATGAATAAAGTTTATCTTTTACCACTATTGCATCTCCAGTAAAGGTTGATCGCTAGACCGCACAGGCACACAAATGGGATAATTTCCCACGGCACAGTACGACAATTAACTACTGTGCTACTGGTTAAAAAACACTGTTCTAAGTGAGGCTTATGTTATGTAAAATTAAAGAATACAAATTTCTCAACCATCAAGTATTTTTTTTAAAAGTAAGTTTAAATGATAGTTTGTGTATTTTTGCCTATTATTCAAATCAATATTGTTTTTTTTTTCAATGAATAAAGTTTATCTTTTACCACTATTGCATCTCCAGTAAAGGTTGATCGCTAGACCGCACAGGCACACAAATGGGATAATTTCCCACGGCACAGTACGACAATTAACTACTGTGCTACTGGTTAAAAAACACTGTGAGGCTTATGTTATGTTATGTAAAATTAAAGAATACAAATTTCTCAACCAGCAAGCATTTTTTTAAAGTAAGTTTAAATGATAGTTGTGTATTTTTTTACCTACTATTCAAATCAATATTGGTTTTTTTTTCAATGAATAAAGTTTATCTTTTACCACTATGAGGCGCAAAATAATACACAATGTCCCTTTAATGTTTGTGTGTGTATTTTCCTTTCCTAGGAAGAAATAGCAGATTAACATAACATTCCTGACTGGAACAACACAGGTCATTCAAGCGCATGAATTCCGAATACCACACATACGCGAACATATACTCACACCTAGCAGAAAATTCCTCGAGGTGGAAAGCTGTAATTTGTTGTCCCCTGGCCACATATGTATTTGTTTATTTATTACGGCTTAAAGACCTTCTTAGCTCAGCACAGCATATTTTGTACACTGCCTGTCGGTGAAATTAAAGAACTATAACTCTTACTTCATCAGGTTTTATTCCCTTTCTTGTTCTACTAGCCACCTTTGGGTTGTTTTTCCTTTTACACTACACTTGATGTAATGATATCCCTCACTGTAAGTGTTGTTTACCAGCCGGAGTTTAGACAAGAATGCGGGTAAGTAGAACTAAGACTATGTAAACATCTCTATAAGTTTACTGCATTCTCTGCATTTTGCCTGGCGGCGTAGTACAGGATGATGACAGGTCTAATGACTAACTTGTGTACTTAATCACGTCTTTGCGGTTAAGGGAAGGCTTACGATGTGATGTAATTCCCTTTAAAGGGCCAGTGTGTATTATTTGACCACACTCTGTTGTTTAGTGCAACCAAAAACGAATACTAAAAAGCACAAGCAAGAATACTAATCCCTAAAACTCAAAGTGACCAAACTTCATTATTTCTCTTCTCATATTTTTTGCCTTGTCTTCACAAAGTTTTGGGTTTTTGGGGGGGACCCGTAGGTATGCCAGCTCCCTCCAGATGAGGTTTACTGTATGTAAAATACAATGGTACGTCTACTTACAAAAGTTCAGGTTACAAAGTATCTGAACGGTAAAATATTGCTTCTAGTTACAAAGTCGTTTCAGGATACAAATTCAAAAATAGAGTAAAGTAAGCGCTGCCATTCCCTGCTCCCAGAGTTATACCTGGCAACTTGATGTGTTATTTTTAATTCCAGCATGCTCTTTGTGTCCCACTACCAGTCTGTAAACAGTCTACTGTACGGCACCGCTACAAAAATCATTTACAATGTACCCCACAAAAGACATGCGGAAATGTGGACAAGGAGAAAAGAGGAGGAAGAGACTTTTTCTGGCAATCAAAACAAATCAAGAGATAATAGAAAGGTATGAAAACACACCCCGCCATGCAGTAGGAGTTCAGAGACGACAAGGAGGAGGATGCAGCCATCATTACATCAGCCCAAATTAAAGACATTTGGGAACAATTCCATGAAGTCTCGGAATTGGTGGAAAGAAATCACCCAGAAAAAGTGTTGACGGTTCAGGCTATCACTTATTTTGATGAACTCTGCCTCTCACATTTCCGACCGATTGTCGAATGCAGTCAAAAGCAGACAGCATTGGATAAGTTTTTCAGTAAATGTGAGGCAAAAAACATTCATGAGAACCAGTAAGAAAAAAAGGCCAATTAAAAGCTGAAATAATATTTGAATTATTTCCTTTCTTCTTTTTTTTTTTTTTTACATTATGTGCCTCCCGTTTTATGTTTATTGTGTGGTAATCTAATTTTGATGTGTATTTGTTTCATGGTCTGGTGCTCTTTTATGATTTATAAAAAAATATATAGATCATATATTTATAAAAAAATATATACCGGTAAATAGGTAGGGCAGCACGGCGGCGCAGTGGTTAGCGCGTGTGCGGCACAGTTCTAAGGTCTTGGGAACCACCTGTGTGGGTTCAAATCCAGCTACCGGACTTACTGTGCGAAGTTTGTATGTTCTCCCCGTGCTTGCGTGGGTTTCCTCCGGGCACTCCGGTTTCCTCCCACATTCCCAAGACATGCATTTCAGGTGGATGGGCCGGTCCAAATTGTCCCTAGGTGTGAATGAGCGAGCGAATTGTCTGTCCCTGTGTGCCCTGCGATTGGCTGGTAACCAGTTCAGGGTGTCCCCTGCCCACTGCCCGATGATTGCTGGGATGGGCTCCAGCACCCCTGCGACCCTACTGAGGATAAGCGGTGCAGCTAATGAGATAAGAGAAGAGATATAAATAGGTAAGTAAAACACACACAACTACAGAAGAACACCAATAAGAAGCAAAACTACAGTAACAGTGCTGTCCTTATGCAAAGTGCCCTCTCCGGAGTCACCGGCTTGGAAAAGGCAGGAAGACCCATCTATGGTTCCTGACCCATCTCTGGCCCGCTGCCTGATGGGCTCCGACAGCAGTGTGTTCTGGGATTAGGCCGTGTGAAAGAGCGTGAGGCATTCCAGTACCGGCGGCCTTTGTCGTTGTTTGCTTTTGGCAAGACAGCTGTTCAAAACTCATTGGAACCCGTGCACGGCGTGAAAGGGAAGGCTTTTAGGGTGTGACTTCCGTTTATTGCTTTTGTTGGCGCTGGATGAGTAAAGACAGTTTGTTTACCTGTATAGTCACCACCTGGGCTTATATCCTCCCTTTTTTTAATGTATTGATTTATCAACAGTGTTCAGTGAACAAAAGGAATAAGTTACAGTTACTTGTTACTTAATTTAAAGAGTAATTGTGTCACCGGCAGATTACCGGCACAGAAAAGTATCCATATATTATAATCATTTTATTTGGGCAGCCATTTTGAGAGTTCATATCACAGTTTTAAGCTAATAGCCAATCATAGCTATGCTTCAAAAAACAGGTGAAGCGTGATTGGTTGTTAGCCAAAGCTGTCGTGATGTCATCTTTACCTGACAGTATTCTCAAAATGGCAGCTCCCGGATAAAGGAAAGTCTTGTGGATTTTGCTTTTTTAACTCTATTTGTTCATCCACTCGTCTTTGTGTTTGTGTCTGTAACATTAAGAATAAGGTGTACACAATAGTGTGCATAAGGAATAAGGTACAAACAGTTTTAAAAAAGTACACAACATACAAGTTCCTTTAATTGTAATGTATTCAAATGTAAATGACCTTTTTAAGATTAGTTTGATCTGTCATGATTACCGATGTGATGCACCTGTGCCCGCTCCTTTGGCGCCAACTGCCTCGGACTCTGATTGGCTCCCTGTCACTATTTAAACCCACGTCTATCTGTTACCTGTTGTCAGTCCGTCTGCGAACCTCAGTTTACTCTAGGTAACCCACAGGTGTCACGATTACCGATATGCTTCACCTGTGCCCTCTCCTTTGGCGCCAACTGCCTCGGACTCCGATTGGCTCCCGGTCACTTTTAAACCCTCGTCTATCTGTCACCTGTTGTCAGTCTGTCTGCGAACCTCAGTTTATTCTAGGCAAGCTTTTTCGACCCTGACTAACTCCTGTTTTGCTCCCGTCTGTTCCCCGGCTTCGACGCCGTTTTTTTTTATCTTGACCACGTCTACTCTCCTCTCCTGGCTTTCGACTCGTTGCTGATCTCGACCACGTTTTTTGCTCTCCTGTCCCGACTACTGACCCGTTTTTTCCGTTCCCGGCACCGCTATCGCTCGCCACGGAAGTGCCACTTCCGCGTTCAGAGTGACCTGCTTCCCGCGACCAGCGATCACCGGATCATGGGTGCAATCCTTTCCTTTCTTCCCAGTACAACTGAGAGAAACGTAACGCAAGTGGGTCCTGTCTCCGTTCTGGTCCTGACATGATCAATACGTTACCTTCTTTCAAATCAGCTTTCATTGTGGACCATGAGTTGTTGGCACATTTTTTAGTTGGACGGTACATTTGACCAAAGATTGAAAAGACAAAGGTCTTCCTGGTTTTAGCTTTTTTGTTTCCAGCTTTGCAGATTGAGGAATAGACTCCTATTCAAACCAGCCAATTATGCTGACATTAAACTAAGCAACAAATGAGTTTTCCTTGTTTTCTTCTTCTCCTTCAAATTTAACAGCGGTTGGCACCATCATTTGGTGCATTACTGCCCCGTTCCTTGTTTTTAATTGGTTTTACCATGTTCATAATGATAAAACTGAAACTGATAGGTGCACAAAGTGACTGCAAAGTAAAAATGGGACATAAATAAGGGTGTAAAAGATGGTGCAAGAGAAGTAAGCTAAAACTGGTAACTACGGTGTTGCCAAAATAGTGACATTTCATGATATTGATGCAGTTTTATGCTCTTTCCACCCAACTAAAGTTTTTTGTGTTTGTTTATTTTTCAAAGCAGGTTTAAAGACCTCAAAAAGCCATACATATTGAAAGATCATGCCTAGGCTGTCAATGGTGTCCATCTGGTCCTTACGCACAAGAATGATAATGATTAGATGACGCCATGAAGTTTGACACTACAGCTGGTGTACGAGGTACACTATTTTGGAGCAAAACTTCTACTCAGAAGTAAAAAACATAGGTTCCCTGTTTATTTGTGGTGGTTGGTGTGGTGCTTATTGTCTGACCCCCTTTAACTTAAAATAAATACATGCGTATCCTAAATGTAGAATCTTACATTTCCCATTCTTTATTGTACACAGCAGGACTGAACCAAGTCCGAATGGGGCCCTAAGAAAAAGGTAGATTTGGGGCCCCCTATTACTTGATTATTTCTATACCTACTTGAACTTATTCCATGTTCTACTCCAGGGGTGGGCAACTATTTGGAGTCCTGGGCCGCATGTGACATGTTATACTTGTCATGTCTTGCACGGTTGTCATGGCGCCCAGCTGGCCCTGCCCCTTGACACCGGCTGACCTGCATTTCCTGATTACTCCTATGGGTACTTAAACGCACCTTTTGGAACTGCCCTTGGCCAGATCGTTGTTTACCCTTGTTGAAAACCTGTTCATGCCTGTTTGATACCTGTTTATTCTTGTTGTGCTTGTTGGACTTTGTTGCACTTCTGTGTAACATTCTGAGAGATTCCTGCAAGTTCTGTATAATCGCGTTAAATGCCTAGTCTGTAGTTTTGCCTGGATTTGAGCCTGCTTTGTTTTGTTTTTGGTCTGTTTGTGTTTTGGACAACTTTTCTTTCTCAATTAAAGTAACAGATCATCTACGCAAATGAGTTCCAACTACCTGCTTCCCGACCCGCTTCGTGACAATACTTCTTTTGAAATAGATTAGTTTCATCAAATTGGTTTTGAAACGACCGCAAAAATTGTGTATTAGGTCCCTGTTTTGAGCACTTCGTTTGTTATTGAGTTTTAAAGTATTACTGTAGTTTTTTTTTTTTTTTAGTATTTCTGTAGTGTTTTTGAAGTTCTGTGGTGTTTGGTAGTGTAGCTATGGTTTTATTTTTGTACTTTTTTTGTAGTATTTATCAAGTAATGTTCATGTAGTATTTCAATAGTAGTATTGTTTTAGTGTTTCTGTAGTACTTTTGTTGTAGTTCGAAAGTTTTTGCTGTATATCGGTAGTATTTTTGTACCATCTCTGTTGCATTTTGTCGTATTTCCGAAATAAGAATGTTTGTTTTATCTGTAGTTTTTCTGTAGTATTTTTGTAGTACAGTGTTACCATACTCTTATTTTTGTAGTATTTTTGTGATATTTCCATATAGTTTTTGTCGTATCCCTATAGATGTAATTTGTGGTATTTCTGATGGAAACCTTTTGTAGTAGTGTTTTTATAGTAATATTTCTCTAGTAGTTTTTTTATGTTAAAGTATTATGTATCTGGTTTTTTTTTTTAGTATTTCAATAGAAGTATACTTGATGTATTTCCAAAGCAGTATTTTAGTTATATTTTTGTAACTTTCTTTAAATTCTATAGCATTATTTTTGTAATATTACTGTAGTTGTCTTTTTGTAGGTTTTTATAAGTAAATAATTTTGTAGTAGAATTCTTTAACATAGTATATTACTGTAGTATTTTTGTTGTAATTCTATTTTTTTATTTACAGAATGAAAGCTAAATAATTTATTAGTTTTCTTTTTTCAAGCACTATATTTGATATTTATGTATTTTTTTTAGTTATTGTGAAGTATTTTTGAGTGAACACACAAAGTGACTATGTTGTTGGCACCGAAAAAGTGAACCTCTCTTGGGGGCCCCCTAGTGGTTGCAGGGCCATAAGAAGCCGCTTAGCTCGCTTATGCCTTGGACCAACAAGTGTTATGCATAACACCGGCTCTGGTACACGGTACATATTTTGTCCCAACTTGGGTGTTAATGTTAATATAATAGTTTGTTTCTTCTCTGACATAATTAATATTAGTTGTGTGCCTTTAAATAAACTCAGAAACACGAGTTTTTGTAGGGATCTTGAATCCACAGTGGATCTGTAGACTAGAAATGACTGATAAGCTAACAGGGTTGGGTAGGGTTTCTTTAACTGGATTACTTTCAATTACTTTTGGATTACTCCAATACCAAATATGCTAATAAAAGACAAAAGAAACTAAATATGAATAAAATTACTAAATTTTGTGCAGGCTTGGGGAGTAACAGAATACATGGAACGGCAAAAATGATGTTGGCAAGCTGTTTGGATTTATTTTCATTTGGTTTCTGTCGCATTTTATGTTAGTTTTGCCGGAGATCAAAGGCAGGAGAGAAAACTTACCACGTGTTGTGAGTCATAATTTTATTTATATTTAGTTTCTTTTGTCTTTTATTAGCATATTAGGTATTGGAGTAATCCAAAAGTAATTGAAAGTAATCAAGTCAAAGTAACCCTACCCAACTCTGTAAGCTAATTACATTTAGACTATCATTAAATCACCCCTCATCTGTTTTTCATGTTTATCAAATATTTTAGCATACTTTACAAAAACCTTGTTACTAAGACAAAGACAATCCTTTTCATTATTTGGCTAACTTAATGACCAGTTACCATTACAGCTGACACAGCCAGCAAGGAAAATATTGCAACATTAACATTGATATAGAACTGTTTAGGTCTATTAATAGTAAGATTTGAGTCATTAAAATGAAATTTAAATGAAAGTCGATAATATTACTTTTCAACAGCTTGAATATTCACAATAAAGTTACACACACACACACACAGGTAAAACATAAAACTTGATCTGTGCAAGTAAAACAGTATGCATTATTGATGGATTCCTATTTTTCCAAGAAAATTAAGATATGATTGGTTTGTTTTTTAATAGTTAGTTTCAGAATTTTCACTCCTTTTGGATTGCTTTCAATTGGTTTGACAGATGTTTTGCATGTTTACGTGGGCCACCCCCATGCAACTTGATTTTAACGCAAAGGCCCCATCTTGTGGCAGTTGGTCTCCTGTATGCAGATTGAAAATCAAAGCTGCTGAATGTTTCTTCACTTTTAATGCAATTTTAATCATTTCCAGTTCACTCATATGCCACGCGCCATTTACGCTCTTAACATACAAACTGATCAAAATTTTCAGTACAGAATCCAATTAGTCATACTAATAAAGGGATGCTTGATAGAAGATGAAAAAGTAAGAGTTGTTTGTATGAAATTGTAAGGCAGGGGTGCATCACAATTGATTTCAATATTGTACAATAATTTATTCCAGAAATTTGAAATAAAAACGTTTAAGCATATTAGCAGCTAAAGTGCTTAATGATGTTTAATCATTTCTACGTACATGGTATATATATTTTTTGAGACTTCTTGTGATTAGGGGCTATGCAAATAAACATGACTTGATTTATTTGACGTTTATCCATCCATCCATTATCTGCACCACTTATCCTCAGTAGGGCCGCGGGGGTGCTGGAGCCCATCCTAGCTGTCTTGGGGCAGTGGGCAGGTGACACCCTGAACTGGTTGCCAGTAGGTCGCAGGGCACACAGGGACAGACAATTCACTCGTTCATTCACACCTACGGACAATTTGGACTGGCAAATTAACCCACGCAAGCACGGGAAGAACATGCAAACTCCACACAGGAGGTTTGATCTCATGACCCCAGAACTGTGCCACCGTGCCGCCCTTATTTGACATTTAGATTTCTTGAATTAGTGATTTTTTTGCAATGGTTAAACATCAATGTTACATTGAAATAGTATATATTTCACTGTAGGTAGTTTAATTTGTTTCACCTACTGAAGTACATTCAATTTGACACAATAATGTAATTGATAGAAAATGCCACCTACAAATGCCAGTTGTCTGTTTAAGCAAGGGCTTACATTTAAAGGGGACACAAAATTGCAAGAGCAGTATGCAAAACCAAGTCCCGACTTGAAAGATGTCAGTGAGTTCCAAAGACCTAAGTTTTTGTTTCATTTAAGCCTTTTAATCTGCTGGTTTGTGCGATTGATCTTGGTGTCCATCTTGTCCGCTTTGTTGAGGAGAGAATCGATGGAGTCATCCTGGCTGTCGATCTCGGACTGCAGACCCAAACCAAGGTTCTTAAGACGACTCAAGCCATCTGCCATTTCATCTACACAAGGTGAAAACAACACGATGTGACGGTGAACTAGCCGATAAACAAATTAAACTTGGGTTTGGCTAAACTCCGGCACACACATTGTATAAAAACTACAGCTGATCATTTGAAGAGACACTGTCTGCTACAACAGTAACCATAATTACTAGACAGGGCTAACACTTTGAAGTCAAACGGACACTATGTAATTCTTGGCCTCTAGATGTTGCCGTTTTGTGTAGTGCAACTGAAAATGAGTGCTACAGGATTACAAAAAAAGAAAGGGGAAAATAAGATAAAATAATGGGAAAAACACAAAAGGCAAGAAAAACTGAAAGGGAAAAGGGAAAAGTGAAAGAAAAGGGAAAAAAGAAATAAAATGGAAATAGAAAAAAAGCCAAACACAAAGAAATAATAAAAGGAAAATAGAGAGAAGGTGAAAAGAAAAAGCAAGAAAAGAACGGAAAAAACAAACAGAATAAAATGATAATATAACAGTTTTTGGCAAGTTCAGGGAACCACCAGTAGCAACAATATGGCTGACAATCCTGTCAGCTTTCTTTAGGTTAGGCTCAAAATTCTTGACCAACGAGTATGTTTAAAAAATGCACGCTTTTTTTGATAGTTCTGTATTCTTGCTTACTTTTCAAATCAATATTGTTGGTTTTTTAATCATTTTTACACCAAAGATAAATAATACCAAAGGCAGGGTTGGGTAGGGTTACTTTAACTTGATTACTTTCAATTACTTTTGGATTACTCCAATACCAAATCTGCTAATAAAAGACAAAAGAAACTAAATACGAATAAAATTACTAAATTTTGTGCAGGCTTGGGGAGTAATGGAATACATGGAACGGCAAAAATGATGTTGGCAAGCTGTTTGGATTTATTTTTATTTTGTTTCTGTCGCATTTTATGATAGTTTTGCCGGAGATCAAAGAGATCAAAGCCAGGAGAGAAAGCTTACCACGTGTTGTGAGTCATCATTTTATTCATATTTAGTTTCTTTTATTAGCATATTTGGTATTGGAGTAATCCAAAAGTAATTGAAAGTAATCAAGTTAAAGTAACCCTACCCAACCCTGACCAAATGTCCCTTTAAGCGAATTAAAATTAATAAATGCATTTACCGGTAGTTGAATATCAAATGAAAATACAATTTGACAGTACCAAAGCAGGAATTAATTTATGATCTCAGTATATGTGTCTTAAAGTTATATGCAATTCCTAGAAAATAACATTTCTGATATACCTAAATTGTTGTCCAAGGTCTGGTGAGCTTGTTGAAGGTGTTTGTTCTTGGAATATCCGTTATGTGTGGAGAAGCCCCCATCTACGGATGCTGTGGCCCCAAAACCTTTAAAAAAACAAAACCAAGATCAGCGGTGGTCATTTCTGTAGTCCTTTAGCTCACATTGTACCTTCTGTCTGCAGTTTTCTAAGGTTGGGATGACTTGCTTGGTATTTGTCTTCTTGCCCTCTGCTGTTGGCCATGGCATTCTGTAATCTAAGGACCGTCGAGGGGACCGCATTATAAATAATACAAATGATTCAAATCATGGTCAACACACAGACGTTTGGATAATTTCCATAGTACAGAATGTAATCAGTTAAAACATCAAACCCTTCACTGTCAATTTATCATTTTGATAAATACTGTAGGCAGGGTTGGGTAGGGTTACTTTAACTTGATTACTTTCAATTACTTTTGGATTACTCTAATACCAAATATGCCAATAAAAGACAAAATAAACCAAATATGAATAAAATTACTAAATTTTGTGCAGGCTTGGGGAGTAACGGAATACATGGAACGGCAAAAATGATGTTGGCAAGCTGTTTGGATTTGTTTTCATTTTGTTTCTGTCGCATTTTATGTTCGTTTTGCCAGAGATCAAAGCCAGGAGAGAAAGCTTACCACGTGTTGTGAGTCATAATTTTATTCATATTTAGTTTCTTTTGTCTTTTATTAGCATATTTGGTATTGGAGTAATCCAAAAGTAATTGAAAGTAATCAGGTTAAAGTAACCCTACCCAACCCTGACTGTAAGTGAACATCATTGGCGCCGCCGCGAGCGGCAGCCTTTTCAGCAGCTCCGTGTGATTTTGCTCTTTTTGTTTTTGTTTTAAGTGTCTGCTTCTATCTTCGGTGTTTTTCGTCCCGTTTGACAACTACACTTTGAAGTACTTTCTATCCCATCGTTATGGGTTTTAACGCACAAAAATGCATTTATTCCAGGAATCAACTCCTTGCACTGAGGAATTCTCGTGCTGGTGTGATGAGGGGGCCCTATCGTGGATGCAGAGCCGGAGCTAGCTAAGCAGCTAGCGGCGTTATAAGTCTTCGGTACCGTCCGTAATCATGGTAAATGTGAACTCTCTATCAAATAAGACCGACGAACGGGCTGTGCTGGTGAAAAACATCAAAGCGTACAGGGAATGCAGTTTTCTGTGTTTTACGGAAAGGTGGCTCATGTCTAGCAACCCGGACGCTAACGTGGAGTTACCCGGCTTCAGCGCTGTTAGGACAGACAGAGACACAAAAGCCTGCGGGAAGCGGAGAGGGGGTGGACTTGCTATCTACGTGAACACGAGGTGGTGTAACCCTGGGCACAAAGAATTCCATCTGCTGCAGGGACGTCGAAATTTTGGCTTAGCGTGTGACGTCATCCACTCCGCTGTGGCTAAACTACAACACAGCACCCCGAGGCCATCCTGTTAATCTCTCTCTTCATTTATCTGAAGAGACAAGTTCAATAATTGTATTAAGACTGTTCCGCCTCACACGGGGCACCATTAAAAGTAGCAAATATCGGGGTCAAGTCAAGTTTATTTGTACAGCCCTTTATCACAAGGAGTCTCAAAATGGATTAATTCACCCAAACAGAGAGTTATCTTGATTAATCATTGAAATAAATACATGACCGAATTGTTTAAACAACTGCATCAATGATAGCTCAAGTCTTTAGCACCTGTAAGCAGTGTTCCCTCTAAGCTGCGCACATTCTCAGCGCACAAGAAAATCTAGCCAGCGCACAAAAATGAGGGCTACTAATTAAGAAGCGACTCAAGTCAAAGTTACAGTGCATGAAGGTAAAAATACACGGGTTCCCCTGACGTTGTGTCCTAAATGCGGTATTTTGAAGTCGAGTCGAAGGAGAACGAAGTTGAGTAAAGTTAGTAGAGTTTGCCGGGAAACCGGCTTCTTCGGCTCGGCTCACTAAAAGGAACTGGCTCTTTCGGGTCCTAAACGGCTCTTCGGGTTGTTTTTGCTTCTTTAATCCCAACATGACCAAATATTATGTAAAATGATGCACAAAATGACTTTAAGAAGGGGGGAATAGAACAAAAAAGAAATAAATACCAAAATGAAAAAGTAGTGAAAAGCCGAGAAAAAAAGAAACAAAAAGAAGAGAAAAATGAAGGGAAAATTTAAAAAAAAAAAGCCAGAAAAAAAGTAAATAGAGAACAAAATAAAAAGGTAACAGCTCGGAAAAAATAAACACAATGAGATTTTTTTTAAAGGAATTTTTTTTAAAAAGTAGAAAAAAAAACACGGGTATAGAAGAAAAAGTTTGTGATGCATTCAAATAATTTCCAATTATATGAAGTGAATCTTGTTGCCAACATTGTACTTCCACTAAAAAATGTGATTAAGTACAGTTCTGTATCTTGCAACCGACTCAATAAGCCCCCAAAAATGTTAATATTATGCGACAAAATATATCAGGAAATAAAAATAAATGGATATCTTGTGAAAGAATTGTAAGAACAAACGACGTTTGTAGGCCGTACAACCTTTGCAATAGTACATGAGTCAATTCATTCAAAAGAGAAACATAATTTTGCATTGCCGGAAACTCAGCAAAATGTAACTTGATGTCAAGTTTTGGACATGTTTGATAATGAATTATCTTGCCACACTTGGGATTATGGTTGCTCACTGTTGTTTCAAGCGCTGCTCACCGACTTTGTGGGAACGCTCAGACCCGTGGAAAATTAGAAGGAACATTGCCTGTAAGTCTTAAAAAAGTGGCATGAAACATCCAATGTCGCTTTACCTGTCATTAGCCTGGTAGGCTTTGGGCTCCTCTGGTGGAGGTTTGGTCTGCTCAGGTTTGCCCTTGAAGTAACTGACTAAGCCACCCCAAACACTCTTGATACTGTTAATGTGCTTCTGGCTGGTCTTCAAGTCCTCGTCCATGTTGTCCAACATTTTATCCGTCCTTTTAAGAACTTCCCCTTGACGCACCAGTTCCTACGCAAACAAAAATGAAGATGGTGATCACCACGCAACCAACTAGTCAAGGACAAATCGGATCAGCGTGCCGGACATATCACCTCTGCTGTTTCTACACCCATCTTCTCAGATTGGTAAATGAGACCGACGGATCGGTAGCTGCTGTCCACCGCCGACTGAGCTGTTCGCATCACTTCCTGCTGCAGATAGCGCTGTCTTCGTTCAGCATCGCTCAATCCGTCGTCATCGCCATCGTCGAAACCCCTGTTAGTAGGGCGGAAGCTCTCTACGTCGTCATCGTCGTCTGCGAACGGGTTGTGGGACTTTGGATAAGCCATCTGAGGCGGCACGCAGGTAGGCCTGCAACAATTAGCAGATTGTCGACAATGAAATGTCCATTATTGTCAACCAGACGCGTTTTTCCAACAGAATGACGCATCTCACATGATTATAATCTCTGCTGAGAGTCACTCATGTGCAATAGCGTCTATACATTCAGAAATGACGGCGTCAACATTAAGTACGCATACAAAAATTTCTCAATTTTGGAAGCATATTAGCCTAGACATAGCGATTAAAAAAACTACTTGAAAGGTTTGCAAAGCAGAACTTGCATATCATGGCAGTACCGCGGTGATGCACAAACATCTAAAGACAAAACTCAGAGAATTTTCTATAGAAAATAAAGAGAAGACATCCTATATTGAAAATTAGCAGTTGCAGGTAGTCTCCTTGCATGGCTGAAGCTGCTGTTGGTGTGCGAGTGTGTGGGTGAATGGGTAAGTGTGAAACGCATTGTAAAGCGCTTTGGGAGGTCTTCAGTGACTTGAAAAGCACTATACAAGTATAAATGCAAATGCAAAAAAAAAAAAATGGACAAAATGTAGTCTGACGCGCCTCGGTGAGTTTCAAGTAACATCCAAGCAAATACGGTTCTGATAACATGCATTGTCTCACTGTAGTATTTTTTGGTATTACTGTGAAATTTTTGTAGTATTACTGTAGTCTCATCTCATCTCATTAGCTGCACCGCTTATCCTCAGTAGGGTCGCGGGGGTGCTGGAGCCCATCCCAGCAATCATCGGGCAGTGGGCAGGGGACACCCTCAACTGGTTGCCAGCCAATCGCAGGAACAGACAACTCGCTCGCTCATTCACACCTAGGGACAATTTGGACCGGCCAATCCACCTAAAATGCATGTCTTTGGAATGTGGGACGAAACCGGAGTGCCCGGAGGAAACCCACGCAAGCACGGGGAGAACATACAAACTCCGCACAGTAAATCCGGTAGCTGGATTTGAACCCACACAGGAGGTTCCCAAGACCTTAGAACTGTGCCGCACACGCGCTAACCACTGCGCCGCTGTGCTGCCCGTATTACTGCAGTGTTTTGTAGTATTACTCGAGTAGTTTTGCAGTATTACTCTAGTATTTGTGTTGTAGTATTAGTATAGTACTTTTGTAGGATTTTTGTAGTATTACTATAGTATTTTTGGGAGTATTTCCACAGTTGTAATTTTCTATAATAGTTTTACTGTAGTATTTCCATAGCTGTAATTTTGTGTTGTGTGGGAGGGTTTGCCCGAGGGGAAAAATATAGCAGAACAAGGGATCTCCAACCTATTTGAAGCCGAGAGCTACTTTTTGTGACTAATTAACGCAAAGGGCACCCAAGTTTAATATACATTTCTAAAATAACATTTGCTCAGGAGGCAGAGCGATCGTCTTGGGATCAAAAGGTTGCAGGTTGGATTCCCGGCTCCTCCTTGTTATATGTCGAAGTGTCCTTGGGCAAGACACTGAATCCCTAATGCCCCCGATAGCAGGTAGTTGCCTTGCATGGCTGACGCTACTATTGGTTAGTTAGTGTGTATAAGGGAAAAGCGTGAAGCACATTGTAAAGCGCTTTGGGAGGTCTTCATTGACTTGAAAAGCGCCATTTAATGCAGACCATTTATATTTACATTTGGTATTACTGAAGTATTTTTGTAGTTTCAATGTCGTATTTTGTAACATTACTGTTGTAATTTTACTGTATTATTTTTGTAGTATTAAAAAGTATTTTTGCAGTAGTCTGCAGTTTGCAGTAGTCTGTGCAGGCCTTTGAGACTCCTTGTGATTAAGGGCTGTACAAATAAACTTGACTTGACATTGTGCATTTTACGCATGTATTTCACTATAAAACATAGCTTGAGTGTTATGCCAGATAGCCTGACAAACGTATTTAAAATTAAATGCATCCAGTTCGAAGAACAATCGTCAGTGGTTAAAACATTAAAAACGACAAACGTTTGATTTCAAACTGTTGAGAATGTAAGTATTTTTCCTACGGACTTTACCGAATGTACTTTCCAAAATACACGTTTGTTTCATTTAATTGATTTGATCAGATTATTCACTAATCGTTTCAATAGTCAGTAACTAATCGACTCCTAAAATAGTCGTTTGTTGCAGCCCTTAACAAGCGGTGGTTGATTTCAAGCTCTCGTGACACTTAAATTGAGGTTTCCACTTTGTATGATACACTTTTTGTGTGCGTATGGAACTCGTTTGGGTTATTTATTTACATTAGACAACTGGGAACACCTATGATTATTACTGTATGTAATATTGATTTTATGAAATGGCAAGTGAGGGCAGCACGCCGGGGCAGTGGTTAGCACAGATGTGCAGCACAGATCTGAGGTCATGAGATCGAACCTCCTGTGTGGAGTTTGCATGTTCTCCCCTTGTTTGCGTGGGCTTCCTCCGGCCACGCCGGTTTCCTCCCACATTCCAGAAAAACTGTATGTCAGGTTAATGGGCCAGTCTGAATTGTCCCTAGATGTGAATGAGCGAGTGACTCTTCTGTCCCTGTGAGCCCTGCGACTGGCTGGCAACCAGTTCAGGGTCTCCCCTGCCCGACGACAGCTGGGATGGACTCCAGCACCCCCGCGACCCTACTGAGGATGAGTGGTGCAGATAATAGATGGATGGAAAATAGCAAGTGAAAATTACCCGCCCAGCTAATGGACGTCTTTTAAACGTTAGATTTTAAACGAGATCTGGCGTGGTTCCTCTCCGAATTGATTTAGTATTCCAAAAAATGTTAGACGGTTATATTTAGTTCGTATTTATTGGAAATGATGTTTTTCAACTTTTCAACCAAACGTCATTTGGACTAAGCCTTTGCAGATTTTTTCAACAACTGTTTGCTAGGTGGGTAACGTGCTTAACAGAACATGACAGAGAACAAAAAATAGACTGCGTATTCAATTGTAAGCATAAGTATCTGTAACAGAATAATAAAAAATAAAAAACTTACCGGTCATTAAATAATAAACCTCCGAACGACGTGCTGTTGTTGCCAGGTCAGCTGACTGACACAAACACTTCCTGTATTACGTCACCTCTTTTGGATGACCCGGATGACAATGTTGCGCAACAAAAACGCATTCAAATCATGAACCAATGCATATAAAATGACACTTATTACAGTGTAGAAATGTGTGCATATCATAAATTAATTACTTTTACAATGTCTGAGTTGTAATTACAATTGCCTTACTGGGAAAACATGTGTCCTCTCCGGGAGACCGTACTGCGGCTGGTGGAAGCGCGAGTTAGTCATGAGAACTCCAGCTCCTTTGGGAGAACTGGCTTTTTCAGCTTGGCTCACTGAAAAGAGTCGACTCTTTCGTCCCCCCACAAGCTCTCGGGTGGGGGTATTATCATTTATGCACCAAATTATTGAATAACTACTTTTAAAATATATTATGGAATTATATAATAATAGTCTTTATTGTTTCAATTGACAGTGAAATTTTGCCCAATTTAAACTCTCAAATTGTTTATACTAAGTAAACAGCACATTGATGACGCCACTCATATTGACCAGTCATGAGCGCCTTCAAGAGAGAAGGAGAGAGAGAGAGAAAAGGAAGAGAGAAAGAGAGAGAGCAGAAAAAGATAACATCAAGAGAGAATCATAGAGATTTAGAGGACAACAGAAAAATAGAGAGAAAAGTAGATAACAAGAGATATATAGAGCAAGAGAGAGAAGAGAGAGAGAGAGAGAAAGAAAGAGAGAGAGGGAGAGGGAGGAATAGCATAATAGAGAAAGAGTTAGAGAAAGAGCGAAATATAGACGGATAGAAAGATGGATATAGAGAGTGAAGGAGAGCAAGAGTGAGAGACTGAAAAAAGAAAGAGAAAAAAGCTAGAGAGAGAGAGAGAGCGAGATAGAAAAAGAAAGAGAGAGGAAGAAAGAGAGGGAGAGGGAGAAAGACCATGATAGAGAAAGAGTGAGAGAAAGAGTGAAATATAGACGCATAGAGAGATGGATATAGAGTGAAGGAGAGCAAGAGTGAGAGACTGAAAAAAGAAAGAGAAAAAAGCGAGAGAGATGGAGAGAGAAAGATTGAGAGATGTAAAAAGAAAGAGAGAGAGGGGAAGAAAGAGAGGGAGAGGGAGAAAAAGCACAATACAGAAAGAATGAGAGAAAGAGCAACATATAGACGGATAGAGAGATAGATATAGAGAGTGAAGGAGAGCAAGAGTGAGAGACTGAAAAAAGAAAGAGAAAAAAACAATAGAGAGAGAGAGAACAATAGAGAGATTTTGAAAGCTCATTTACACCTAGAGACAATCTAAAAGATAGACAGGGTGAAAGATGGAGAGGGAGAATAAGAGAAAGAGAAATTGGAAAGAGAAATAGAGAGAAAGAAAGATGGAGAGGGAGACAAAGAGAAAGAGAAATGGGAAAGAGAAATAGAGAGAAAGAAAGCGAGAGAGGAATAAAGTGAGAAAATGAGAAAGAAAAAGGGAAAGAAAAAGAGAGGGAAAGGGGAGGAAGTAAAAAAACAAGAGGGATGAGAGAGTGAAAGAGAGAAAAATAGAGGAAGATGAGAGAAAAGGAGAGCAAGAAAAAGAAAGAAAAAGGAAGAAAAAGAGACAGAAAGAAAGAAAGATAAATATATTGAGAATATAGAGTGTGAAAGATCGAGAGAGAGAGAGAAGGAGAGAGGAGGGGCAGAAAGAGGGAGAAAGAGGGAAAGACAGAATTAGAATGAAAGATGTATCAAAATATAAAGAGTGAACAATAAATAGAGGAAAATATAAAGAAACAGAAAACAAGAGACAAAGAGAGAAAAGGAGACAAAGAGGAAGAGAAGGAAAGAGAAAGAAACAGCTAAATAGACAGAAAGAGGTAAAAAGGGGAAAGAGAGGGGGGGGGAGTAAATTCCAAGAGAACCAGCTCCTTCGTTCACTTCAAAGAGCCGGCTAATTAAGCAGTGTCGTTCACGAGCGACCCATCACTAGCGCGAGTGGCTGTATGTGACTGGCTCCTCACCCCCCCTACGCCGCCGCGAAGAGTCGCCTGATGTGGAGGTAAACATGTCGGTGACAGGAGGCGGCCACAGAAGCTTTTATTTTAACACAGTTTTGTCCCTGGCACGCTCTTTGGCCGCCCACCATCCTGCACCGGTGGAAAAGGTGAGCCACCGTCAACGTTATTCCCAATGAATGGCGAGTGTAAATGTCGTAAGACGAGCAACAGGGCAAAGAAGGTCCGCTTCCGCACCGGAGGCGACGGCGGCTTCTTCTGATGGCTGCCTGACTTTTGACTTGTGACAGGTGTTTATTGCCCGCCTGTCATTTTCTTTTCTCTGACTTTTGGATTTCTCTCGCTTTTTTTTCCTAAAATGTAACATTTAGTCGGACGTCGCACTGCAGAGACTAAAATAGTCCGTGTTGGTAAGCGCTGCGGTCAAACAGGTTTGAGAGAAACTGCTGTAGCAATATTTCTTTCGAACGAGTTATTTTGCCCATAATACTCATCCATTACACTATGTTTTATTCTTTGATAAAAAAGTAAAATAAATCTCAATAAATCAAGTGTTTTAAAGGAAATTTCTCTAGTAATGGCGGTAGGGAAAGTGTTAAGACTATACGTGTGAACTAATCAATTAACCAACAACTAATCGTTAGTTAATCGTTTGACTAATCAATTAATTGTTTGTTTTCCTTTTGGATGAGAAATTTTCCAACTTTAGCTCATCGACAGCTGTTATTGACCATTTTCTATTGCATTGCATTAACTTCTTAAGACTTATTTTTATTACCTTGGATTATCGATTATTGAAAGAAAGAGTTTGTATTATTTAGCGCCAATTTTGTTTTGAATTATTCTTTTTTTCCCTTTCCTTATTTCTTTTCTATTTTCACCCCTTTTTATCCTTGCAAAAATTGATAAGAAAACATTTGCAGTTTAGTCACTTTTAGTTTCTGTATTTTGTACACTATTACCTCGGCTATCGCAGTCAATGTGGGCAGAAGCCCCCCGCGAAACGTCAAAATCCGCTCAGGAGAAACCTTTATTTTTTTAAATTATCTTCTTATTTATTTAAAAGGAGCAAAATATCTGATGTAGTAGTAGATATTTTTCTTATTTGAAAAATATTGTCTCCTTAAATTTGAAAAATCATAATTAAAATTCACTAGAAAAAAATGCTATAGTGGACAATTGTGGTTTCGTTGAGTATTTTACTGAAAAACAAAAAAATACAACAAAAAAAGTCGACCATTTACCATATCGAAATTCCCAGTCTCGCCCACTCCTAGGTTTTGGACTTGTACCTCTTAAGGATTTCTGTAATCTGTTGTTTATTGGTTATTCTTGAGCTTTACTATTCTCTTGTCTTTGCTGTTTTTATTTCTTCACTAGTGTGAAGCACATTGTAAAGTGCTTTGGAAGGTCTTCAGTGACATGAAAAGTGCTATATAAATCCAAACCATTTACCATTTATTACTCAAGAACAAACCCAATTCACAGGCTCAAATATTTGTTTGACAAATATTATTGGTGTTTTATTGTAGAACTTTATGAATCAAGGACCCGATCCATTCCACTTTGCACGATATTTTGCTGCCGTCATGTGGACGTTTTGGAAAACTGCATTTACCTTCCAGATCTGTACTACAGAAACAATATACAGTGGTGCCTCTACTTATGAATGTCTCTACTTACGAATGTCTCTACATTCGGAAGTTTCATGTTACGAAGTACCTGAACGGGAAAATATTGCTTCTAGTTACGAAATCGCAGTATGCGCTGCTATTCGGTGCTCCCAGATGTCCCCGATTGTAAACAAACTAGTTATTGCTTCAAATCTGCCTGGCAACCCAGTGTGCATGTGTGCTCCGAGCATGCTCTTCGTGTCACCGTCACAGTTCAGAGACGACGACTAGGAGGGTTTCCGGCAAGATGGTGGGAAGGAGGACACAGCCATCATTTAGTCATCCCAAATTCAGGACCTTTTAGCAAAATTCCACGAAGTCTCGTAATTTGTGGAAAGGAATCACTCCTACAAAGCGTTGACAAGTCGGGCTATCCTCACGTCTGCCTCGCCCGTTTCCGACAGATTGTCAAAAGCAAGGAAGACTAGACGTCATTAGATCAGTTTTTCAATAAAAGTGAGGCAAAAAGGTTAAGGAATAATACTATTTCCTGTATTCTCCAGGGTTTTTTTGTACATTATTTGCCTCTCGTTTTATGTTTATTGTGCAGTAATCTAATTTTAACATTTATTTGTTTCATATTCTGATTTATAACTTATCAAAAAAATATCTTACTGTACTTTTGCCGGGCTTGGAACAGATTAGTGGATTTTCATACACAATGCGTCTTTACTCACAAAGTTTTCAGGTAACAAAGCTACTCCCAGACCAAATTGAATTCGTAAGGAGAGGTACCACTGTTCTATACCTTTAATATATATATATATATATATATATATATCAAACCTTTTTTGTAAAAATGCCAGGGAGACACTAGGGAGCTCCTGAACATGTTTACTGGGTGGAGAGGTCCAATTTTGATAGAGAAGGAAAGCATCTTACTGTGTTTAGCAGAACACAATGCAGGATGCAAATCTGCAAAGCAGTGAACCAGCGATTAACCAAAGGGCAAAGTAGCGAGGTATCTCTGTATTCTTCATTGTGCCTTGTAGCACTCGTTTTCAGTCGCATAATACAGTGACACCTAGTAGGTAAACATTACACAGCGTCCTTTAAAACGTTGCCAATGTCTGGATGAAACCTTTGGAGACAATTTTGTAAACTTTTAATGCTTTTTAATATATTTTTTAATTTGTTTTTTTGTGGGTGTTTTATTCTTTATTTTTTACAAATAAATGACCAATGTAAAGTTTGAAATTTTCAGATTTAAGTTTAAAAAGTCATCCTTTAATTATGGTTTATTAAAGGTGCTGGTAACTTAATTCCTTTACTTTGTGACACAGTTTTGTTGTTTTCTTGGCCGAACAACTGAATAAAAAGTACATGTTGTTTTCTACAGTTTTAATTTAAAGTTTAATTTTATTCATTGAAAAGCATTGTTTACAGTGATTTTTTTTTTTTTTTTTTTAAATCTCAGTTTTCCTTTTTTTTTTCCTTTTCAGGTCCAGAAGCTACAATGTATGTGCCCACCAGAGTCCCGAGGCATATTTACCCTCGACGTGCGCCGAACCGATGCCGTTATTGCACTGGGTGTTTTTTTAGTGGAGTCTGGTTTACAGGTGGGTGCAGCCTTTAATCTCACTGTACTTTTACATCATTCTTGTAATCACACTCAACGGGAGGCCTCCAACTTTACACCCCCATGATCAGATTATCTCTTTAATCTCATTAAGTTCGTGCTTAGACATTCATTAGACTGTGTAAGCATCTAATACATCTTTGCAATGAAACCTAGGTATCTCTAATGTAAATGCTTAAATATGTAATTTATACATTACCGTATTTTCCGAACTTTAAATCGCTCGGGATTATAAATCGCACCAGCCAAAAAATGCATAATTAAGAAGGAAAACACATATAAATTGCACCTGGAGTATAATTCACATTTCTGGGGGATAATTATTTGATCAATTTAACACTAAGAAACGTCATCTTGAAAGGTAATTTAAAAAAAAAAAAATAGAGATCAAAGTGCTGAATAAGTGTACAGTATACTAACGTTACATGACTAACATGCCTGTCAGTAACGACGTGACATCCATCCACCCATTATCTGCACCGCTTATCCTCAATAGGGTTGCGGGGGTGCTGGAGCCCATCCCAGCTATCTTCGGGCAGTGGGCAGGGGACACCCTGAACTGGTTGCCAGCCAGTCGCAGGGCACACAGAGACAGACGACTCACTTGCTCACACCTAGGGACAATTTGGACCGGACAATTAACCAGAAATGCATGTTTTTGGAATGTGGGGGAACACCAGAGTGCACGGAGGAAACCCACGCAAGCACGGGGAGAACATGCAAACTCCACACATGACCTCAGAACTGTGCCACTCACGCGCTAACCACTGCGCCGCCGTGCTGACGATGTGACCTATTGAGAGTTATTCAGATAACTTTAGCATAAAGAACATGCTTGCCAAACTATAGGTATCACTTTAAATCGCTAAATACAGTGAGATCTTTATCACGAAGATGATGCGCCGCATACTCTTCCACGTCGCTTACGTCAGACTCATCGTCACTTTCGCTTTTGACAGCTCTTTCAAAGTTTCTCGCTATTTCTTAACTTGCTTTCTGCTGCCTGATTACCGTTTTAGGCTGCATATTTCACTACTCGCAGCTTGTTATCTGCAGAACATATTCCTTTCAGTGCTATTTTTGTTCAGCCCCTCTAGGTGTCTTTATAAATGACCTGTAAGGTTGAAATTATCAAAGAGAGCGCCCTCCTGTGGTTTAGCGTGAAAATATCATGTGAAATGATATAATAATCTGTCAATATTTTCACACATAAGTCGCACCAGAGTATAAGTCGCCCCCGGGCCAAACTATGAAAAAAAAACTGCGATTTATGGAAAATATGGTATTTGTTTTTGTAGTACAGCTAGTGATTTTCTTACTTCATGCGTATTATTTTCTATTTCAAACAAAAGTGCAGTTGTTTGCATTTGTCTGTAACTCTTTGCCTTGCACTGACAGCACAAAGACACACTTGTTTCCTACTTGCTGAGCCTACTGAGAGGCCTTCCACGTGTCCAGTGGATCGAAGAAGGCTTGGGAAAGAAAGGAAAGGGTAAGGACTAGCCCCACCCACCCTCTCACAGTGGACCCCATTGTTTGAGCCTTTCTCCTTTATAAGCGTTTCACCCTGGATTAAAATATCGCATTTTATCATTGTCATAGAGACACAAATCACATTGATCCTGACCATATCAAAACAGTATTTATATAAAAGTATACAGGGGGTATTTATACTTGTTTTCTCACTTTGAATTTTGAAGCCGGAGATTGGGAATGCAAATTTTTGTTTTACTCAAGAAAATGTACTTTTACTGAATCAAGGGCTAGATAAAACAACCAGTATCTACCAATAGTTGGGTTGATCCATTTTGGTTTTCTTGTGAGACAATAACATTGATTATCCTACTATATTTAGGTTTAATTGTATGGATTTTTACTTGCATCATCATCATTATTATTATTATTATTATTATTAAAATTATTGTATATGGGTAACCCTTCTAAATGTCCAGGAAAAAAATAATCTGCCTTGTGAATAATCAGAAGAATTTAGGTAAATGCAACATAGCAAAGGTGTTTTTTGGGTAATGAAATATGGAATTTAAAATAAAGTGAAAATATAAAACCCATTTTTGTTGGTTTTTGTTGGTTTTCATGCCTCATTTAGCAATTATTAGCTAACTAATGCTTGTTTTAAGTGCTGTATGTAATAGTTTTGTTGATTTTAGAATATAATTGTGTATATCGTCATTGATTACAACTAGTGTACATTGTTAAGAATGAGATTTGACATGACACTCAAGGATAAACATGTAATGAATTCTGAAAGATAAAAAAAAAGATTGAAAAATATGAGGAAGGATACTGTAAGTCATATTTAAATGGTAGTGGTTGAGGGCAGGCCTTAAGCCGGATGTGCTTCAGAAAATATTGCAATGACATCAGCAGCCACATTGTTCCAAAATAAGAATAAATAAAATATGAATTTACATTTTTCTATACATGGTCAGGATTATATATATATATATATATATATATATATATATATATATATATATATATATATATATATATATTATAAGGGTATGGTGGAGTATATGGTTGATTCCCTTAATCTTTTCTTAAAATAAGTAAGGGATAATGAGAATTTTGCTAGTTCAGCCTCAACTCTGCTGTCTAAAGAAGTATTGCATGACGTCAGCTGTGCAAGTTTAGATACACCCACGCAGACTTCTGATATAGCAACTCCTCAGAGTAGTCTTTACCAATGTTCCCTCTAATTTTGCAGGGGTCTGAGCGTTCACACAAAGTTGGTGAGCAACGCTTGAAACAACAGTGAGCAACCATAATCCCAAGTGAGGCAAGATAATTAATTATCAAACATGTCCAAAACTTGACATCAAGTTACATTTTGCTGAGTTTCTGGCAATGCAAAATTATTTTTCTCTTTTGAATGAATTGACTCATGTACTATTGCAAAGGTTGTACGGCCTACAAACGTCGTTTGTTCTTACAATTCTTTCACAAGATATCCATTTCTTTTTATTTCCTGATATATTTTGTCGCATAATATTAACATTTTGGGGGGCTTATTTAGTCGGTTGTAAGATACAGAACTGTACTTAATCACATTTTTTAGTGGAAGTACAATGTTGGCAACAAGATTCACTTGATATAATTGGAAATTATTTGAATGCAACACAAACTTTTTCTTCTTTTTTCCGTGTTTTTTTCTCCTTTTTTTTAAAATTCCTTTAAAAAAATCTCATTGTGTTTATTTTTTCTGAGCTGTTACTTTTTTCTTTTTGTTCTCTATTTACTTTTTTCCCACATTTCTTTCTTTTCTTTTTTTCTGGCTTTTTTTCCATTTTTTTCCTTCTTTTTTCTCTTCCTTTTCTCAGCTTTTCACTACTTTTTCATTTTGGTATCTTTTTCCTTTTAGTTTTATTCCCTCCTTCCTTTACGTCATCTTGTGCATAATTTTACATAATATTTGGTCATGTTGGGATTAAAGAAGCAAAAACAACCTGAAGAGCCATTTAGGACCCGAAAGAGCCGGTTCCTTTTAGTGAGCCGACCCGAAGAAGCCGGTTCCCGACAAACTCTACTAACTTTACTCAACTTCGTTCGACTTCAAAATACCGCATTTAGGACACAACCTCAGGGGAACCCGTGTATTTTTACCTTCATGCACTGTAACTTTGACTTAAGTCGCTTCTTAATTAGTAATTTTGAGCCCTCATTTTTGTGCGCTGGCTAGATTTTTTTGTGCGCTCAGAATGTGCGAGCAGTTCGCAATTGCGCACGCGCGCACCTTAGAGGGAACACTGGTCTTTACAGTGCAACTTTTGCATTATTATAGATATTAAGCAAAAAAAAAAAATTGTTTGTCAAAATCAGTTTTTTTGTCTTGCCATGTCTTCTCCAGAGATTCTCCCAGTGGCCGAAAACTTCAGCTTCTGTTTAGTGACTCTCTTAGCAGACGTGGCTCAGAGTGACCTCGACTACAGGACAGAGGTGAGTCGAATTTATTATCATTTTGTATTTTCGGGTAAAGTATTTTAAAATTATCGACCGGGTATGTGTAATGCCTTTTGGCCATGTCTTGTGAGATAACATGCAGTGTTTGCTATTTTGTAATGTGTTGGTTGGTGGACAGTCTAGGGGCGTCCGGGGGCATATGAAAGAAAATTTTGTACATTTTAAATTCAAATGCATCGATCGGGTGCATTATTAGAGGAAAATCAAGACGCTAAATCTATGTTGAATTTTGGTATTGATCTGATCCAAGTAAATGCACGATAGTATTAATCGATCCTTATAACCTTTGACTGGAAATGTCATGATCATTGAACAAATGAACCTTCCCCCTTGAGTTAGTTCAGAATTAAAATAAACACAGTACTGTACAAATATTTTTGGCAGAAATTATTTCAGTTATTATTATTATTTAATTTAATAGAATTTAATAGAAATTAGAATTCATTCAAATGTTTTTATTACAACTGTTTCTGAACCAAAGCCAAGAGAGTCAAACCAAAATATGATTACTGCATAACAATCACCTAGAGAAATTTTGAAAATAAAGTCAGAAATGCTACTAAAGTGTCATCTATTTCTCATTGGCTCTTTTGCCATAGTGACCACGGATTTAGGGGTTTTTGTTCAGGAATAGCATTTTTGGATGCAGCCTTTTGCTTTCTGCAGGGTGATTTTTTTACATGTGTTTATGTAGATTTGTAGCAGACCAATTAATTATAATAATAATAATAATAATAATAATAATTACCCACACATATTAAACTAATTAAATTGTTTTGTTTTTTTTTGTACTTGAAAAAAAGTCCACACTGTGCTGCGCCTTCTGTTTGCGTTTAGTAAAACTGCACATATAGATTTGGCCCTTTCTTCTGCCTGGCAGGCAGGATGCAGCAGCAGTCCAGGTAGGCAGGTTTGCCAGTCAGTCAGACCAGGCATAAATTTGCATAGTTGCTGAGGGCAAGAATGACTGTGCAACTTAGGTAATGTCACATTTTACCCAGCCGTCTAATCATAGTGCAGGCGAGGTGGAAGAAACACCTGAGTGCACGTTTCAAGAATACAAGTTCATGAGACTATAGCGGCCTGCCAGAATCTTTCTATGATATGGGAAACACTGAACGTGATTGAGTTGTCATGATGCTCTGCAGATACTCAACACCATCATTGAAGTCATGCAGTCATTGCAGGAAATGTGCCAAACACCCGATAATCATGACAAAGGTATCGACACTCACAATTCATAGTAAATCCTCCCAATTCCTGGAGAGTTTCTCTGTGTCTCCAGTCTACCTGTGCAGATTCGTCATTCCAAGCTTGTTCGGCATGACACGAGCATTCGGCCGCTACAGCGTCACGGGTGAAGCCCTCCTGTCCAAGTTGTTCCCCAAACATTTGCCTCACGCTCAAAGCGTTACAGAGGAAACGGAAGGCGTGCGGCGGCGATCTTTCAACGACTTCCGCTCCATTATTCCCAATTCCTTGCTGACAGTGTATCAGAGTGACACTCTGCGTCGCCGTCCTGCAGCCAACCCTGACTTTTCTACAAAGGTATATATTTCAAGTATTTTCTTTGTTTTGTATGATGGTCTTCTTGGTTTGAGGTTCTATTTACGTCCTTACCGACTGCCAGGGGAGGTGATTCAAAGCACTGGATAGCCCTTTGCGCATGCGCAGTTCGTGTAACGCATATCAAAATACTCATTTGTGACACTTGTGGCCCAGGAATGTTTACAAATTCCAGTCTACAGAATATCCTCGCGTGAAAAAAAGGATTCTGAATGACAAAAGGCTCTGGCGGTCGTAAGGGACTCATAGAACCTTAGTTACATTAGCGACTTTTCATTTAATTTACATTTGTTCTTATAGGTATGTCCAGATGCAGGAGGACACTCACCCTGCTCTCCCACCACACCTGGCTCACATTACTTTGAAGGTAAAAGTGATGCAAAGTGACAGTTTTTATAATTTTGGTTGTACATTTTCTGTGAGGCTGAACTGAAATCCATCATATTGATAGTTTTTTCTGATATTTTCATTAGTATTGATATTTTCATTAGGAATCTCTTTCTGTTTAGTTCACTTTCTTGGAGGCGTTAATTCAGATTTTTTTTTAATACAAAGAAAAACAAATTATCTATTTTCATTTAGAAAAAAGACAAATAAATAGTTAATATCTTTAGGCATAAAAAGGTGGCATTCAGATGAATATGTCTTTGTAATAATGAAAGAAAATATGGTTGGGTAAAGAAATTGCACAAACTTAAACTGGAGTCTGTGAGTGCCAAAAGAAGCTGACAATAGCACTGTGACTTTTCAAGTTTATGGATATTCACAACTGTTATTTAATTTTCCTTTTTCTAATGAAAATGACTGTGTAATCCCTAAAAGTTTAATCAATGTTGCAATTATTACGTTCCAAAATTACAAATGTGTATGGGGGTGTCCTTATCTCATATATTTCCGTCAGTGGATTCCTTTCTAAAGCTCAGAAATTGTTTGGGGTGCTCCGCCCTGGTTTATTCCTGGACGCTGGCTATTTCAGCTGAAAATGAAAATCTCCATTCTGATCCCTGTGAATCTGAAAGGAGCTGTACCTCAATAGATAGTAACCTAAAATGACTTGAGGTACCAAAATCGTCTATATCCACTTTCCATTGTGCTCCATTCTGATTAAAAAACAACAGACATCAGCATTTACTGTATAACTTTGCTAATACCGGATCAAATGACATCGGTGTTGGACAATAAACCATCATTGGTATTGTATTGGGATTAAAATTGTTGCACTTCCTTGTTCCGTTCATTTTAGGTTCCTATCTCCCAGACAGCTCAACCATTGATCCCAACTACTATTTTTCCACGATCAGTTCCAGTTTTTCGGTCTCCCCTCTCTTTGTAGGAGGAGGAGAAAGTTTGGTTGAGATGTCGCTTGATATACTCCGGCAGCTCCTCAAAATGGTTTGTGTCCGCTGTAAAGCTGCACTCGACACACTCCCAGATCTTGTCATCACATTGTGCCGTCTTTCCTCATTTAGGTCAAGATGTTCGTTTCGGAGTCTTTTTTGAAAACTCTTGACACAACAATGGCTGAAGTGGTGGAGGTAAACGGGATTCCCAATAAGGGATAAAAGTGTAAAATTGTTCTTCTAATGCATCTTTTTCTATCATGTTTGTCATAAAGTCGAATCCGGGAATCAACCTCTATTACAAAACTTTCAGTGACCCACTCTACGTTTGTGTGTTCAAAATGTTGAGGGACACCCTTTATAACATGAATGGTAAAATTATACAATTTCCATTTATTCCTTTAGTCATAAAAACAATTTTGATTCAACCCTTTTTCACCTTTTTTTGTCTTAGCCTTACAACAAGGTTTTGTACGTGAAGTTCACGACTTTGTCCTGGAGCAATTTAGTAGCAGTCAATCAGAGCTGCAGCGGGTACTTCATGACGCGGTGGGGTTGCCGGGGGAACAGAGCCCCCTCAAGCTCCGTTGCCAAGCCAACGCTGCCTGCGTGGACCTCATGGTGTGGGCCGTCAAAGATGAGCAAGGTAATCGATTTGGAGCTTGGAGGGTGGGCAGACCCTTGTGTGTAAGTGTGTGTGTGTCTGTGTGTGTGACTTTTTCAATATCTTTTTTTTACCAGGAGCTGAAAACTTGTGTAGCAAATTGACAGAAAAACTGCAGTCAAAAACTTCAAGTAAAGTCATCATTGCTCACATGCCACTGCTAATATGTTGCCTGCAGGTAAAAAAAATATTATGTTGTCAAAAAATAGTGTTCAATGTAAATGCCTATTATGCCTTTACTAAGTTGAATTGTAATCAATGTTCTTGTGATTGTTATTTCAGGGCCTGGGACGTCTCTGTGAGAGGTTTCCTGTGGTGGCTCACTCTGCTACAACATCTCTTAGGGACTTCCTGGTTGTTCCTTCACCTGTAATCGTAAAACTCTACAAGTACCACAGCCAGTACAATACAGGTACTAGAATTCAAGTCCAGTGTGTGGAGTAAATATGGAAGTTTTTTTCAAGGTTGTAGGTTTAACCTCATATGAACAAGTAGAGCAGTGCAACACACAAGGATTACATAATACTGTCAATTCCTGATCTGTGTCTCACCTTATTGATCAGTACACAGTGTTCAGTGGCCAGTGGAAATAGATGCGTCACTCGCTGTTTTCTGCTGCACAATCAATCAACTTCTAACTTTCAAAATCAAACGCCACAGAGGCAGCTAATATTTTTACATTTAGATAACCATAAAGTTATTGTTATTGTGTTTTCAGCCACAATGATGATGATGATGATGATTTAATTAGGTGATTAAATTAAATTTATTTTAATATAAAATACAATGAATAGAGACTGCATTTAAAGATTTATATAAAGAAGAATAATTCAAATGATCTGGTTCTACAATGAGAAATTTTTCAAGGAATACACATTGTAACGTAGTTTGACACCCATCCTTCTCATTTACATTTCATATTTATCAATTGTTTTCTTAAATCAAGGCACTGGAGAAATAAGGATCAATGTAACCAATGAGCACTCTCAGTCCACACTCAACATTCTGCCCAGCAAAAAGGACCAGCAATCCATGTATGAACAGCTCAGAGATATTTCCATCGACAATATCTGCAGGTCAGTCCCAAAAAGCTGGTCTAGCTTTGTCAAGAAAAACCTATCTAGCATGGTAATTAAAAACATTGTTGTTTTTATTGTTATTTTTTTATCTGGTCAGATGTCTGAAGGCCGGTCTGACCATGGACAACGTGATCGTGGAGGCCTTTCTCGCTAGTCTGTCCAATCGTTTGTACATTTCGCAGGAGAATGACAAGTGAGTTGTGTGTGTTGTAGGATGTTCCTTTGCCATTGAGCTCTTTTAAAACATGCTTTCTTCCTGCTAGGGATGCTCACCTGATTCCAGATCACACCATCCGCACGTTGGGTCACATCGCTGTTGCCCTGAGGGAGACACCCAAAGTGATGGAGCACATTCTGCAGATCTTACAGCAGAAATTCTGTCAACCTCCTTCTCAGTTGGATGTACTCATCATAGACCAGCTGGGGTGTATGGTCATTACAGGGAATGTGAGTCTGAACAGCCACCTGGCTTCCTCTACTGTTTTGTTCTTGAAAAGAAAGAGTTTTGGGATTTTGGTCAAAATTTAATAGGATGTTTTAAAATGGAGCCCTGTTCACCGGTATTCTTATCTCAAAGTATTTATTTTTCACAATAAAATACAAAAAAATAAATTACCTAATATTATAAATACATGGCTTTTATTAGCCTGTTAAATTACAAACCTATACAGTACCTCACTCCGCTGTGTAATATTTCTCTTTTTACGATATGTTTTTTGTTTTTTAACAAAAGGAAATCCTTAACTTAAACAAAACTATCTAATATGGTAAATATTCATATTGCTCATTTTAAGAAATATTTGGGATTCAAATTTGAAGGAAAAACACTTAAAATGATCTGATATCTGCAACATTCAATAGTTGTCCTTATTTAATGAAATTTGCTCGAATACAAATTTTAAAAATTTCAAAATAAGAAAAATTACACTTAATGAATAAAATAAATATAGTGCCATTTTTGTTTGTTTCTCGGCAGCTTATTACCACAATGAAAAATATGTACACGTTTATATTTTTGTGTATATCTGGTCCAGCAATACATCTACCAGGAAGTTTGGAACCTTTTTCAACAAATCAGTGTCCAGGCCAGCTCAGTTGTATACTCTGCAACTAAAGACTCCAGAGATCATGGATACAGGTATGTTTCAATGCTGCTGCTGTTTATTAGAAACCCAATTTACCCTATATCATCAACCCTTAATCAATGTTGACCATTAATCCTGCACCCTAAACAATATAAATGCATTTGTCATGCTCAATCTTTTTGGACGTCCTCTTAAGGCACTGCTCTCTGGCTGTGATCAACGCTTTGGCCAACATTGCTGCCAACCTGCAAGGGGAGCAGCTGGTAGATGAACTTATGGTGAACCTTTTGGAACTTTTTGTCCAGCTGGGCTTGGAAGGGAAGCGGGCCAGTGAGCGGGCGTCAGATAAGGGGCCAGCGCTTAAAGTATGCTTTTGGATTCATCTTCAAGCTTTGGAATCACAATACAAAAAATAGAAACAAAAATTAGTCTCTCATCTATTTGCAGGCATCGAGCAGTGCCGGAAACCTGGGCGTTCTCATCCCAGTGATTGCTGTGGTGAGTCCCTTTTTAAGTAAGAACATTTTTGACTCACTAACTGGTGATTTTGAATTCAAACTATTTCTTTAGGCTTATATGCAAAATAAAAACTACAAAAGTTTTTTTCTGTGTAAGTAGCTGGTAATAATGTAACCAAAATATGCCAACACTGTTCTTTTTTAGTACAACCCAGTTTTTTTGCTGCAAACGGCAAACTCGGGGAAAAAAAAAACATTTTTTGCATGGTTTTAAATTGTATACTAAAATGAGAAAGTTTGTCTCATCTAGCAGATGGGAGATGTGTGTGTTCATTATTAGTATTTTTTCTCATCTTGGGAGAAAGTATATCCTAAATGGAGCAAAATTTGCTATCATGAGCTGAATGAGATAAATGTTACAATTTGTCAGAATACTTTTTCTTATTTTATCAGAGAAATAGGTCAAATACTTAAGATAAGAAAACATGTACTTAAAATTAGCAATGTTTTTAGCCACTGGGTAAAACAATGTGCAAGAACATGAAAATGATATCAATAATATTATTGATCCAGAATCTGGGCCAAGATCACAGTTTTTTAAAGTTCCTGTTAAAAGCTACATTTTGCAAATAAGATATTGTGTATGGCCTATCCCATTTCGTCATTTTAATACTAGTCTCTGTTGCGTTTGACATTCCTAAAAAAATGTCATACAGTATCTTTGTATAATTTTATATTTAATTGAATTTTGAAGGCAAATGTTCCCCACATCATTGCAACAAAAGATACAACATTGACATATAGAACATGTATCAAGTTATTCAAGTTATGTTTTTGCATTGAACTAAATAACGTGAGTTAATTCATATTACTACCCGAGCGTTGGATAAAACATTATAAACTGTATTCTAGTTATGTGATGGGTTGACCACTCGGCCCATAAACACAACACAGTCTGTACGGTGCTCGTAGATGAGGAAGAGGAAAGGATGGTCCACTACAAAGCGAATCTGGGAGGAGAGAGGCATGAAGCCCACTTGAGTTAGAGCAGCCGCTTCAGTTCCTTCCTCATTGACAGTGATGGTTCCTTGGTGCTTGAGCTTCATGGAACATTTGATAAAAAAAAGTCAAAGTTAATTCCCTTCTCCCATTATATGACGATGAGTTCTTCTAACTCACCCAGTTCAGGGTAACCTTATCCGAGGTCATTCCAGAAAAGTCTGCATCGTCTTGAAACAAGTCTGTAAGACCCATCTCCTTCAGATTTGCTATCAAGTCATAGTTCTGCTCCAGTTTGAAGCGAGGTAGCACCACCTCACGGGTCCTGGTGAAAGTCCATGCATGTACATGTTATAACATGCCTGTGTCTCTAATTTCTAAAATGAAGTTTATATCTTTATTTATTTTCACTCATACAGATTATATCGGGGGCGTTGTTCAGGTTATCTTATCTTTGTATACTGATAAGGATAATATTGTCAAAGAACAAATATGCAGGTGGCATAAACAAGAGCATTTGATTTCCCTGATCTATTTTTTTGTTTCTGGATTTCAATCACTTTGCCACAAAAGCCCATTGGCCAAATTTTTTAATTTGTGGGAAGCAATGTTCATTTTGTTAGCCATTTTAAAACGTGTCAATTTGATTTCAACTTCAGTCGCACTTGTTTTTATTCACTCCAATCTTTAGTTCAAGTAGACACAACTTTATTAGTCTAGTTACCTAACAATATTTGACATATTTTCTCATCATATACTATTGAACATTTCGATCTGGTATGAAATTAATTTTGATTTTTGAAGAAAGTAAATACATTCAGAAATGGACATTTAGTCTTTCTGAAGGATGGGAACGGAGGAAGAAAAGATCTTGTCATTTTTTGTAAACTAAAATATCCAGAGAATTTAGTCCTCTCTTCATTTAGTAACTACATTTTTGTCTTGTCTTGTTATTAAATGTATTTAAATGTATTTTTAGTTTTTTTATGACAATGTGCGTATATTTTTCTTTTGTTTTTGTTGATAGACGTAACAAAAGTAGGAAGTCAGTTACTGGCCTGTTTGTCATGTTTTTGAGCCACTTGTTGACAACTGTCGGCGAGATTTCCTGCTCCAGGTTTCTCATACCTGCCATCTTCCTCGGCAAGGCGATGAGCATGCTGATGTGTCCCGAGTATGGGAGCTAAAAAGTCCATCGCAGTGCTTTTGAGCTTTTTAAAAATAACTAAATAAATAAAACCCTGAGAAATCTGCCAACTTGCCTGCAGGATGTCACAATCCAGTTCGTGGTCGGCTGCGGCCAGGTAGTTGCCTTTGTTGGTCATCATCGCCACACGTACGTTTGTCTTGTCACTCAACCGAAAGTTGCGATAGTGGGTCATCTCCTTTGGGAATTTCTGTTCCCATGTCCCTATTGGTACCACATACAACAAGAAGGTGAAAAGGAACAATCGTGTGGCATTGGATGCGATTGAAAGACGCTTTCTGTGTCTACTAACCTTTAAAGTATAAATAATTCAGCAGCATCAGCACCATATTTGGATCTACGCTTTTAAGCGGCTCCTTGATGAGTCCCTTAGTGAGTTTTTGGATCCTCCTATTGGCCTTGTTCAAAAAGGAAGCGTCGGCAAAGTCCACCAACTGCGGCTCTGCGAAATAATAAGCCTTGGTCTCGGCACGGAACGCGTCTTTAACAGAGATGTTCTTCTTCAGGTAGACGTCGTTGATGGAGCGTAGCGTGTAGCCGTAATTTCTCCGGAAGAGCCTATGGGTCAACTTCCTGAAGAGCTTATGCACCGTCCTATTGTCATAATGACGGCTGGCATTGACGAACTCGGCAAAGCCCAGAACTTTGTAAATCTGCTCCTGGGCCGCGGGTCCGCCCCCTAAAGACATCATTGCCATTGCGATGGAAATGCTGGCAGGCGCCACGAGAATGTTGTCACTCTGGTTGACATCGTTGCGGAGACTTCGATAGAGGTTGAAGCCGAAGAGAGCGTTGGCTACGTTGAGGCGTTGGAGGCGGGAACGGCCGTGGAAAAGCTGCAGGAGTCTGGCACGCCGGATCTTAGGGTCGGAGGGTTCGGCAAATATGTCGATGTCCGGGGCGGGTGTTGCAATCTCGTCAATCTCATCCCCTTCACTAATAAACAGTATACTCATTCTCTATGCCAGCAAGATGTATTTTAGGTCACACCGAATATCGTCTGGGCAATACTTACATGTAGTCGTCACTGCCAGCAGATAGGATCTTATCAAAATCAATGTAATCTGGGTCCTCAAAGCCATCAAACACTAGGTCATTGGTGATGGTGTTTTCTTTGTGGAACTCCAAAGGGATATCCTCCAGACTCTCTTGAAATCCTAGGGGGTTCGGCTGACCTAAGTCTGAGTTTAGGCCCTTAATGGTGGCCAGCGCAGGGCTCACCAGTAGGAAGGCCACAGAGACCAATTTCACTATCCACTGCATCCCGAAGGCTTCACTAAAAGACCAAAGGATAAACAATATCAAAATAAAAGAATTATCACAAGGTGTCAATTAAAGTAGATCAGGCAAAATCTGAAAAGAAGTGAAATCAAAAGTGTTTATAATAGGACTGCCGTGTTTCTTCATTGCCTTACCTTTGCTGTGTGCTGCTTTGTGTTTTCGGGACCCAAGCAGTCAATTGAATACAAAATTGAACTTTGACGTTGTCTCCTCCTGAACAAATACAACAGATCAAACAGACCCAAAAGTCCTGTGGCTCAATAACATTTCCCACAATTCAGTTCAGCTTTTTTTCTGTCGACAAATTTGGATTTCCATCAAATGCCAATTTTTTTTTTATTATAATATTTTGCAACCAAAATATTTTGGGTATAGGAAAAAAATATATATATTTTTTGCATTTAAAAACAAACAGATTTTTTTAAAAATTCAATAACATAAATGAATAATTATTCTGGCAGATTTCAATATTAATGTGTCATTTAAAGTGTATTTTAAACTTTGAATTATTCTCTAGAGCAGGGGTCTCCAACGCACAAGGGTGCCCCCTAAGGGCAGCTGGGATGCCCGCGGACCTGTTCTGAAAATAGCTCACCAGTGCTGCGTCACAGTGATTTTCTTGTAAAATGATTTTTTAGTGGTTGACAGAGTTGATTTAGCTCAACTTCCAGCCTGGTAATAACATAGTAATAACTTAGTAATAGCATGATGTTGTTATTTTAGAAAGGCATTTGAAACTTGACGTTTGCACTACCGGTAATTAGTAACAAAAAGTATCTCTTACCTTGTAAAAGATATGAGACCCTTGCTTTAGATAGCGCACCCCATTTTTTCATGCACCCTAACTATATTTTTTCTGCTTCACAGTTGACCAGAAGACTGCCGCCAATCAAAGAGGCTAAGCCTCGCCTGCAGAAACTGTTTCGGGATTTCTGGCTGTACTCTGTGGTCATGGGTTTTGCTGTGGAAGGATCAGGTTGGATAAACAGATATTGCAACTTTACATTACTCAGCCGACATATTAATACTATTTATGTATTAGTTATAAAGATAACATCAAGAAGTTTAAAAGTATTTACTATCATTACAGTACTTCAGTACTGCAGACTTAACCATTAAAACATTTCAATGTCCATCAAAAAAAATTTAAATATTACATTTTTAATGCTGACATATTGATCGAATTACTCACTATTAGATTAAACCGTATTCAAAGCGTGGTTGACTATTAGTAGGTTTGAATATTAAATATTTGGAGGTTGATAATATCTTGATTTATATTTTACATTTTCAGGTCTCTGGCCCAAAGAGTGGTATGAGGGTGTTTGTGAAATTGCTACCAAATCCCCTCTCCTGACCTTCCCCAGTGGAGAGCCCCTTCGCTCGGAACTTCAGTACAACTCTGCCCTGAAAAACGACACCGTCACACCGGTAGGGTAGAGAAAAAAATCATAATTTTGCCCGTCTGTGATGCTTCAATTGTTATTTCCTCTACCATTTTTTTCTAGTCAGAGTTGAATGATCTGCGAGCGACCATCAACAATCTTCTCGACCCCTCCCCAGAAGCCTCTGCACTTGTTAACAAGCTAGACTTTGCCATGTCCACGTACTTGCTCTCAGTCTACAGATTAGAGTATATGAGGTTAGCAGGAGATTCTAAAATTTGAGAAGAATGTAAATAGCACTAAAAGGTTCCTTGATTGTAATTTTTAAAGTGAAAATAGACCTAAAGATCTCCCAACAATGATATGTTTAATGGGCTAATACTAGTCTAAAAAATACACTTTGTGTTCGTAGAACATGAGTTAAGAAGCGATATCTACCTTCATAATTTAATTCTATTTGGTGGGAAACTATTTTTTTAAATACGAAGAATTGTCTATGATGTCCTCTATCACATAATTATGTTAATTTTAAATATATTTTTCTCATTTCACAAAAGAAACAAGTTACATAAATACATATTACAATAAAAAAAGAAAAACATAGTTAAGATGTGAAAACTTTCCTGCCATGTATTTTTTTGCAGTGATGTGAATAAATAGGCTTAAAAGAGACACGTTTACAGTATAGTTGGAAGATTTTGTAGCAAAGCACTTTACAATGTTTATTAAATCACATTTTGGGTGTTAAAATAATGAGTTCAGAAACACATACTACAAAATGAACACTTTGTATACTGGTTTATAGGTATTCTTATGGCAAATTGGGCTTTTAGTATTAAGTATGTTTGAGTATGTCTTATTTTGCATAGGATGCTCCACTCCAATGATCCTGACCGCTTCCAGGTCATGTTTCGCTATTTCGAGGACAAAGCAATCCAAAAAGACAAATCTGGTGAGAGGTTTTTGCACATCTACTCGCATCATCACCTTTTCGCAAAGGCTTACTTTGGTAGAAATTCTGTCATCTTCAGGAATGATGCAGTGCATCATTTGTGTTGGCGACAAGGTCTTTGACGTCTTTCTCCAAATGATGGCTGACAAGGTGAGTGCGTCTTTTCAATTGAGCCGACCATTCACTGTCTGTTACTCAACAACGAGTGTACAATTTGTAATAGCCAAAAACCAAAGAGCATGAGGAGGAACTGGAGCGGCATGCCCAATTCTTGTTAATTAACTTCAACCACACACACAAGAGAATCCGCAGGGTGGCCGATAAATATCTTTCCGGTTTGGCAGAAACGTGAGTGTTGCTCCTTTTCCTGTTGCCCTAACTGCATCCAGGGCGTTAGTAATTGATGTCTCTGTTAACTTTGCCTCCTTCTTTGATCAGATTTCCACATTTACTATGGAACGGCCGTGTGCTGAAAACCATGCTGGACATTTTGCAGACTCTCTCGCTTTCTTTAAGTGCTGTAAGTTATCAGGAAAGCTTGTGGGAATAAAGCTCCTGTTTATGTTCTACAACAATAGTTCTCAACCTTTATGAAATATAATGTAATGGCACTGTAATCCTTTATTAGCATTTTTGGGTTGGGAATATTATACAAAAATAACCTATTTTTGTTTAATTGTTTAGTAAAATATGACTATTTTTTTGTTTAAATCTTGGGTTTTATTTTGTTGTTGTTGTTTTAAACAAATGAAGGGATTTATTTGTGTAAAATGAATTTTTCTGTTTGAAATTGACATTTTTTTTAATTTAAATCCCTCAAATGATACATCCATTTTCTACACCCCATTAATTACCTTAAAATGATTTTAATATGAATTTTCTATTATTTACAATATTTTCAATTGCACGCATCCCTATTAGAGAACCATTGTTCTAAGAAATTGAAAAACAAACCTGACACTACATTTAAAACTGATACCTTTAAAATAATTTGTACTTATTTAGGACATTCACAAGGACCAGCCTTACTACGACATTCCAGATACTCCATACAGGATCACGGTACCTGATACATATGAGGCAAGAGAGGTAAGTTGTTGTGTGTACCTGAGGGACACACATATTTTGATTTGGACATTTATATGAATTTTCATTTCAAAAATAGTTATTTCCCTAAATACCATCATGGTCAACATGTTGCTGGATGGTTGATTGCACACATTAGTTTGTATGAAATCAGTGATTCGTTTGCGTATCTCTTAAGAAACAGTAGTAATAGTGCACTTTGTGAATCACTGAATGACTTGCTTTTGCTTATATCATGCTTTTACCTTAGTCAACACATAAGGGCCATAATGTGATGAATGTATTTCGCCCCACTTATTGCTTACTGATTCATTTTTCAGAGCATCGTGAAGGACTTTGCTGCTCGCTGTGGGGAGATCCTGAAAGAAGCAATGAAATGGGCTCCTTCCGTTACAAAGTCCCACTTGCAGGAGTACTTGAACAAGCATCAGAACTGGGTGTCGGGTCTGTCCCAACACACAGGGCTGGCCATGGCCACAGAGAGCATCCTGCACTTTGCCGGCTACAACAGGCAAAGTACTACACTGGGCGTGAGTCTCACAGACGCACATAAAAACATTCGCTGTTAGTGAGCATAAGAGCACTCACCGACTGTTGCAGTATAGTCTTTTACAGTTATTGCGCTATCAATATTTCAGCATGCCATTTTCCAGACTACTCACTGTGTTTGGGGTGGAGGGATTAGGAGGGAATGCAACCAAGCTGTTCCATTACTGTAGGCTGTCCAGACATCACCACGGGTGCCTGTATTGGTATTTTTTTCAGTGGCCTGCATGCAGCATATGCAAAACTGATAAAAGATATTTGCTTCTAAAAAAAAATTGACATGACTTTTTAAAATATCGAAGTATGCACACTAAACAGGGATTGATTAGTCAACCAATTGATGTTTTTTTATCAATTGGTTGGCTCGTAAGTTACAGTCATACTTTTTTCCTACTATGCGGCCAACACATGAAATAGATTGGGCACCTCTCCCTTACATACTCCTTTAAATTGTGTATGTAGGTAAAAAAAAAAATTCTTTGCACCACATATGATTTTTATTTGCTTGCTCGCTACATTTATGAGTTGTGCCTTCACAGTGCTTGTTATATGTCCTTGTTAATGTTTATTGGTTTTATAGTACATAATCTTAAATCTATTTTTATATCGGTACCTTTGGTGCCCTTAAGGGCCAAGTGTTTATTTTTGTGAGTAATGGCTATACAAATAAACATGACTTGACTTATTACTGTTTATATACGATGTTAACATTTTGTTTGATTTCAATCGCAAAAAGGGTTTCTGTCATTGAGCAATTCATATTAACACGTTGTGTTAAGTGACTGACGCCCTTATTTACTAGTCACTGCTGCATGTGTATTGTATGTCCATATTTCAGCTTGCTGTTTGCTATCCGTGCCTTTGATTTGCTCCATTTATTTTATTTGTCTTAATCAAACTGCATCTTACCCACCTACCTGGTTGGCTGCTTTACGGATTTTGGTGGTTGGCTGCAATGGAATGATGTATTGTTTGGCGGGATGGTTGCCTATTTGGTTTTGCTGGCGCCCTCTCCTGCCATGCGCCGTAGGCTGCGTTCCCTCAGGTTGGTTGGAACAGCGGGACGCGGCTTGTCGGTCGCTTAGCCACAGATGACATTATGTTTGCCTCTCTCTAGACCACACAGCTGACAGAAAGACCTGCGTGTGTGAAAAAAGATTACTCCAACTTCATGGCATCTCTCAATCTGCGCAACCGATACACTGGAGAGGTATGTTGTTAATTGTTTAGGATCAGAGGTGAGATCTTAAGCCCGAGTCTGACCCGACCAAAAGTTTAAAATGGGTCAAGCCTAAAATGTCAATCATTATGTTTAGGTCGGGCCAGGTCTCTCCCTCCTGACTTTCAAAAACAATAAATATGTGGTTATGGAAAGACAAACAAAAGAAAATCGTCGGTACTGCATGAAACACCATGATTCAATCACTATCTTGTCACAACTCACTGTGGTGTTGCTATACTAACATTACAGTGCAGTGAGGTGTTTCAAGTGGGTAGTTTTGGCTACGAGATACAGTAACCTGTAAACAAACGCCTCATCACAACACAGAGTCCACTAAACTCTTGCAATGTCAATTCAAAAAACTCTTGCATGTCTCCGTCTAATAGCCACCTGTCATTGTTCTCCTTTGTCCCTATGTCCTCTCTTTCTTATAAGGTGTTGTGCTAGATTCTTAAGGACTTACTTAGGGGCCGGTCACACAGCCGTTTGCGGCTGAATCACGGCTAAGATTTTGCGTTTTTTTTTGCCCGTGGTTGCCCGCAATGGAAAATGCGCAAAATTGGCCAACCCGCTGTTCATCGGTGGTATGCCCGCAAAACAGACGCCGGCGACTGTTCCGCTTCCTCATCGCGTCATTTCTGCGTCATTTTCTCGTGTGGACCACGGGTATAAAAGCTCCCGAGCCGGTGTTGTGCCCAAATCCGACTCCTACGCAACTCCCCCACCCCCTCGCGTGAACGCGCATTCTGCTGCGATCGCTTTTGTTGTAAGCGTGCATTGACGTTGGTGACTTTTTCATCCGCGTTAACAAACGCATTTTGTAGAATAGGATCGCACTTTATTGTTTAAATAAACGCGTTATATAGACTAGGATCTCCCAATTGTTATAATTAGCTCGCTTTATAGTTTTAATAAGCGTTTTATATAGAATACGATCGCTTTCGTTGGAAGCGCAGCAGAATGCGCGTTCACGCGAGGGGGGGAGGATTTACCGTTCGATTACGTTCACAACAAAAACAAAGACGGAATGGTTTAAGTTGTATTACATTTCCAACAAATGCAAGACGAAGTGGTTTTGGTTATATATTCGCCATTACATTCCCTAAAAGTGAGATAAAACGAGGTAAAAGTGGTTGTAGTAGCGAGGGGATGCAAATCTCGGCAGGGATGCATTTCTCGGAAACACCGGGCTGTAGAAATCATAACCGCTCAAGACACAGTCCCGTGAAGATCAAGATTTCAAGCTATGGCATCATTTTTATTTTATTATCTTGAAAAGAAATGTCAAGAAATAAAAATGGATCAAGACGAGGTCACTGCGCTGACGGGGATCCATGTTCACCCCCTTGACGTCTCGAGCACAACTGACGTGTGCTCGGCAAATCGCGCTGTATATACGCGGAGAAAGGCGTTTGACTGTCACACGCGTAACACGCTAATTTCACGTAATAACACCGCGATACAGGCGCAGAACATGCTATTACCATGCTCCACCCACGATTACCCGCTGAAATTTCCCGTCCTACCCATGTGTAACCACGCCCTGGCCGCGGCCAGAGCACGTCGTTCCGCGTCATTTCCGCGTCATTACATCGTGTTGACCACGTGTGCGGCACGCGGTTTAACACGTGCTCAAACTTTTGAGCAGCTCAAAAGTTTTGCGCGCGGCCAACCACGTGTGAATTTCCGACCGCGAGTAAAGCACTGCTGTATCTCGTCTATATGGCGGTCTCAAAACGTCCAACAGCGCCCAACAGCATCCGCTTCACGGCCAGAAATTTCTGGCCGTGGTTCAGCCTTGATACGCTCGTGAAAGGCTGTGTACCCGCGCTCTGAAGAATTGAGCAGCGCAAAACTTTTTCATGCTGCCACCCGCGCGCGAATTTCCGACCGCGTGTTAAGCACTGCTGTATCTCGTCTGCATTGCGATCTCAAAGCGTCTAATAGCGTCCGCCTCACAGGCAGAAATTTCTGGCCGTGATTCAGCCGCAAATGTCTGTGTGACCGGCCCCTTACTGTGGTTTATGGCCCTATTTCCAACCCAACAAAATGACGGCCGATCTTAGTTGTCCTGTCGACTTAAAAGCTTAAAACTAAAAAAAATAATCGGTCAATGTTGGAAAACAATGCTGGTTAATGTAACCTCTGTAGACACAGAAATATAAGATATGTCAAATGTTTATACAGTCTTGTATAACTTAAAGTTTGTTACAAAAGAGCTGCTTTAATTAGTAATTATAAATTCTCTCTTCCTACCGAGTCCCCAAAAATAAATATGAAATTCCAGGTTTGCTTTGGGCTTGGTCCTGAAAATCAAGTTAATTGGTCGGGCTCAGGCTGAGTCGGGCTTAAATTCTCGCAGGCCTGTGTCAGCTTGGGCTGGATTTTTTTAGGCGTAAACTTACCTATGCTTAAGATCTGTCCAATACAATTCTGTAAATGAATTTGTTCTCAGGTGGCCGGCATGATACAGTTTTCCGAGGCAACGCACAGTCAGTCAGACCTGAGCAAGTTGATGATTGAGCAGATGAAGAGTGCTCTGGACAAGCAAGATCCGGAGGCTTTCACCCAGGCCATGTTCAAAATGGCGGCTTTGCTCATAATCACCAGAAGTCAGTAATTCTGCCATAAAACTATTTTTTAGCCCTAATTGAACCCGTCTTTGGTTGTCAGACTGCCACCCTCAGCTGCTGCATCATCTGTGCTGGTCTCCCTTGAAGATGTTCACTGAACACGGCATGGAAACAGCCATCGCCTGCTGGGAGTGGCTGCTGGCTGCGCACAACGGGGTTGAAGTGCCAGTGAGTATTGAAATACATCTGTCTTGAGTCCTGGCCACATTCAGGGGAAACTTGTTTTTTTTTTTCTGTCTAGTTTATGCGTGAGATGGCCGGTGCTTGGCAGATGTCGGTGGAGCTGAAGATGGGTTTGTTCTCCGCCGCCAAGGCTGAGGCGGGTCCTCTTGCCGTGTCAGAGGAGAGCCAGCCTGCCCCCTGCGCTCCTGACGTCATACCCCACTTTCTTTGGATAGAGGTCAGTGACACCCACAGGTCAATTCCTTTCCTGTTTTTTAAAATTCAATGGATACTATTTGCATTCATCGGTTTTTATCATATGCATTCAGTTTCTAGTGCAGAGGTTTGAAATTGCCAAATACAGCAGTTCAGACCAGGTGGAGATTTTCACCACCATCCTGCAGAGGTCGCTGTCTCTTAGCGTTGGAGGAGCCAAAAGCAATCTGAACACGCACGTCGCCGCCATCGGGCCAAGATTTCGGTGTGCTGCCTGGAAAATGGCAATGAAAATGCAATAGGTCCTTAGTGCTATAACTGTGTTTTCATTGCAGGCTGCTCACTCTGGGTTTAACTCTTCTGCATGCTGATGTGGTGACTAACGCCACCATCAAAAACGTCCTGCGAGAGAAGATCTATTCAACAGCATTTGATTATTTTAGGTAGGAAAAAAACACAAAAACAGGAACTCATTTTATCCTATAGGCAGAAAATCCTGCTTATTGCTAACTGTTTTTCTTTAGAGTAAAATAAGAAAAATATCTTTACAAAAAGTGAAATGATCTTACCTAATAAACAAGTTTACTCATTGTATGTATTATTTTTTAATCGTGGTGGAAAATATTGCTTAAAAATATTTTTCTCTGGTCTCCTGCAGTGTCAATCCCAAATTTCCTACTCAAGCCGATCAGAGGTTAAGGGAAGACATCAGCATCATGATCAAGTTCTACACTTGCCTGCAATCCGACAAAAAGTATCTGGCAGCCAATCAGCTTGTTCCCCCAGGTTCGCAACTTTTGGTTACACCGTAGTCTACTGCACACCAGCCGGTCAAAATATTAGAGACTCCTGCAGAATAAATTGACAGCATAATGGGATTTTTCCAGCATTTTAAATTAAGAAACAAGTATGAAGGTGTGTTGGTATTAACAGTGATGTATGGCTTAGAGGCATGGGGTTTGAGAGTAAATGAGGGTAATAGGTTAAATGTCTTTTAAATGAGATGTGTGCGTAGTATGTGTGGAGTGACACAACTGGATAGGTTAAGGAATGAGGGAGTAAGGAGAAGAACTGGTGTGGTGAGAGGGTTGATGAAAATATTCTGAGATGGTTTGGACCTATGGAAAGAATGGGTGAAGGTTGTTTGACTAAAATAATATGGAATGCAGATGTTGTAGGAAATAGAATGAGAGGAAGGCCCAAAAATGGTTGGATGGATGGGATGAAACATGCTCTGGATGTGTTGTGGGTTGATTTAATGGATGCAAGAGTGTGTGCAAGGGATAGATGTGAATGGCAAAAGATCGTTAAGAATGACTGATATCGACACATATGATGCGAAGAGGGTAAACCAGTGTATGCTGTCCGGCCTCTCTGTTGATGTTGTGGTGTGGGTTTAGTGTTCGGTGTCTGGTTAGTAAGAGCGGAAGGGAATGCATGTTTGGTGAATGTGTGTGTGTTCTCTTAATAATGCTCATTTTAGTGTGATAAAAATGGAAAAAAAGGTATATTACTTTTAAAATACTTTAAAAATCTGTCCCCAACTAGGGGGATAGGGCTTCGGTATATAAATACTGTAGATACTGTATATAGATAGATTTATATAATAATTTAAGTGCATCTAATACAATGGAAAGAGGGTGCACCACAGTGCTAAGAGCAATGATTTTGCCTTGTTTAGACCCACAAGACATGTCAGTGAACAGTTTGACAGTGATGGGAGTGACTGACAGCCGCAATAACCTTGATGCGGCGATGGGTCAGAGGCAGCAGGTGGCTCAGGGATGGATTAACACCTACCCTCTGTCCTCCGGGATGTCCACCATATCTAAGAAATCAGGTGACAATAACACTACTTTTCTGATAAAACGACAACGTGCATGAAAATAGCTGATACATTTCTCCTGGTTTGTTGAAGGCCTCTCCAAAAAAAGCAACAGAGGCTCTCAGCTGCACAAGTACTACATGAAACGTCGGACCCTCTTACTGGCTTTATTGGTATATACAATATAATTGAGAACCATTTTAAAAATAGGGTTGGGTAGCAATTTCCCTCTTAACTGTGTGCGTGCAAAATTTCACACTGCCCAGAACTTTTAAGCGCACAAGAAAATCTAACCTGCGCATAAAAATCAGGGCTTGAAATTGCAAAATAAATTCACTACAAAATCCGGCAAGAATTACAGTGCATGCAGGCAAACAATGCGGGTTCCCTCTGCAGTGTTTTTTGCGCAGTATTTTGAAGTCAATGTTGGCACCAGATTGAATAAATGAAAGCAAGCATGCTTGTGAGCTCCAGTTCTTGTGCCAGGAGGGAGGGGGACTAGAGAGGCGGCGAAGGAATGGAGATCGCTTAAAATATATACTGTACTGTATATATATTATTGTTGAATTTCTTATCACTGAGAAATTAAAATATAGAAAGACGAGTGTGATTTACTTCAATTATTACCTGCACCGTTAGACTACATAGCTATGTGACCTTTTTATTTCTTACCTTTCTTACCTACAGTACCTGATATTTTAAAGTGTCCGTCTTCTTTTGGCTTCACTCACTAAAAAGAGCCGGCTATTTCGGCTCTCAAACGGCTCTTTGGGATGTTTTTGTTTCTTTCATACATATATTAACAATTATTATGTAACATTATAGAAAAAATTGAAAGAAAAAGAAGAAAAAACAGAAAAAAATGATACAAATGAATTGAATTAAGACAAAAGGAAAAAAGAAGAAAAAAAGGAACAGGCAAGAAAGAGGAAACCAAGTAAAAATAGGAACAAAAAAACAGAAAAAAAGGAAAAAGCAAGAAAAAAAGAGTTCAAAAGCTAGAAAGAGAGAAAAGGAGGTAACAAATAAAAAAAAACTGGAAAAAAAAGAAGAAAAAAGCTAGGAAAAAAATCAACAAAATGATAATGAAAAAAAGGGTAAATTTACCGTACTGTCCGCACAATAAGACGAACTGGATTGTAGCGCACCTCCAAAAAATAGTCACACTTTTTTTTTACACATGGTGCCAGAAACTCAACAGTACATTCTGATAGGTTAAACAGTCTCTCCACTTCTTCACCTGTATACATATCTAAAAGTGTTTTCATATTTTATATTATTATGTTAAAAGACTTTCTGTTTTTGCAAAGTTATCGACGCACAGCTGAATATGTGCTGATACTGTTAAACCCATCAGAATGCACTATACAAAGTATTTCTGGCACTGTGAGTCAAACTAGTGTGATACTGAGATAAGATATAATGCTTTTTTTGTATGTCTTTTGCACCCCTGGCGGTCTAGTGGTAGAGTCTTGCCTTCAACACTATGACCGGGGTTCAAATTGCATTGTATACAATGTATTGCGATTCAGGCAAGTGATAATTACTCAAATATGGAAGTATACCGTATAGAAACACATTTATAAATACTCTATGCATTTCCAAACTTATCCACTGTATTCTGCGGTTTACACGGCGCACCAGCTTAAATTTGGGGGTGAGCCTTATAGTCTGGAAAATATGGTTTGTTTGTTTTTAAATGACAAATAAATATGATAAATAACCCAGCTCTATTTAAAAAAGCTATTTAATCTGCAAGTTCTATTTCGTCTTTAGCCCCTAGCTGTCATCCAGGACTCATAGAACCGTAGTTTAATTTGTAACTTTTACTTCTTAAGGCGTCTCTTGACTTTTTGGTAGGCTAGCGAAATCGAGCGTCTGACGACGTGGTACAACCCGCTGTCGACTCAAGAGCTGGCCATCACCGCAGAGCAGTCGGTAGAAACCAGCATTGCCAACTGGCGCTCCAAATACATCAGCTTGACGGAAAAACAGTGGAAGGATAACGTCAACCTAGCATGGAGCATCGCACCTTATCTGGCACTGCAGCTACCTGCCAGGTACGCCGAGACCTCGCGAGACGCTCACGAAAGTATAAACCAGTCCTTTTTATTTTTCCAGGTTTAAACACACCGAAGCCATCGTGTCCGAAGTAACTCGTCTGGTGCGTATGGATCCAGCCGCTGTGTGTGACGTTCCTGAAGCCGTCAAGGTGAGAACGCTTGCTACCAGGCTTTATGCCAAGATTCTGAGCACATCAATAGCTCGTGTCTTTATGCAACTATTTGACGCGCTGAAGATCCGATCAAGAAAGCACTGAAGACCTTTGCAGAAATAGTCCCGTAAAATGTTTGGCACTGAATTTGTTACACAACGAGTCAAGTCAAGTCATGTTTATTAGTATAGCTCTTAATCACAAGGAGTCTCAAGGGGCTGCACAGACCACAGATTATTGCAAACCACAAACTATTATGACACCATCCCCTGATCTAAAACCTACACGAGGGCAAGGACAAACTCAAAAATCTTAACATGAGGAAAATGAAGAAACTTTGAAAAGATACCATCAACAGGAGATATAGGTCATTTATAAGATATAGAATAGAAGTGTGTTTGAAGCTTAGATTCAAACAGTTCCACTGAGGTTGCAGATCGGATCTCAGGGGGAAGAGCATTCCACAACACCGGGGCCCGAATAGAGAACGCTCTCGAACCTGCGGTTCTCTTCTTGACTCTTGGGATCACTAGTAGACCAGCATTTTCAGAGCGAAGGTTCCTGACTGGAACATAGGGGGAAATTAAATCTGAAAGATATGAGGGAGCAAGTCCATGCATGATTTTGTAAAATAACAACAGAACCTTAAAATCACATCTTAAGCTAACAGGGAGCCAATGCAGCAACGCTAAAATTGGGGTAATGTAATCAAACTGTCTTGTCTTAGTTAAAAGCCTTGCTCTAGTATTTTGTACTAGCTGAAGGTTCTTGATTTTGACTTCGGGAGACCGGAGAGTAGTGCATTACAGTATTCGAGACGGGAGGTAACAAACACATTAATTATAATCTCCGCATCCGACTGAGACAGCATAGGGCGAATTTTAGCAATGTTGTGAGGATGGAAGAATTCTGTTCTAGTAATATGCTTAACGTATGTTTGAAAGGACACATTGGGGTCAAATGTGACACCTACATTTTTTACTGAGTCACTCTGGGTGATATTACATTTGTCAATATTCAGAGCAGTTTTTGAGAACAAGTCACGGCATTTAGATGGACCAATAACTAACATTTTGGTCTTTTCACAGTTGAGGGGCAAGAAGTTGCGTGACATCCATCTTTTTATCTCAAGTGAGGCAGGCCTCCAAATTTCCACAGTTTAATGTGGCAGATTCCTCCCCCGGAAGAAATAGTTGAGTGTCATCTGCGTAGCAATGGAAACTGATATTATACTTGTGAATAATATCACCTAATGGGAGCATGTAAATGCTGAAAAGAAGGGGGCCAAGTACTGTACCCTGCGAAAAACGTTTCTGTGTTGCCGTCACTATAAGGTGCACCGGATTATAAGGCGCACCCCCAAAAAATAGTCCGTTGTCACATTTGTTCATATATAAGGCACACTGTACTGTAAGGCACATGGAATTAAAAATACAGCGAGAGCTTTTGTATTTATTTGTATTTTATAGGTGCGCTTTATAGTCTGGAAAATACTGTAACTAAAGTCTAGTAGTCCTATTTTACTTCTCAATCTCAAGTGTATATTTACTATAACTTCAATCTTATTCCGAAGGCCTTCAACTTGTATCATTTGCATTTTAGAGTGCAAAGCTTTCATAAAATCCTGATTGCAAATGCCTCATCGTGACCTGGAATTTCCCGAGGGTAAGCATTTTCTTAATGAAGTATGTAATGCGCCCTCCAGACTTCTTGCAGAGCTCTTAATGTATGTTTTAATGAGTCTCAGACATGTATAATGGAAAGTCCAGGCAGGAAGGAAATGTTCCTTGTCGACTTCATTACTCAGGTCCTTCACGCAGTGTTGTTGAATATAGCTATTTTCATCACTTTTTAATGTAAAAAATAATAATGCAAATATCCATTTTTCCACAGTTTCTTGTGACGTGGCACACAATCGACGCCGACTCCCCCGAGCTAAGTCACATCCTGTGCTGGGCGCCTGCAGACCCCCCGACGGGGTTGTCCTACTTCTCTTCCATGTACCCTCCGCACCCGCTAACGGCACAGTACGGGGTTAAAGTACTCCGTTCTTTTCCTCCCGTACGCTCAAACGCCGGCTGCTGCATTTGTGTTTTTAAGGCCGGTTTAATTTCTAACCTATTTTGTTTACTTTTCTAGGACGCCATCTTGTTTTACATTCCTCAAATTGTTCAAGCTCTCCGTTATGACAAGGTGAAAGAGAATATAAGTCTTGACGTCCAAACATATACAGGCACTAGTCTTTGTTTTAATGAACTTTTATGCAAACTTATTAAAAGTGTATACTGTATAAATGCAGTTTAACAGACAATGGTGCTAAAAGTCAATCAAGAAAATCAACACTGTACAAAATCCAGTTAGAAAAATGTAATAAATGTAAATTTAGTCTTTTAAAAAAAAAATTATTCAATTTGCAGATATTTTTGCTCATTTAAAATATGTTTTCATTTTGTTATTTATTATAAGAGTCATTTTACCATAATTTTCAAATAAGTACTAGCAATAGATCTGACATCTCAAATATGAGATAATTTTGCTTATTTATAGAGATATTATGTATTAATTAGCGCCTCTGGTAAAAAACAAATCATTAAAACAAATGATATTGATTTAAATAAGCAAAAATACATGAACCACACCTGTCAACTTATGTTTTCCATATATTTTATATATATTTTTTGACCATTTCCAATGGTGTGCGCCAGTGTTTCCCAAATCTTTTTGAGCCAAGGTTCACTATTTTTCCGCAAAACATCTTGAGGCACACCGTCCTTCAAATATGTTAAAAAAAATCAGCTTTTATCTTCTTTAAAAAGAAAAAAATAAATTATCATGTTGCCTAAATTGCAGTATCAAGTCTTTGTGATCAGCATGGCTCAGGAGGTAACACAGGTTAATTTTGCTCTATAACTTTGCTATAATTTGAGATTTTACACATTTTCTAAACCGTTTTTCTTTACCTTAATTTAATCTTCAAATATAGTATTTAAAACGAGCAAAAAAACACCTGCCCATGGAACTAAATCATATTTCACAAGGTTCTAACAAGAAAATGAAATACATTCAGCAAAATTACTGTATGTGGAAGATTTGTATTTGATTTATCTTATAATTCTTTTGCAGAGCAATCTTAAACAGCCTAATCATACATAACAAGTTGTTAATTATACTATACTACCTCACAAGCAAATGATGTGTGTATAAGAAAGAAAAAAATAGTAATCCTCACCCATCATGCTTTTTTGCAATGAAAAAAATTCTCTGCGGAACGCTACAGCACACTAATTGGTGTACGCCATATAACAATTTTCTACGGGAATAAAAAATAATAATTAAAAGAAAAACTTGTTTCGTTAGACTCATCTCGTCTAGCCCATTTCGGCTCTAATCCAGATGGTCTCAGTTACTTGTAGCAAACGACTTCATTGTAGATTACTCATTTTGTCGCTGTGTTACACATAGTCTGTCTTGTGAGTAAATAGGTTTTGCGTTGTGTTCTGTACGGTTTCTATACAGGGAATTTCAATCATTAATAATACCCATACATCAATACATTTTTTTAGTTTACATAAAATGAGGCTCACTAGAGGAAGCTGGCATGAATGTCCATTATCTTGTTGCTACGAGTACCCCCCAAAACCTTGTGAAAGGCTGGGAACAAAATGAAAGGAAAAATGGGTCTGTTTGTCACTTTGAGTCTCAGTATTTGTGTTCTTGTGCTTTGTAGCACTCACTTACAGTTGCACTACGCAATACAGCGACATCTACAGTGTCCCTTAAGAGCCTATTTTCTTATTTTGAAACAATAAAAATAAGGCTTAGCAGATCAGCTGTTTTATGCTTTTGTTTTCTGTTGTTTTCACTTGTTTAAAAGTAATTTTAAACTACAAACAAAATTTGAATGCAGCCTCATTACCACACACCGGCCCTTTCTTCCAATTGCTTTTCCCAACTTTGCTTTCTCCATCTGTATCTTCTTAAAGATGGGCTATGTGCGGGAATACATCATGTGGGCCGCTCAAAAGTCGCAACTCCTCGCTCACCAGTTTATCTGGAATATGAAGACCAACATATACCTGGATGAAGAGGCCCACCAGAAAGACCGTGAGATAAATCCCGATTTATCGAAACAGAGGCAGGAACTGAACTTTCTGTCTTCCTATCCGCAGCCGACATTGGCGAGCTGTTGGAGCAAATGGTGGAGGAGATCACAGGCGGCTTGTCGGGACCAGCCAAAGACTTCTACCAGCGAGAGTTTGACTTTTTCAACAAGATCACCAATGTGTCCGCCACCATCAAGTAGGGAAAAAAACACAGCATTTATATTTTCATGTAACTGCTTTTTTAACATTTGTGTAAATATAGAGGTGTGTCCAAACTGCTGCCCTAAGCAAAAATTTGATCTATTTCTCCAAGATTTAAAAAAAAAACTGGACCAAATAACCAAAAGATTGGATCGTTATGTAAAAAAACAGACCACAAACCATGAGAGTACTTAAGTAGTCCATGTTCTACCTAGATCAGTGTCTGAAAAAACGTCTGCCCGGAGGCCCGAGGCTTGCATCTTTTTCACGTCGGGCGTACAACTTACAAAACGTCTCCGCCCGGATCAATCAAACGATTGCTTTATTCCGATTTCGAAATCTTCGTCCGGTTTGGAAATTTCGGAATTTCGATTCGTTTGGCAATTTGCATACTTGGCAGCCAATCAGAAGCCTGCATCGAATAACTCCCGGACTTTCCTGAGTGTTATAAGGTTGCGCATTTACATATCATTTTTCAAAGTAGACGCACTCAGAACACAAGAAAAATGGATACGTGGTTAGGAATCGAGCCAAAACCGCAGCCCCAGAAGAAACATTCAAAAGAAGCTAACAAAATTTATGACGCTACTAAAAGTAAAAGTACATTGAAAGCATCATGGAAAGAGGAGTTCACGTAGATTGTAGCAGATGACGCAACACAATCATTGCATGAATGAAGATGAGTAAATACAGGTACATACTGATTGCAGAGGGAAAACAGTGATGTCATATATATGCAATGAATGTTATTAGTAGATTTTTAATAAACTTAATTTTAAAGTGTTGTTCTGTTATATATTCTGATTATCAACCCTTAATACTTTGCAACAATTGGGGTTTTTTTTTGTGATTAGTCGTCTTATTGTGTTTCAACTTGATGGCTGCCCTGGTGTCCGGTAACTTTTTGTCATGAGTTTCAGACATTGCCTAGATGTTTGTAGAAAAATATTTGGGTTTCTGTTTGAAAACAAAGCAAAAAACAGACGTGTCCTTAGGTTTTTCACCATGTTGCTTTCAGATGAAAATGTCTGAGGTAAAGGTAAAAAAAATCTTTCAAGCAGGAAGTCCTTTAAGAAGTATTGTATTAAAACCAAGAAGAAAAGGACCCACGTCACCACCAAACTTTGCCCTCTTGATAATTGCTTTGTTTACGACACAAACCTCTCCCGTGTGCTTCAATGTTTTGCTCTATAGCCGATCATTTCCAAAGTGTTGCTTTGCTTGAACGTCCCTCTGATTACACTTTGGTCCGGAAGCTACTCAATGAAGCTTGTGATTTGCCGTCTGATGTGTCCCGCTTAGGGATGACAAAAACTCCCCTCAGTTCTCATTAAAGCAGTAATGGTAAATATCCAAAGGTGAACGTTCCTCCCCTGTGAACGACAACAGACCCGAGCTGTCACCTGCGGTGGGAAATCATTGGCTGAGATACCCATGCATGCACGTATGCTCACTGCGTGTTTTTTTCCCAATCAGACCTTTTCCCAAAGGGGAGGAGCGGAAAAAAGCCTGCCTGGAAGCACTCTCTCAAATCAAAGTCCAGCCTGGCTGCTATCTCCCCAGTAACCCAGAGGCCATTGTGTTGGATATAGACTACAAATCTGGGACCCCGATGCAAAGGTGTTTGCATTGAACAGTCTACATTCGTTCACCAAGCAGAATACTTCACACTAAACCTTTTCAAAAAATGTGTCCAGTGCCGCTAAAGCGCCTTACCTGGCCAAATTCAAAGTGAAAAGGTGTGGCGTCAGCGAGCTGGAAAAAGAAGGTATTTTCTTGTTTTGTCCCGAGAATGTCTTTTGACTAACTCCAGCTTTTAAAAATCATTGGAGTGGTGATTGATCGTTATCCAATTGAAAGTCAAGTGGCAAAATGGCCGCCCCCGAACAATGATAAAAACAGCCGTATTTTGGTGCTTAATTACTTTAACAGAAACACAATTTTTAATGGGCATTCTCGATTAGGAAGCTTGAACAGTGTTTTTTAAATCAAGTTACTTCGAGGCAATATAAGGGATATCTTAAATGTAAAATGTATTGCTTTCCTCTCTCCTACATTGTAAAGAAACGGGAAATAAAAGTTCCATTGGCAGATAAGTTAGCTTAATGTAAATGTTATTTTTACAATATTTTTCTGTTGTTGTTGTTTTCTTCTTATCAAAAAAGTATACAACTTTATATGTTAACAAGGTAAGACTTGATGGACATATTATTTTTTTCGAGTTGACATTATATGACAAATTTTTCTAGCAAATAATATACTCGTATTTAAACTTTTTCTCAATGTACAAAAAGGTTAATTATACTAAAACCAGAAATTGTCATGATTACTATTTGTCATGATTACCGATATGCTTCACCTGTGCCCGCTCCTTTGGCCCCAACTGCCTCTGAATCTGATTGGCTCTCTGTCCCTATTTAAACCCACTCCTATCTGTCCCCTGTTGTCAGTCCGTCTGCGAACCTCAGTTTACTCTAGGCAAGCTTTTCGACCCTGACTCACTCCTGTTTTTGTTCCCGTCCGTTTCCTGGCTCCGACCCATTTTTTTTATCTTGACCACGTCTACTCTCCTCTCCTGGCTTTTGACTCGTTGCTGATCCCGACCACGTTTTTTGCTACTGACCCGTTTTTTCAGTTCCCGACACCGCCATCGCTCGCCACGGAAGTGCCACTTCCTCGTTCAGAGCGACCTGCTCCCCGCGACCAGCGATCTCCGGATCGTGTGCGCAATCCTTTCCTTTCTTCCCAATAAAAATGAGAGAAATGTAACGCAAGTGGGTCCTGTCAGAAATAACCATTTAAAATAAGCCTTTATAGGGAGAAATATGTTCAAATATAATAAAAAATAGCATAATGGTGAAATAAAGTGAAGTAAGAAAACATTGAAATACATGAAAATGTAGTTCAATCTGCCAGTGAGACGGGTTATTAATTATTTATTCTTTTATTTACTGAATTTTGGGGGCTAAAAGAAGTAAAATAAAAACCAAGTAAAAGCAATTAAAACAGTTGTAAAATACATTTTAAAAAGCAGAACTGTGTTCTGTTAGGGCACTTTATTATGTATTTTATTCATTTATTTTACAGCACATAATGGTTGAATTTTTTTTTTGCGCTTTATAGGATTTTCAAGCTATAATCTAACACCGAAATTGCGTGACCGCCGCCTTTCGCCCCCCCTGCAGGTCTGCGGTGTCGCTCTACAGACGAGGACAAAAGCGAAGAGGAGGCCAAGAGAATCTGCTGGCAGGCGGCCATCTTTAAAGTGGGAGACGACTGCCGACAAGTACTGTCCTTCCGCTGACTTGAATGTTTCCACTGTTTTATCGGGTACTTTAAAGTGTTGATTTTGTGCCCAGGACATGCTTGCGCTACAAATCATCAGCCTGTTCAAGAACATCTTCCAGCTGGTGGGCCTGGACCTCTACGTGTTCCCTTATCGGGTGGTGGCCACGGCTCCAGGGGTAAGTCAAACTTTAAAAAAGGGAAAAAAAATACAACTCATGTTAACTCTTATTTTGGGGGTGACAGTGTGGCGTGATCGAGTGCATCCCGGACTGCAAATCCCGTGATCAGCTCGGCCGCCAGACAGACTTCGGAATGTACGATTATTTCCGTAACCAGTACGGCGACGAATCCACACTGGCTTTCCAGAAGGTATCGTCTTCAGCCGATTGAGAGCTTGGACGGTCAAGACTTGACGTTCCTGTTTGTCCTTGCAGGCGCGCTACAACTTCATTCGCAGCATGGCAGCCTACAGCCTGCTGCTCTTCCTGCTGCAGATTAAAGACCGGCACAACGGCAACATTATGCTGGACAGCCAGGGACACCTTATCCACATTGGTATGCGCTTTGACGTACATTGATACCTGAGGATACGAGCTTAATTCGATCCGGGATCGTGCTGTTACCTCGAATTGCTTGTGTAGCGAGCACGTTTTCCCAATATGAAATAATAGAAAACTAATTAATCCGTTCCGGACTCCCAAAGGCATCCAAGTTAACCATAAATAGCCGTCTTCCAGATCACTAAAACCATAATTAAATAGTAATTGAAATACAGTAATAAGATCAATTAGCTGATATCAACAAAATAAAATCAGAGTTTATTATGAACACTTACAATGGAGGGATTCCATTATGCTAACGTAACTGAGGTGTATGTGTGGTCCAGAAGTAGTTGGAGGGTATAGGTGCGGTAAGAGTAACAGAGCATGAGGGACTGTTGATAATATGTATGCACTTAAATTTAAAGTTACTGTAACTTTAAACAAACATACACACAAACATGTTTTATACCGTGCTGTTTTCATTTTTTTCCTTTTAGTTTAATGAAGTGAAGCATTCCAAAAACATTTTTGCGACTTTGTCACCTGCACTCACTGCTTCCTTATGCCAAACCACAGAGTCACACAGCCACTCCTCTTCTTGAATTTCTCCAACCAGCCATGGCTGACCTTAAAATCCATTTTGCTTGTTCCAGACCTTGCCTCAAGTTGTAGGTCCTTGTAGACCCTGCTGTCCGTGATGGTATCTCTCACTCACTACTTGTCCCATATCCACCATAAAAATGTCTTTCCATCTCTTCATAAATAGTGGTTTGCGATTTTGAAAGAACAGTCACACTCCTTCCTTTTCCAGACCTCATAGTTAGGGTCACAAAGAGCCACAAAAAAGAGATTCAATATGATAAAAACAAACTTGATCAGTAATATAAACAAGTATGCGGGTTCAGTCATCTGATGGGGAGAAGCCCATGTGCAAACTGGGACTGATGCTGGCAGTAGGTGGTCTCTAGTGGTAATCTTTGGGAATGCTCGTAACTTGGATTTTCTCTCATATATCGAAATCCTCGTCTCTAGAGTTGCTCGTACATTAGAGTTTTGACTCTACTTTGGTTTCACGTCAGCGCCACCTGCTGAATCCATCATACCACTTTGTTGCTCACCCCTAACCTTTGATTTCGACCCCCAGACTTTGGCTTCATGTTCGAAAGCTCTCCCGGCGGCAACCTGGGCTGGGAGCCCGACATCAAACTGACGGATGAGATGGTGATGATCATGGGTGGCAAGATGGAGGCCACGCCCTTTAAGTGGTTCATGGAAATGTGCGTGAGGGGTTACCTTGCTGTCAGGTGAGTAGAGCCGCACCCTGAGTAGTCCGCACGTGACTTTACTGATGAGCGGGTGATTTTAGACCCTACATGGATGGCGTGGTCTCTTTGGTCAACCTCATGTTGGACACGGGGCTTCCCTGCTTCAGAGGACAAACCATCAAATTGCTTAAGTGAGTTGCCATTTTCAAGTTATGAGAGTTAGCTGGTGGTTGGAAACTTCACAACAAGCAGCAGTTTGCCAGGTCGAAGTAAAGAAAACATTTTCACACAGTAGCTCATTTATTTGGATCTTCTTACATATTAATTGCAAAACGCCATTGACCCAGCACCAATAACACTGTAGATAGATAGATAGATAGATAGATAGATAGATAGATAGATAGACAGATAGATACTTGATTCATCCCCGTAGGGAAAGTCACACTTCCAGCAGGATCCTTGTGTTGAAAAATAAAATAATAAAATAAAGATATAGAGTACAAAAATACCCAATATAACGTTTTGCTAAAGAGTATTTAAATAGTGCTACGGAAATACACACTGTAATGAAAATAGGATTATATGCAAATGTGGGGGTGGGGTTTAATGTGGGCTTTTACTTGCCCGGGTGGTGTTAAAGAGCCTCATGCCATGAGAAAAAAATGATCTTCTCAGTCTGTCTGCGCTTTTATCTTGTCTTTGGAAGGAAATTGTTTGAGGATTTCTGAGTTACCTTAGATTTCTGAAAGAAGAAAATGTTCACTTCATAAAAATAATGATCAGTTTCATAATTTTGAAGGAGCTACACTTTTAAACATCAATTAGAGGTTCCTTTATTTAAACACACACACACACACACACACACAGTTTCACTAAAAACAACACACCCAAATCAATCATTTCAACAGAATTATAATTGAAATATAATGGAAAAAGTGGTGGGTATATTGTGGAAATTGACTATTGACTAAGTATCACTCTACAATGTGGTAGGTTTAAAACCATAAACTACATAACTACAACAGACATTATTAATTCTTACCACATTTTCAGGAATTGTTGCTCTTTAGAGGGACGATGTGCTATTAGTTGGCCACTAAATGTTGCCGTAGTGTGTCGTGCAAAAGAAAACAAATGCTAAAAAGCAGAAGGTTTTGGAGAGGATGTCGTTGGGCGTCGCCCCAAAATATACGCAGAGACAGAAATATGGCGGAAAGGGAACATACTTTATTGCATCCGTTCATTCATTCAAGCCATGTTCGAAATTCGTCCAAGAGACGCTGGGCATTATACAGTGTTCAAAAAGATCACGTGATAAATTTCTCGGAATCGAAAGTGTTTTTTCCGGCCCCGACTCGCTCAGTCAACAACTTGTGACTTCTTATATCAACATTTTCTCATAACATCCTGCCACATGTCTGCACACAACAGGCCACCGTCAGCTCGAAGGCCGCTGATTTACAGTTAATCCACAACAAAGGAAGGGAATACATACTACAAAGACTCAAGTAACCAAATCACACCATTTTTTTCTCATTTTTGCCAAGCCTTTTGCATGGTCTCTGGGTATCCGTAATAAGCAAGATGGTGGACAATTATGTCAGCCCCCTCTAGGTGATGCCAATGTTGATTAAATAAATGCAACTTTTTGGACCTATCAGTAATTCATGTTTCCTTGACACTTGATGTTTTTTGCCTGGTATTTAAATCAATGTTTCTTCTTTTAATTAAGTTTTTTACCAATAGAAGCTTCAACTTTGTCTCTTTTAGAGTGATTAGTGTTATTTTGAAATGGCTTGCACTCAAAATAGGCAACATTTTCTCGTCTAGCAGATGGTATATTTGTTTTGATTATTTTAAGTGTTTATTTTTTAACCTCGAAAGTATTCCTTGAATTTCATAAAAATATATTTTGCTTGTTTTTTTAGATGATTTTTCTTGTTTAAAAAACAAGAAATATTCCATTCCATAAGACAAAAAAAAACAATACAATCAAATCTCTGCTAAATGAGATATTGTGGCTAATTTTAAGAATAAATGTTCTTATTTTACTGGAAAATGAAACGTAAAATGTCTTAAAACTAGTAAAATTCCACTGAAAATAAGTACAATTTCCTGCTGTTGGAATTAGATATCAAAATGTACAGTTTACCAAATTGTTCGAATTAGTTATCTGACTCCATTAACCAAACACAACCTACATTCACCCAACAATTTATGCACGCTCGTTTCTTGAGGGAAAAGATGAACAGGAAGCCGACATTTCCACACGGGGGCAGATTTAATTTCCCTAACAATTTAACTAAGTGTACTCCATCAAACTGACAAATTAGTGACATTTGAGTCTGTGGGAAGCCTTTTTCTCAAGTCCTTTAGCTTTCTCCTATTGACCATCTTCTCCACGCATAAAGGCGTGCCGACTCCTCCCATGGGCGCGCCAAGGAAGCCCCCTGGGCTCACCATCTCGGAGAAGAGCGTCTTGATGTCTGGGGTACTCAAAACAACACCGAGCGTTTCTCAAAACGTCCTCCGTCAGAGTCCTGTTATCAACAGAACTAGACAAAATATTCTGCATTTGGAACAGCCTGACCTGTTATTGAACTAAAGCCTACGCAGTGAAAATCTTCATTGCACTGTGAGTCAATCGTATAAAATCCTTTATAGTCAAATGTATAAAATCCTTTATCGTCAAATGTATAAAATCCTTCACTGCCAATGGGATAAGATTTGTTTTTACACTGCAAAACAACACATTAAAAATACTTGAAATCAGGAACACGACCCACCATCATCTAAATCAGATCATTTTGCCTATTTTAGCTACATATCTTAATATTTTAAGGGAAAAAAGGTTGACCTATTTTCAAACAAGGAAAAAAAAAAAGAAAAAGATGCAGCGTATGATATTCTTTCCGTGAACACATAAAAGCATATACAGATCTTACATCCTGTCATTTTTCGACGTATTACCGTAAATTCCGGACTATAGAGCGCACCTGATTATAAGCCGCACCCACCACATTTTAAGAGGAAAACCAATTTTTTTACTTACACAAGCCGCACCTGTATATAAGCCGCATGCGCCAACATTAAATTTTTTTAACACAAACTCAAAATTAACCCAGACCCCACTTTAAGTCCCGCGATTGTAACTGAATATCCTTCATTAAAGTTCACAGTCCAAAAATCACAGCCGGCGAAATGAACGGAAAATGATACCGGTACTTAAGGTTTGATGCAGACCGGCAGAGTCCGAGTCCCGTTGAAAGTAATCCAAAGAAAAAAGTGTATATTTCCAAAGGTAAGGGTGGGAAAAATATATATCCACTATTGTCCGCCGTGTCCACAAACACTCACCTTTACCGGTCCCCACTTCCCGTCAGCCCGCGTTTGTTAGGCCCCTTCTTTTTAATTCGCCCGTCCAAAACATATCAGAATAAGTGTCTGAAATAAATACATTACAAACATATACAGTTGCAAATACATATTATACATGGTTACACATATTTACAAAGAAAGACGATACACCGAGAGAGTTTTCAAAGTTTTAATAATAATATTACTTTCATCCCAAACGGTGCCTGACAGGGCAGTTAATGGTAGCAACACGCTAGCAACACGCTCGCAACACAGTGAACGGGTCTGTTGAAAAAACATACCGTACTTGTAAAAATCATGGTAAACCGTCCTCATCTTCCTTCTTACAACTGAAGCCATCAGAGTTTTCTTCCTCAGTGTCGGAAAGAAGCAGTGTCATATAGACGTCGTCCCACGCTCCCTCAGCCTCACTCGCGCTGTCACTGTTGCTGATGTGCCCTCCTCTCCGTCACGCAGCAGACCGGCTTTTCGGAACCCGTTGTTGATGGTGGATTTTTTGATGCTGCCCCACGCTGTCAGGATCCACTGGCAGACTTGCGAAACAGTTGCCTATCGCATGCAGCCAGTTTTAGTGAAGTTGCAGTCTTCCTCGCCACATATATTCCACCGGTCTAAATCTTACCTTTTGCACTCGAGCGCCGCTGGCGGCCGTAAGAAAAATTACATAAATTGGCCGCGTCACTGAATAATCAGGGTTGAAAGTTCGGGGGAAAAGTAGCGGCTTATAGTCCGGAATTTACGGTATTTATCCTCTGCAAAGAACGGCAACGTATGTGTTGCAACTTGTGTCCCATCTTAAAATTCGACGCTATGTTGTGATTGCAGGCAGCGCTTCAATCCGGGTTTAAGTGAAAAAGAAGCAGCCGCCTTCATCATCAAAGTCATTCAGAACTGCTTCCTGAGCAGCAGGTCGGTACCGAAACGTCAAAAACGTCTCATTCCTTTAAAAGTCAACTAAAATTGACACGCTTTTTTCTGTTTCCCCACAGGAGTCGAACCTATGACATGATCCAGTATTACCAGAACCAGATCCCCTACTAAACCGAACGCTTGTGCCTGAGCATGTGCACCACTAGACGGCATGCATGTGTATGTGCGTGCCTTTACCGTAATTTCTGGACTATAAGTCGCTCCGGAATTTTAATTGCATCTGACAGAAGTTGCATCATAAAGAAGCATAAGTTGCACCTGGAGTACCGTATTTTCTGGACTATAAGTTGCAGGTTATTTTTCAGTTTGCGACTTATACTCCGGTGAGACTCATATGACAAATTATTAACACTTTATTATAACATTGATCGGTACTGTATATCAATTCACATGTTATTTTCACACTAAATCACAAGAGGGCGCTCTAGGCCTGTATTAATTGTCATTGTCTACCTCCGGAATTTACAGGATGTCGTTTACGAGTGGCTCTGAGGATGAAGATTTGATTGGATTTAGTTGCTTGGAATGAAGATGATAGTTTGGTTAGCATGTTCTTTAAGCGACATTCATCTGACTATCTCTTACTATGTTTTTTCTTTACTGACTATATGTATGTACGTGTAACGTCAGTATACCATGTTCTCTATTTCGTTTTTATTTTTTAATGCCTTTTAAGACGACATGTATGCGACTTATACCGTATTTTCCGGACTATGAATCGCACCAGCCCAAAAAATGCATGATTAAAAACAGAAGTCCCACTTGGAGTATAAGTCACATTTTTGAGGAAATTGATTTGATAAAATCCAATACCCAAAACATACATTTTATTTTGAAAGGTAATTTGAAATAGAAATAACAACAGGCTGAAGAAGTGTACGGTATACTAACGTTACATGACTGATATGCTGGGTAATGTCAGTAAAGAGGTGACATCTTAAGAGTTATTCCAATAACTAGCATAAAGAACATACTAACTAAACTTTCAGTTTCGATCTAAATCACTAAACCCAATGAAATCTTCATCTTTGAAATCACATTTACCGATTAACAACTCCCCCAACCCTGGTAGACCATACCCCGCTTTCTCTTCTCTGTTACGACAGCTACGCTAATTAGCAACTCCAAACTTTCTTTCTGCTGCAGAATATGATTTTATTTCCGTTGCCATATTTGTTCTCCAACTTCTCAGTCGTTTTTAGAAATTACCGTCAATGTTGAAATGATCAACACAGGGCTAGAGCGCCCCCTTGTGGTTCAGTGTGAAAATGACGTTTGTAACGATATAATAATGTGTTATCAATTTCACACATAAGGTTTTGGGGGAAAAAAACCTGTGAAATGATATCATATAATGTCACACGTTTTCAAATAGTGTCTTAATAATTTCACACATGAGTCGTGTCGTAGTATAAGTCTTATCCCCGGCCAACGTGTGGGGAAAAAAACCTGCGACTTATAGTCCAGAAAATACGGTAACCGCGTTCTCCACCGGCTGCGTCATGCAACAAATTGTTTGATGTCGTCTTGCCTTTTCCCTAAAAAAAGTCATTTATTTAGCTATTACGCTCAAAATGTGCCAATTTGAAAATGTTTTCGCAGTTGTCATGGCGATGATGCAGTAAAGGCTTTTTGGGGTGAACCTTGTGGCATAAAGATGTTCCTGCCGTTAAGTTTTTTCAGTAATGGTTCTTTTGGGTTCATTCCAAGCTGCCGTGCTAGTAGTATTACGTCACTTTGTAAAGATTCTGCCTCTCTTTGTACATTTCTAGCCGTGACCCATCCGTTTTCTATGTATTTATGCTTTTTCAATCAGAATGCACAAAATGTCGAATTAAATAAAGATTATATTAAGATAAACGAGTCTCCTTATGGATTTACATTTAACATTCCATGCTTTATTGCCAGGGTTGTCGGGGCACCACTTCCTCTGGTGTGTCGTGGGAAGGGTTACTTTAACTTGATTACTTTCAATTACTTTTGGATTACTCCAATACCAAATATGCTAATAAAAGACAAAATAAACTAAATATGAATAAAATTATGACTCACAACACGTGGTAAGCTTTCTCTCCTGGCTTTGATCTCTTTGATCTCCGGCAAAACTAACATAAAATGCGACAGAAACAAAATGAAAATAAATCCAAACAGCTTGCCAACATCATTTTTGCCGTTCCATGTATTTTGTTACTCCCCAAGCCTGCACAAAATTAAAAGTAATTGAAAGTAATCCAGTTAAAGTAACCCTACCCAACCCTGGTCGTGGGCGAGTACAGCCTGGCGGTGCCCATCTCTTCTCCAGCCCGGTTTTTGCGGTAGGGGTTTGCTCTCCTACATAAATCAGATAGTGCTGGTTTCCGTGGATAATAGTGTTGGGAATTAAATATTAAAATGTATCGTTTACCAAATTGTTCGAATTAGTTATTTGACTCCATTAACCAAACACGACCTAGATTGACCCAACAATGCTCGCTCGTTTCTTGATGAAAAAGATGAACAAGAAAAGCCGACATTTTCACACGGGAGCAGATTTAATTTCATTAACAATTGAACTAAGTGAACTCCATTGAATACAGCCGAATTAGTGTCGTTGGAGTCTCTGGGGAGCCCTTTCTGAAGTCCTCCAGTCTTTTGTCTAGGCCCACGTCTTTCCGCAAGATGGTGTGCCGGCTCCTCTCATGGGCATGCCAATGAAGCCCAACATGAGCTCCACCACCTCGCCGCGATGTCTGGAAAACTCAAAACAGCACAGAGCGTTTCTCAAAACAATGCCTGCCGTCCTCCGTCAGAGTCCTGTTATCAACAGAACTAGACAAAATATTCTGCATTCGGAACAGCGTGACCGTCATTGAACTAAAGCCTACTCCGTGAAAATCTTCATTGCACTCAATAATTGTAACTTGTATTTAATCGTATAAAATCCTTTAAAGTTAAATGTATAAAACCCTTTAATAGTAGCAGGAGAAACCTCCTGATTGGACTCTGATACAGCACCTTTAGCATCAGGTCGCCGTTGTTGCTGTCAGAGAAGTTTGGCATTGACAGGTACCGACCCCAGCAAGTACGTTGAGGGGGTCCACAGAAATATGAAAGGAAAAATACTACAGTTTGGTCACTTTGAGTCTTCGTAATTTGTATTCTTCCTTGGGGTTTGTAGCAATCGTTTTCAGTTGCTCCATAAGGTGACATCTAGTGGTAAAATATTACACAGTGTCCCTTTAAGAAGAAAATGAATATAAATAATGACATCACAGAGGCCAAATAATTAGAAAGACATATATAGGCCTGTCTTAGAAAATTCGAATACTGTGATAATGTTCTTTATTTTATGTATTGCAATTTTTAAAAATCCAATTCATGTTTATTTGTGACACACTTAATCACAAGGAGTCTCAAAGGGCTGCACAGACCACAGATTATTGCAAACTACCGACCGGTGTGACACCATCCCCTGATCTAAAACCTACATGAGGGGAAGGAAAAACTCAAAAACCTCAACATGAGGAAAATGAAGAAACCTTGAGAAGGTACCGCACTTGAGGTAATCCCCCTTTCAGGATGACCAGGCTGCAATGGATTTTGAAATAACAAATAATACACATATTGTCAAAAATAAATAAATAAATAAATAGAGAGGGAGAGAGAGAGTAAGGAAGACAGACAGGGAAAGGGAGAGAGTCAAGTCAAGTCATTTTTATTTGTATAGCCCTAAATCACGAAGAGTCTCAAAGGGCTTCACAGATTATTACACTATATTACACAGACTATTTTTCAGAATATTATTATACATTCCCCTGCTCTGGAGCCGACGAGAAGAGTAGGTTATTCATATGCTATAGAGTAGAAGTGAGTTTTAAGCTTAGATTTAAACATTTCCACTGAGGTTGCAGATCGGATCTCAGGGGGAAGAGCATTCCACAGCACCGGTGCCCGGATGGAGAACGCTCTCGAACCAGCAGAACACTTCTTTGCTCTTGGGATCACCAGAAGACCGGCACTCTCAGAACGTAGGCTTCGGACCGGGACATAGGGGGAAATCATATCTGAAAGATAAGAGGGAGCAAGTCCATGTATGATTTTGTATAATACTAAGAGAACCTTGAAATCACATCTAAGGCTAACTGGGAGCCAATGCAGGTTAGCCAAAATCGGTGTGATGTGATCGGACTTTTTTGTCCTAGTTAAAAGCCTCGCTGCGGCATTTTGTACCAGCTGGAGAGACTTGATTCTAGACTTCGGGAGACCAGAGAGTAGTGCATTACAGTAATCGAGAAGGGAGGTAACAAACGCATTCATTATTATTTCCGCATCCGACTGAGACAGTATAGAACGAATTTTAGCAATGTTACGAAGATGGGAGAAAGCGGTTCTAGTAATTTTCTTTACATGCGTTTCAAAGGATAGATCAGAGTCAAATATGACACCTACATTTTTAACTGAGTCACTGTGTGATGTGACATTTGTCAATGTTCACAGCAGTTTTTGAGAATAAGTCGAGGCATTTAGATGGACCAATGACTAACATTTCGGTCTTTTCAGAGTTAAGACGGAAGAAATTGAGTGGCATCCACTCTTTTATCTCAATGAGGCAGGCCTCCAAATTTCCACAGTTTAGTGTGGCAGATTCCTCCAACGGAAGATATAGTTGGGTGTCGTCTGCGTAGCAGTGGAAACTGATATTGTACTTGCGTATAATATCACCTAATGGAAGCATGTAAATGCTGAAAAGAACGGGGCCAAGCACTGAACCCTGCAGAACACCACAGGTAACACTAAAGGGCTCAGATGTCATTTCGCCATATTTAACACAGTGCGTCCTATCTGAGAGGTAGGATCTGAACCATGAGAGGACGGTTCATGAGAGACCAATCCATTTTTCCAACCGTTCTAGTAGGAAATCGTGGTGCAAAATTGAAAGACAGAGGGAGCAATAGAAAGACAGAGTGGAAAGGGGAGAGAGAAACAGAGAAAGAGAGAGAGAGAGAGAAATAGAAAGACAGAGAGTGGGAGGTGGAGAGAGAGGGACTGCAAAAAAGGAAGGAAAAAGGAAAAGGAATGGAGAGAGAAAGAGAGAGTGAGAATAAGGTAGAGAGAAAGGAAGAGGGAAAAAAGTAAGTAAGAAAGAAAGGTAGAAAGAAAGAATGAAAGAACAATTGAGAAAAAGAAAGAAAGAAAGAAAGAAAGAAAGACAAAAGAAAGAAAGAAAAAAGGGAAGGAAGGAATGAAGGAAACGTTTCCAAAAATAATTTTACTAGAAAATCACAATAACCCAGCACTGGCTAAATAGCTTCAGAACAGCTATCCTCAGGGGGCACCTGGTTGGATAACCCTGCATTAAGCCATTGTTGATAATATTTTTAAACTCACGTCATGAATTCATCCAGCCTTAAACTTCATTCATTAAAACGTCCTTTCCTCTTTCATTTTCCAAAATGTCCGCCAGAGAGAAGCACAACACAACATTGGCGAAACCAAAAACCGACTGTCTTTGTGTTTTGAGCAGAGAACCTACTTAAAGATTAATTTACCCATGACATGTAACACGACATAATTTCATAACTTTTAAACTAAGTGTTTATTTAAGTTGAGGCGCAATCTTTGCTGACGTATGCCATTTTTGTGGCATATATTTGCACTTATTTTAAGTCATTGATCAACGTGTTTGATTGGTGGATGAGCGATCACGTGACCAGGGCTCCACATTTCTTACCAGAATTTAAATTTCAAAGGAAAAAAGTTGTTTACGAAAAGCTTGTATGCGCATGACCAACTCAAACTGCGGTCCACGGGCCTCATGCGGCCCGTCAGAGTTTTTCATCCGGCCTGCCAAATTAATATCAAACTAAATAAGTACTTAAAAAGATTGAAAAATATTTTTTAAAAATTGCTTGCTTTTGGTCCAAACTTGGTCCCTATTGTTCTTTTGTAGGTTTACAACAACAACAAAAAACAACTACATAAATAGTACAAAAATGTACAAAAAATACTACAAAACTAATTATCAAATTTCTTGATTGAAAACATGGAGCAATTTTTTTGTTTTCACTCTGAACATTTTTTGGCGCCAACTTTGTCCTGATTATTCCCTAGTGTGTTTGCAACAAAAATACTACCATTATAATATTGCAAACTTAATACAAAACTAAATATCTCATTTAGTTCTTTGAAACCGGGACCTAATATCTTTATTTTTTTTCATTCTAAAAGGAAAAACAATACTTTACTTGTCTTGTTGACATTGTTATACAGTATTTTCCCTACGATGCTGCTTTTTTGGTTGAAATCTTGGCTTTTGTTCTGAATAATTTGTAATGAAAGGATTTTTAATTATTATTTTTGTCATGAGTACTGATGCGAGGCACCTGAACCTGCTCCTTTGATTGGCAACCTGTTACTTTTAATACCCCAGTCTTCCAGTCACCGGTTGTCAGTCCGTCTGTGAACCTCAGCTTACGCTAGGCAAGCTTTTCAACCCTGACTCTCTCCTGTTCTGATTCACGTGTGTTTCCCAGCTCTGACCCCTTTTCTGATTTCGACCACGGTTTTTGCTCCCCCGTCGCGGCTACTGATCGTTTTTTTCCGTTCTCGACACCGCCATCGCTTGCCACGGAAAAACCACTGTCAGATTAATTTGGGATATTAATCTCTGGCTGATATGAGAGTCAAGGAAGATGCAGATTTGATATTTCCAGGAGGCCTCCAGTTACCGCAGGGAGATAAACGGACCCACTCCTCTGAATGACTCCTCTTTCTCACCGTGGCCCTGTGACGCGATTCTTTTTATTAGAAAAAGTCAAGCAGTTGTAAAAACATACCATGATGAGTTTCCTGTACCCTTCAAAATAAAGACTGAAAGTATGCGTGTTTTTAAACAGAATCATATAAAAGAGTAGAAAAATAGAGAACAGAGAATAAAAAACAGTATGAAAGCAAGTATATTTCATCAGAGCCATTTATAACGTGAGTAACTCAGAAAATTACAAATAACTACATGTAATATACCTTACAACCACTCCCCGCGACTGAGCAACCTGCTCCTGTCTCCGTTCTGGTCCTGACAATTTTATACTTTTAAAGTTTGCAATGTACTTATTTGATAAAACTAGAAACAATTTTCCCCGCCTAAAATCGTTGTGCTGTGTTTATCCAAATAATAAACTCAAAGGGGAGAAGAAGTCAATTATTCAACGATTTTTCAAGAAACAAGTATCAGTATTGGACCGTTATCGATCGATACTAACCTGTATTTACTGAGTGACGATCGATACCAAAATTCTCAGTATCACACCTACTCGCGGGCCACTTAAAAAGATGCAACGGGACCTATTCGGTCCGCGGGCCAAATGATATAAATGACATTTCTTTCTAGGAAGTACACAGAAACATAACTGTACTCCTTGTGTCCAATCACTCCTGAGCTATTTCTGGAACCGGCTCAAGGGCCAATCATGTGCTTCTTTGGGGGCAAGACAGTGCCCGCCAGCGGCATGT